>NC_068431.1:4385805-4405805 GCF_023373465.1 Oncorhynchus keta
CCCAAAGCCAACACCTCATTTGGCCGCCTTTCGTTCCAGTACTCTGCTGCCTGTGACTGGAACGAATTGCAAAAATCGCTGAAGTTGGAGACTTTTATCTCCCTCACCAACTTCAAACATCAGCTATCCGAGCAGCTAACCGATCGCTGCAGCTGTACATAGTCTATTGGTAAATAGCTCACCCTTTTCACCTACCTCATTCCCATACTGTTTTTATACTGTTTTTATTTATTTACTTTTCTGCTCTTTTGCACACCAATATCTCTACCTGTACATGCCCATCTGATCATTTATCACCAGTGTTAATCTGCAAAATTGTATTATTCGCCTACCTCCTCATGCCTTTTGCACACATTGTATATAGACTGCCCATTTTTTCTACTGTGTTATTGACTTGCTAATTGTTTACTCCATGTGTAACTCTGTGTTGTCTGTTCACACTGCTATGCTTTATCTTGGCCAGGTCGCAGTTGCAAATGAGAACTTGTTCTCAACTAGCCTACCTGGTTAAATAAAGGTGAAATAAAATTAAAAAAAATAAAAAAAAATAGTAGGAGTGATGATATCCCTGTGATGTGACCTACGTGTTATATAGTAGGAGTGTTGATATCTCTGTGATGTGACCTATGTGTTATATAGTAGGAGTGTTGATATCCCTGTGATGTGACCTACGTGTTATATAGTAGGAGTGTTGATATCTCTGTGATGTGACCTACGTGTTATATAGTAGGAGTGTTGATATCTCTGTGATGTGACCTACGTGGTATATAGTAGGAGTGGTGATATCCCTGTGATGTGACCTACGTGTTATATAGTAGGAGTGGTGATATCTCTGTGATGTGACCTACGTGGTATATAGTAGGAGTGGTGATATCTCTGTGATGTGACCTACGTGTTATATAGTAGGAGTGGTGATATCTCTGTGATGTGACCTCGTGGTATATAGATGTGATATCCCTGTGATGTGACCTACGTGGTATATAGTAGGAGTGATGATATCCCTGTGATGTGACCTACGTGTTATATAGTATGATGATATCTCTGTGATGTGACCTACGTGTTATATAGTAGGAGTGTTGATATCTCTGTGATGTGACCTCGTGTTATATAGTAGGAGTGATGATATCTCTGTGATGTGACCTACGTGGTATATAGTAGGAGTGGTGATATCTCTGTGATGTGACCTACGTGTTATATAGTAGGAGTGTTGATATCTCTGTGATGTGACCTACGTGTTATATAGTAGGAGTGATGATATCCCTGTGATGTGACCTACGTGTTATATAGTAGGAGTGTTGATATCTCTGTGATGTGACCTACGTGTTATATAGTAGGAGTGATGATATCTCTGTGATGTGACCTATGTGGTATATAGTAGGAGTGGTGATATCTCTGTGATGTGACCTACGTGTTATATAGTAGGAGTGGTGATATCTCTGTGATGTGATCTACGTGGTATATAGTAGGAGTGATGATATCTCTGTGATGTGACCTCGTGTTATATAGTAGGAGTGATGATATCTCTGTGATGTGACCTACGTGTTATATAGTAGGAGTGGTGATATCTCTGTGATGTGACCTCTCTGTGATGTGACCTACGTGTTATATAGTAGGAGTGGTGATATCTCTGTGATGTGACCTGACGTGTTATATAGTAGGAGTGATGATATCTCTGTGATGTGACCTACGTGTTATATAGTAGGAGTGATATATCTCTGTGATGTGACCTACGTGTTATATAGTAGGAGTGTTGATATCTCTGTGATGTGACCTACGTGTTATATAGTAGGAGTGATGATATCTCTGTGATGTGACCTACGTGTTATATAGTAGGAGTGTTGATATCTCTGTGATGTGACCTACATGTTATATAGTAGGAGTGTTGATATCTCTGTGATGTGACCTACGTGGTATATAGTAGTAGTGTTGATATCTCTGTGATGTGAGTGGTATATAGTAGGAGTGGTGATATCTCTGTGACATGACCTACGTGTTATATAGTAGGAGTGTTGATATCTCTGTGATGTGACCTACGTGTTATATAGTAGGAGTGGTGGCTTTGATATCTCTGTGATGTGACCTACGTGGTATATAGTAGGAGTGATGATATCTCTGTGATGTGACCTCGTGTTATATAGTAGGAGTGATGATATCTCTGTGATGTGACCTACGTGTTATATAGTAGGAGTGATGATATGTCACATCACAGAGATATCATCACTCCTACTATATAACACGTAGGTCACATCACAGGGATATCACCACTCCTACTATATAACACGTAGGTCACATCACAGAGATATCATCACTCCTACTATATAACACGTAGGTCACATCACAGGGATATCATCACTCCTACTATATAACACGTAGGTCATGTCACAGAGATATCAACACTCCTACTATATAACACGTAGGTCACATCACAGGGATATCACCACTCCTACTATATAACACGTAGGTCACATCACAGAGATATCATCACTCCTACTATATAACACGAGGTCACATCACAGGGATATCATCACTCCTACTATATAACACGTAGGTCACATCACAGAGATATCATCACTCCTACTATATAACACGTAGGTCACATCACAGAGATATCATCACTCCTACTATATAACACGTAGGTCACATCACAGGGATATCACCACTCCTACTATATAACACGTAGGTCACATCACAGAGATATCATCACTCCTACTATATAACACGTAGGTCACATCACAGAGATATCATCACTCCTACTATATACCACGTAGGTCACATCACAGAGATATCATCACTCCTACTATATAACACGTAGGTCACATCACAGAGATATCACCACTCCTACTATATAACACGTAGGTCACATCACAGAGATATCATCACTCCTACTATATAACACGTAGGTCACATCACAGAGATATCAACACTCCTACTATATAACACGTAGGTCACATCACAGGGATATCATCACTCCTACTATATAACACGTAGGTCACATCACAGGGATATCACCACTCCTACTACTTTTGATTCATGTTTAAATTCTTAAAGCATTTTGTTAAGGTCCACTTGATTTATTCTGGATGTATTGGAGCTTCATATAATTTTGGTTTGTACGAAATACACACACACACACAATACAAGACCGACAGTATGTGGACACCTGCTCGTCGAACGTCTCATTCCAAAAGGGCATTAAATGGAGTTGGTCCCCTCTTTGCTGCTATAACAGCCTCCACTCTTCTGGGAAGGCTTTCCACTAGATGTATGAACATTGCTGCTATAACAGCCTCCACTCTTCTGGGAAGGCTTTCCATTAGATGATGGAACATTGCTGCTATAACAGCCTCCACTCTTCTGGGAAGGCTTTCCACTAGATGATGGAACATTGCTGCTATAACAGCCTCCACTCTTCTGGGAAGCCTTTCCACTAGATGTTGGAACATTGCTGCTATAACAGCCTCCACTCTTCTGGGAAGGCTTTCCACTAGATGATGGAACATTGCTGCTATAACAGCCTCCACTCTTCTGGGAAGCCTTTCCACTAGATGTTGGAACATTGCTGCTATAACAGCCTCCACTCTTCTGGGAAGGCTTTCCACTAGATGATGGAACATTGCTGCTATAACAGCCTCCACTCTTCTGGGAAGCCTTTCCACTAGATGTTGGAACATTGCTGCTATAACAGCCTCCACTCTTCTGGGAAGGCTTTCCACTAGATGTTGGAACATTGCTGCTGGGACTTGCTTCCATTCAGCCACAAGAGCATTCGTGAGGTCGGGATACGATGTTGGTCGATTAGTCCTGGCTCGCAGTCGTCGTTCCAATTCATCCCAAAGGTGTTCGATGGGTGCATGGGGGGATTGTCATGCTGAAACAGGAAAGGGCCTTCCCCAAATTGCCACAAAGTTGGAAGCACAGAATGGTATATTACGTCATTGTATGCTGTAGTGTTAAGATTTCCCTTCACTGGAACTAAGGGGCCCGGACCATGAAAAACAGCCCCAGACCATTATTCCTCCTCCGCCAAACTTTACAGTTGGCACTATTCATTAGGGCAGGCAGCGTTCTCCTGGCATCCGATGGTAAAGCGTGATTTAACACGTTTCCACTGCTCCAGAGCCCAAAGTTTTACACCACTCCAGCCAACGCTTGGCATTGCTCACGATGATGTTAGGCTTGTGTGCAGCTGCTCGGTCATTTTAAAGAAGATCCCGACGAACACTTCTTGTGCTGACGTTGCTTCCAGAGGTAGTTTGGAACTCGGTAGTGAGTGTTGCAACCAAGGACCGCATCGCTTCAGCACTCGACGGTCCCATCCTCTGAGCTTGTGTGGCCCTCAGCACTTGGCGGCTGAGATGTTCTAGATGTTTCCAGGAGCAACAACGGAGCAGCTCTAGCAAAAATGTGACGAACTGACTTGTTGGAAAGGTGGTATCCTATGACGGTGCCACGTAGAAAGTCATTGAGGCCGAATCCACTTATTTGTACATATCGTGTTTTGCTACGTGATCAGCGCCTGTTGGACCCGACGCAATCATCACTAAACAGTGTAGTAGCCTAAGGAGAATATAAATATATAGAACAGGTTTCAGACCATCCCACAGGGGAAGAGGCCAGATGTGGAGGTCAACTGTTTTCTATGGAATGCGTGTGGTTACTCCCTTGTCCCCGGGCTGAAGTGGCTATAGAACTAACGACTCGGATACCAAGTTACTACCCGCGTTGCTGATGGTTTGGCGGTGTCCTAGGTGATCCCGTCAAATCGCTGAACAGCTGCTCTTGATCAGTGTCACATTGCAGCACCAGGTCGCGTTAGAAGTTCAGAACGAGGAAGTGTACACTCTTCAAAGGGTTCCGAAAGGGTTCTTCGGGTTGTCCTCATAGGCAAACTCTTTTTTTTGGGGCTCCAGGTAGAACCCTTTTTGGGTTCCACGTGGGTTCTTCAAAGGGTTCTTCAAAGGGTTCTCCTATGGGGACAGCCGAAGAATCCTTTAAGGTTTAAGGCCTTTAAGAGTGTAGGCTACTATAGAAATAATGACGCTCAAATAGAAATTAATTTAATAACTAAATAATGAGTATTTCCATCAGCCTGATCGAGGTGTAGATTACAGCTCACATTCAAGTGTTCAAAGTAAAAAAAGGATGCGTGGGAATTCTGTCAATGTGACTCCGTGGAGTCAAGGTACACACACACACACACACACACACACACACACACACACACACACACACACACACACACACACACACACACACACACACACACACACACACACACACACACACACCGGGAGCCACAATGCAGTTCCACCTCCACTAAAGCGGATCTGATTGAATAGAACCCAACGTTTGGATCAGGCTAGTTATCACCACGACGACCACGACTTGTCTGCTACAAAAGAGGCTCCGCCTTGTTTCCTCCACGGGCTTAACATCTCACTCGGGATTTGGTTCTGGTAGTACCAACCTCCACGGGGGGCTGGGAGGCTGGACGGGGGCTGGGAGGCTGGTGTGTGTGTGGCAGCGCTGGAACCAGCCTCCTGCTGCCTCCATCGGGGCTGGCAGGCTGGAGCGCTGGCGTGTGTGTGTGGCGTGTGGTGTGTGTGTGGCGTGTGTGTGTGTGGCGTGTGTGTGTGGCGTGTGGTACCAACCTGTTGAACCAGCCTCCTGCTGCCTCCATCGGGGCTGGCAGGCTGGAGCGCTGGCGTGTGTGGTGCCACAGGGTGACCATGGACGTGATGTTAGCCTGGTGCAGCTGGCTCGTAAAGCAGCGGTAGTACCTGGAACATAGTGAACATTACTGTTAGTCCAGTCCGAGTTCTCATCACACTGTTAACCGATACACTCATAACTCCATTCCATGTTTTTACTCTTGCACTTGTACATGGAATGATGGAGACCAAGCAGGCAGTAATTAATCCAGTTTAGTTATGTTTAATAATTAATCCGACCTTTTTCAAACCTCTCCTCGGGCACCTACAGACATTTTACAATTTACTTGCAACCCTGAACTAGTACACCTGATTAATCTATTTACAGGTTTGATAACTAGTTGACAAGTTGAATCAGATATCCTACACTGAACAAAATATATAAATGCAACATGCAAAGTGTTGGTCCCATGTTTCATGAGCTGAAATAAAAGATCCCAGAAATGTTCTATGTGAACAAAAAGCTTATTTCTCTCAAATGTTCTGCACACATGTGTTTCCATCCCTGTTAGTGAGAATGTCTCCTTTGCCAAGATAACCACAGACTGACTGATTAAACAGCAGAATGTCCTTCTGTAGCTCAGTTGGTAGAGCATGGCGCATAACCACAGACTGACCCCGCAGGAATGTCCAGCAGAGTGGTTGCCATAACCTGCAGACTGACTGCACCTTGTGCTGGAATGTCCACCAAAATGTGCAGTTTTGCCAAAACCACAGATGTCTCTGACTGCAGGAATGTCCAACAGAGCTGTTGGCAGAGGTAATGTTAATTTCTTTAAAAGCCAGAGAATAACCAACAGACTGACTGCAGGAATGTCCAGCAGAGTGGTTGCCACAACCACAGACTGACTGCAGGAATGTCCAGCAGAGTGGTTGCCATAACCACAGACTGACTGCAGGAATGTCCACCAGAGTGGTTGCCATAACCACAGACTGACTGCAGGAATGTCCACCAGAGTGGTTGCCATAACCACAGACTGACTGCAGGAATGTCCAGCAGAGTGGTTGCCACAACCACAGACTGACTGCAGGAATGTCCACCAGAGTGGTTGCCATAACCACAGACTGACTGCAGGAATGTCCACCAGAGTGGTTGCCATAACCACAGACTGACTGCAGGAATGTCCAGCAGAGTGGTTGCCATAACCACAGACTGACTGCAGGAATGTCCAGCAGAGTGGTTGCCATAACCACAGACTGACTGCAGGAATGTCCACCAGAGTGGTTGCCATAACCACAGACTGACTGCAGGAATGTCCACCAGAGTGGTTGCCATAACCACAGACTGACTGCAGGAATGTCCAGCAGAGTGGTTGCCATAACCACAGACTGACTGCAGGAATGTCCACCAGAGTGGTTGCCATAACCACAGACTGACTGCAGGAATGTCCACCAGAGTGGTTGCCATAACCACAGACTGACTGCAGGAATGTCCACCAGAGTGGTTGCCATAACCACAGACTGACTGCAGGAATGTCCAGCAGAGTGGTTGCCATAACCACAGACTGACTGCAGGAATGTCCACCAGAGTGGTTGCCAGACAACTACCATAAGCCACTTCCAACATTGTTTTAGGGAATTTGGCAGTACACCCAACCACAGACCACGTGTAACCACATCAGACCAGGACCTCCACATCCGGCCTCTTCCCCTGTGGGATGATCTGAGACCAGCCACCAGGACCTCCACATCCGGCCTCTTCCCCTGTGGGATGGTCTGAGACCAACCACCAGGACCTCCACATCCGGCCTCTTCCCCTGGGCTCTTCCCCTGAGGGATCATCTGAGACCAGCCACCAGGACCTCCACATCCGGCCTCTTCCCCTGTGGGATGGTCTGAGACCAACCACCAGGACCTCCACATCCGGCCTCTTCCCCTGTGGGATGGTCTGAGACCAACCACCAGGACCTCCACATCCGGCCTCTTCCCCTGTGGGATGGTCTGAGACCAACCACCAGGACCTCCACATCCGGCCTCTTCCCCTGTGGGATGGTCTGAGACCAACCACCAGGACCTCCACATCCGGCCTCTTCCCCTGTGGGATGGTCTGAGACCAACCACCAGGACCTCCACATCCGGCCTCTTCCCCTGTGGGATGGTCTGAGACCAGCCACCAGGACCTCCACATCCGGCCTCTTCCCCTGTGGGATGGTCTGAGACAAGCCACCAGGACCTCCACATCCAGCCTCTTCCCTGTGGGATGGTCTGAGACCAGCCACCAGGACCTCCACATCCGGCCTCTTCACCTGAGGGATCATCTGAGACCAGCCACCAGAACCTCCACATCCGGCCTCTTCCCCTGGGCTCTTCCCCTGTGGGATCATCTGAGACCAGCCACCAGAACCTCCACATTCGGGCTCTTCCCCTGAGGGATCATCTGAGACCAGCCACCAGGACCTCCACATCCGGCCTCTTCCCCTGTGGGATGGTCTGAGACCAACCACCAGGACCTCCACATCCGGCCTCTTCCCCTGTGGGATGGTCTGAGACCAACCACCCTGACAGCTGATGAAAAGGAGGAGTTGTTGTTTTTTCTGTCTGTAATGAAGCCCTTTTGTAGGGAAAAAACGAATTCTGATTTGCGCCCCTGTCAAGTCATGTGACGTCATCCACCGATTAGTACCTAATGAGTTTATTTCAAATGACTGATTTCCTTTTATTGAACTATAACTTTGTTGCATTTCTATACATTTGTTTTTGCCCAGTACAGTTCTGTAATATTATAATAATTATAATAATAAACAGAATAGCTGGAGGTCTAGAAGAGACTAGAGGAGACCGACTACTAGAGGAGACTGACTACTAGAGGAGACTGATTACTAGAGGAGACTGACTACTAGAGGAGACTGACTACTAGAGGAGACTAGAGGAGACTGACTACTAGAGGAGACTGACTACTAGAGGAGACTGACTACTAGAGGAGACTGACTACTAGAGGAGACTAGAGGAGACTGACTACTAGAGGAGCCTAGAGGAGACTGACTACTAGAGGAGCCTAGAGGAGACTGACTACTAGAGGAGACTGACTACTAGAGGAGAATAGAGGAGACTGACTACTAGAGGAGACTAGAGGAGACTGACTACTAGAGGAGAATAGAGGAGACTGACTACTAGAGGAGCCTAGAGGAGACTGACTACTAGAGGAGACTAGAGGAGACTGACTACTAGAGGAGACTAGCGGAGACTGACTACAGACTGACTACTAGAGGAGACTAGAGGACATTGACTACAGACTGACTACTAGAGGAGACTGACTACTAGAGGAGACTAGCGGAGACTGACTACAGACTGACTACTAGAGGAGACTAGAGGACATTGACTACAGACTGACTACTAGAGGAGACTAGAGGAGGCTGACTACAGACTGACTACTAGAGGAGACTGACTACTAGAGGAGACTAGAGGAGACTGACTACTAGAGGAGACTGACTACTAGAGGAGACTGACTACTAGAGGAGACTGACTACTAGAGGAGACTAGAGGAGTCTGACTACAGACTGACTACAGACTGACTACTAGAGGAGACTGACTACTAGGAGACTGACTACTAGAGGAGGCTGACTACAGACTGACTACTAGAGGAGACTAGAGGAGTCTGACTACAGACTGACTACAGACTGACTACTAGAGGAGACTGACTACTAGGAGACTGACTACTAGAGGAGGCTGACTACAGACTGACTACTAGAGGAGACTAGAGGAGTCTGACTACAGACTGACTACAGACTGACTACTAGAGGAGACTAGAGGAGGCTGACTAGACTGACTACTAGAGGAGACTGACTACTAGGAGACTGACTACAGACTGACTACTAGAGGAGACTATAGGAGTCTGACTACAGACTGACTACTAGAGGAGGCTGACTACAGACTGACTACTAGAGGAGACTGACTACTAGGAGACTGACTACTAGAGGAGGCTGACTACAGACTGACTACTAGAGGAGACTGACTACTAGGAGACTGACTACTAGAGGAGGCTGACTACAGACTGACTACTAGAGGAGACTAGAGGAGTCTGACTACAGACTGACTACTAGAGGAGACTGACTACTAGGAGACTGACTATTAGAGGAGGCTGACTACAGACTGACTACTAGGGAGACTAGAGGAGTCTGACTACAGACTGACTACAGACTGACTACTAGAGGAGGCTGACTACAGACTGACTACTAGAGGAGACTGACTACTAGAGGAGACTGACTACTAGAGGAGACTAGAGGAGTCTGACTACAGACTGACTACTAGAGGAGACTAGAGGAGTCTGACTACAGACTGACTACAGACTGACTACTAGAGGAGGACCTGGACACTGACTACAGACTGACTACTAGAGGAGACTGACTACTAGAGGAGACTGACTACTAGAGGAGACTAGAGGAGTCTGACTACAGACTGACTACTAGAGGAGACTATAGGAGTCTGACTACAGACTGACTACTAGAGGAGGCTGACTACAGACTGACTACTAGAGGAGACTGACTACTAGGAGACTGACTACTAGAGGAGTCTGACTACAGACTGACTACTAGAGGAGACTAGAGGAGTCTGACTACAGACTGACTACAGACTGACTACTAGAGGAGACTGACTACTAGGAGACTGACTACTAGAGGAGGCTGACTACAGACTGACTACTAGAGGAGACTGACTACAGTACCCTAGTAAGGTAGTGTTGGGCTGGGTCACGTTGCCGCTGGGCACCAGGGAGGACCAGTTGAGAGAGAAGTGGAAGTGGTTGACTCCCACACGACGAATCTCTTCCACCTGAAGGGGGGTTGGGGGTGGGAGTGGGAGGGGGGGGGTGGAGATTACTTTCACATCATATCGTTGTAATTTGTTTTGTGCATAAACGTGGAGAAGATCTCCGACCTGCTGGCGGATGGTGGCGTAGTCGGCACAGTGCTGTGCCCTGCGGAGCGGTGGGGCCTGGAACCCCTCTAACCTCCTCAGCTCCCCGTTGCCCGTGATGTTCCACACGTACACACTGGGATCTACGAACTGGGTGGGGGTGGTCTCCACCTGGACACACACACACACACACACACTGGGATCTACGAACTGGGTGGGGGTGGTCTCCACCTGGACACACACACACACACTGGGATCTACACACACACACACACACTGGGATCTACTGGGTGGGGGTGGTCTCCACCTGGACACACACACACTGGGATCTACGAACTGGGTGGGGGTGGTCTCCACCTGGACACACACACACTGGGATCTACGAACTGGGTGGGGGTGGTCTCCACCTGGACACACACACACTGGGATCTACGAACTGGGTGGGGGTGGTCTCCACCTGGACACACACACACACACACACACTGGGATCTACGAACTGGGTGGGGGTGGTCTCCACCTGGACACACACACACACACTGGGATCTACGAACTGGGTGGGGGTGGTCTCCACCTGGACACACACACACACTGGGATCTACGAACTGGGTGGGGGTGGTCTCCACCTGGACACACACACACTGGGATCTACGAACTGGGTGGGGGTGGTCTCCACCTGGACACACACACACACACACTGGGATCTACGAACTGGGTGGGGGTGGTCTCCACCTGGACCTGGGATCTACAACTGGGTGGGGGTGGTCTCCACCTGGACACACACACACACACTGGGATCTACGAACTGGGTGGGGGTGGTCTCCACCTGGATCTACACACACACACACACACACTGGGATCTACGAACTGGGTGGGGGTGGTCTCCACCTGGACACACACACACACTGGGATCTACGAACTGGGTGGGGGTGGTCTCCACCTGGACACACACACACTGGGATCTACGAACTGGGTGGGGGTGGTCTCCACCTGGGATCTACACACACACACACTGGGATCTACGAACTGGGTGGGGGTGGTCTCCACCTGGACACACACACACACACACTGGGATCTACGACACTACGGGGTGGGGGTGGTCTCCACCTGGACACACACACACACACACACTGGGATCTACGAACTGGGTGGGGGTGGTCTCCACCTGGACACACACACACTGGGATCTACGAACTGGGTGGGGGTGGTCTCCACCTGGACACACACACACTGGGGGATCTACGAACTGGGTGGGGGTGGTCTCCACCTGGACACACACACACACACACACACTGGGATCTACGAACTGGGTGGGGGTGGTCTCCACCTGGACACACACACACTGGGATCTACGAACTGGGTGGGGGTGGTCTCCACCTGACACTGGGATCTACGGGGGGGGGGTGGTCTCCACCTGGACACACACACACACACTGGGATCTACGAACTGGGTGGGGGTGGTCTCCACCTGGACACACACACACTGGGATCTACGAACTGGGTGGGGGTGGTCTCCACCTGGACACACACACACACTGGGATCTACGAACTGGGTGGGGGTGGTCTCCACCTGGACACACACACACACACTGGGATCTACGAACTGGGTGGGGGTGGTCTCCACCTGGACACACACACACACACTGGGATCTACTACGAACTGGGTGGGGGTGGTCTCCACCTGGACACACACACACACTGGGATCTACGAACTGGGTGGGGGTGGTCTCCACCTGGACACACACACACACACACTGGGATCTACGAACTGGGTGGGGGTGGTCTCCACCTGGACACACACACACTGGGATCTACGAACTGGGTGGGGGTGGTCTCCACCTGGACACACACACACACTGGGATCTACGAACTGGGTGGGGGTGGTCTCCACCTGGACACACACACACACACTGGGATCTACGAACTGGGTGGGGGTGGTCTCCACCTGGACACACACACACACTGGGATCTACGAACTGGGTGGGGGTGGTCTCCACCTGGACACACACACACACACACTGGGATCTACGAACTGGGTGGGGGTGGTCTCCACCTGGACACACACACACTGGGATCTACGAACTGGGTGGGGGTGGTCTCCACCTGGACACACACACACACTGGGATCTACGAACTGGGTGGGGTGGTCTCCACCTGGACACACACACACTGGGATCTACAAACTGGGTGGGGGTGGTCTCCACCTGGACACACACACACACACACTGGGATCTACGAACTGGGTGGGGGTGGTCTCCACCTGGACACACACACACACTGGGATCTACGAACTGGGTGGGGGTGGTCTCCACCTGGACACACACACACACTGGGATCTACGAACTGGGTGGGGGTGGTCTCCACCTGGACACACACACACACACTGGGATCTACGAACTGGGTGGGGGTGGTCTCCACCTGGACACACACACACACACTGGGATCTACGAACTGGGTGGGGGTGGTCTCCACCTGGACACACACACACACACTGGGATCTACGAACTGGGTGGGGGTGGTCTCCACCTGGACACACACACACACACTGGGATCTACGAACTGGGTGGGGGTGGTCTCCACCTGGACACACACACACTGGGATCTACGAACTGGGTGGGGGTGGTCTCCACCTGGACACACACACACACACTGGGATCTACGAACTGGGTGGGGGTGGTCTCCACCTGGACACACACACACACACACACACTGGGATCTACGAACTGGGTGGGGGTGGTCTCCACCTGGACACACACACACACTGGGATCTACGAACTGGGTGGGGGTGGTCTCCACCTGGACACACACACACACTGGGATCTACGAACTGGGTGGGGTGGTCTCCACCTGGACACACACACACACTGGGATCTACGAACTGGGTGGGGGTGGTCTCCACCTGGACACACACACACTGGGATCTACGAACTGGGTGGGGTGGTCTCCACCTGGACACACACACACACACTGGGATCTACGAACTGGGTGGGGGTGGTCTCCACCTGGACACACACACACACACTGGGATCTACGAACTGGGTGGGGGTGGTCTCCACCTGGACACACACACACACACTGGGATCTACGAACTGGGTGGGGGTGGTCTCCACCTGGACACACACACACACTGGGATCTACGAACTGGGTGGGGGTGGTCTCCACCTGGACACACACACACTGGGATCTACGAACTGGGTGGGGGTGGTCTCCACCTGGACACACACACACACTGGGATCTACGAACTGGGTGGGGGTGGTCTCCACCTGGACACACACACACTGGGATCTACGAACTGGGTGGGGGTGGTCTCCACCTGGACACACACACACTGGGATCTACGAACTGGGTGGGGGTGGTCTCCACCTGGACACACACACACACACACTGGGATCTACGAACTGGGTGGGGGTGGTCTCCACCTGGACACACACACACTGGGATCTACGAACTGGGTGGGGGTGGTCTCCACCTGGACACACACACACTGGGATCTACGAACTGGGTGGGGGTGGTCTCCACCTGGACACACACACACACACTGGGATCTACGAACTGGGTGGGGGTGGTCTCCACCTGGACACACACACACACACTGGGATCTGGGATCTACGAACTGGGTGGGGGGGGTGGTCTCCACCTGGACACACACACACACACACACACTGGGATCTACGAACTGGGTGGGGGTGGTCTCCACCTGGACACACACTGGGATCTACGAACTGGGTGGGGGTGGTCTCCACCTGAACACACACACACTGGGATCTACGGGGGTGGGGTGGTCTCCACCTGGACACACGTACACACTGGGATCTACGAACTGGGTGGGGGTGGTCTCCACCTGGACACACACACACTGGGATCTACGAACTGGGTGGGGGTGGTCTCCACCTGGACACACACACACACACTGGGATCTACGAACTGGGTGGGGGTGGTCTCCACCTGGACACACACACACACACTGGGATCTACGAACTGGGTGGGGGTGGTCTCCACCTGGACACACACACACTGGGATCTACGAACTGGGTGGGGGTGGTCTCCACCTGGACACACACACACACTGGGATCTACGAACTGGGTGGGGGTGGTCTCCACCTGGACACACACACACACACTGGGATCTACGAACTGGGTGGGGGTGGTCTCCACCTGGACACACACACACACACTGGGATCTACGAACTGGGTGGGGGTGGTCTCCACCTGGACACACACACACACACTGGGATCTACGAACTGGGTGGGGGTGGTCTCCACCTGGACACACACACACACACACTGGGATCTACGAACTGGGTGGGGGTGGTCTCCACCTGGACACACACACACACACTGGGATCTACAAACTGGGTGGGGGTGGTCTCCACCTGGACACACACACACACACTGGGATCTACGGGAACTGGGTGGGGGTGGTCTCCACCTGGACACACACACACACACTGGGATCTACGAACTGGGTGGGGGTGGTCTCCACCTGGACACACACACACATCTACACACTCCACCTGGGATCTACAAACTGGGTGGGGGTGGTCTCCACCTGGACACACACACACACTGGGATCTACGAACTGGGTGGGGTGGTCTCCACCTGGACACACACACACACACACTGGGATCTACGAACTGGGTCTACGGGGTGGGTCTCCACCTGCACACACACACACACACTGGGATCTACGAACTGGGTGGGGGTGGTCTCCACCTGGACACACACACACACACACTGGGATCTACGAACTGGGTGGGGGTGGTCTCCACCTGGACACACACACACAACACACACATTTCAACACACACACACACACACACACACACACACACACACACACACACACACACACACACACACACACACACACACACATTTAAACACACACACACACACATTTAAACACACACACACACACACACGTAAACATTTAAACACACACACACACACACACACACACACACACACACACACACACACACACACACACACACACACACACACACACACAACACACAACACACACACACACACATAAACACAAACACACACACACATATAAACACACACATAAACACACACACACAAACACACACACACACACAAACACGCACATAAACACAAACACACATAAAACACACAGAGGCACACACACACTGCGGTTGGTCAGGTTTATCCTGATCTGTTCTTTGTTAAGGGCAAAGGTTACCCTGTCACCATGGTAACTTCCAGCTGGCATCTACCACTTGTGTAAGCAAATATAAACTGTGACTCTGCGTGACTCTCTGTCACACACACCAGCAAGAGGAGGCCAATGGGGGGCAAGCAAATAATGGGTAGTGATTGTGTGTTGTTTTTCTTAGTGAGCAAAGGCTATGTGTCCATGTGGCTCGTTCTGTTTATTATTAAGAGTAGTAACTATGTGTATTCTTCTGCTGACCAGGGTTGAATGTAAGGTGGTACAGTCCAGTATGGTGTCTCTGTAAAATAAATACCAGGGTTGAATGTAAGGTGGTACGGTCCAGTATAGTGTCTCTGTAAAATAAATACCAGGGTTGAATGTAAGGTGGTACGGTCCAGTATGGTGTCTCTGTAAAATAAATACCAGGGTTGAATGTAAGGTGGTACAGTCCAGTATGGTGTCTCGGTAAAATAAATACCAGGGTTGAATGTAAGGTGGTACAGTCCAGTATGGTGTCTCTGTAAAATAAATACCAGGGTTGAATGTAAGGTGGTACGGTCCAGTATGGTGTCTCTGTAAAATAAATACCAGGGTTGAATGTAAGGTGGTACGGTCCAGTATGGTGTCTCGGTAAAATAAATACCAGGGTTGAATGTAAGGTGGTACGGTCCAGTATGGTGTCTCAGTAAAATAAATACCAGGGTTGAATGTAAGGTGGTACGGTCCAGTATGGTGTCTCAGTAAAATAAATACCAGGGTTGAATGTAAGGTGGTACGGTCCAGTATGGTGTCTCGGTAAAATAAATACCCGGGTTGAATGTAAGGTGGTACGGTCCAGTATGGTGTCTCAGTAAAATAAATACCAGGGTTGAATGTAAGGTGGTACAGTCCAGTATGGTGTCTCGGTAGAATAAATACCAGGGTTGAATGTAAGGTGGTACGGTCCAGTATGGTGTCTCGGTAAAATAAATACCAGGGTTGAATGTAAGGTGGTACGGTCCAGTATGGTGTCTCCGTAAAATAACTACCAGGGTTGAATGTAAGGTGGTACGGTCCAGTATGGTGTCTCAGTAAAATAAATACCAGGGTTGAATGTAAGGTGGTACGGTCCAGTATGGTGTCTCGGTAAAATAAATACCCGGGTTGAATGTAAGGTGGTACAGTCCAGTATGGTGTCTCGGTAAAATAAATACCAGGGTTGAATGTAAGGTGGTACGGTCCAGTATAGTCCGGGTACTTCCTACCGGTAAAACATGAGCCAATCACTATAATTAATACTGAAATGTCATGAAAACTGTTGGCTCATCACCATTATTTATCATTACCGCATGTCAGAGGCATGAAGAACATGTGAGCGAACGGACTTGAAAACAGGTGGTACGCTCCGAAATGCCATGTGGTTCAACGAGAACAAAGGCAGAGATGATTGGCCGACATGATCGGACGCATAAATTCTGACCAATC
Organism: Oncorhynchus keta; assembly: GCF_023373465.1. Taxonomy (NCBI): domain Eukaryota; kingdom Metazoa; phylum Chordata; class Actinopteri; order Salmoniformes; family Salmonidae; genus Oncorhynchus; species Oncorhynchus keta. The sequence goes on from NC_068431.1 coordinate 4,403,013, forward strand.
GACGATGGCCAAATGTCCTTAGACTTTAAAAGATGTCTCTTTCTTTCTATCGCTTGTTTGGAAGCCGGGAAATATGTTGCGAGTGAACGAACGAAGCCTCGTAAAGGAGACCTTTGAAGTAATTTATTTGACAGTCAGATGAAAACATCACGACCGGTTGTGTTTTTGCCACAATAAAAGGTAACACAGTGTAAAAAGTTTTTAAAAAATTACAACTAAACCCCACGGAGATTTCAATTGATTTAATATGGATTTATATTTGTAATTCTATGATTTTAGGCTCGTAAAAATGTTTGACGACAAAAAAACGTTACACACAGGAGGTCCCGATTCGGGTTAGAAATTACATCTACTTTCACCCATGCTGCTTACTTTAGTAGGTAGTGGGGTCAGCAATGGAATATAACCACATGGTCGTAGGTTCAAATCCCCCTTATGACCGTGGCCAATTTGTAGAAAATCACCCGTGTTAAATATAATATAATGTTTGATATATGGTTGATAATAACCATTGAGCCGTATCCATAGCAACGTACGGTCACGCCTACAATCCCAGAGAGGTTGATAATAACCATTGAGCCGTATCCATAGCAACGTACGGTCACGCCTACAATCCCAGAGAGGTTGATAATAACCATTGAGCCGTATCCATAGCAACGTACGGTCACGCCTCTACAATCCCAGAGAGGTTGATAATAACCATTGAGCCGTATCCATAGCAACGTACGGTCACGCCTCTACAATCCCAGAGAGGTTGATAATAACCATTGAGCCGTATCCATAGCAACGTACGGTCACGCCTCTACAATCCCAGAGAGGTTTTGAAACATACTTTTTACAGTTACATGTTTTTTTTTCTAAAACAGAAAGTTCAATGTGTAAAAGATGCGATGACCAAGCATTAAAAAAACAATGTGTCCCTTTATAACTAGATATTTAACTAGATATTTAACTAGATATTTAACTAGATATTTGAGCAAACATTAACTCCAGGATGAACTTGAACTTGTGACAGTTTCAGTGAGGTTGATATGTAGCTACGGGTTTACTGGAGGAGTCTGCTGCTGTTTGCTGTACTGGCGCCACAGACTGATGCAACTCTGAGTACCCTCATTATAATACCCCAACCCTGAGTACCGTTGTTATAATACCCCAACCCTCATTATAATACTCCAACCCTCATTATAATACCCCAACCCTCAGTACTGTCATTATAAAATACCCCAACCCTCATTATAATACCCCAACCCTGACTACCGTTGTTATAATACCCCAACCCTCATTATAATACCCCAACCCTGAGTACCGTTGTTATAATACCCCAACCCTCATTATAATACTCCAACCCTCATTATAATACCCCAAACCCTCATTATAATACCCCAACCCTCATTATAATACCCCAACCCTCATTATAATACCCCAACCCTCATTATAATACCCCAACCCTCAGTACTGTCATTATAAAATACCCCAACCCTCATAATACCCCAACCCTCATTATAATACCCCAACCCTGAGTACCGTTGTTATAATACCCCAACCCTCATTTTAATACCCCAACCCTCATTATAATACCCCAACCCTCATTATAATACCCCAACCCTCATTATAATACCCCCAACCCTCAGTACTGTCATTATAAAATAGCCCAACCCTCATTATAATACCCCAACCCTGAGTACCGTTGTTATAAAATACCCCAATCCTCATTATAATACCCCAACCCTCATTATAATACCCCAACCCTCATTATAATACCCCAACCCTGAGTACCATTGTTATAAAATACCCCAAACCTCAGTACTGTCATTATAAAATACCCCAACCCTCATTATAATACCCCAACCCTCATTTTAATACCCCAACCCTCATTATAATACCCCAACCCTCATTATAATACCCCAACCCTCAGTACTGTCATTATAAAATACCCCAACCCTCATTATAATACCCCAACCCTGAGTACCGTCATTATAAAATACCCCAATCCTCATTATAATACCCCAACCCTCATTATAATACCCCAACCCTCATTATAATACCCCAAACCCCATTATAATACCCCAACCCTCATTATAATACCCCAACCCTCATTATAATACCCCAACCCCCATTATAATACTCCAACCCTCATTATAATCCTCATTATAATACCCCAACCCTCATTATAGTCCTCATTATAATACCCCAACCCTCATTATAATACCCCAAACCTCAGTACTGTCATTATAATACCCCAACCCGCATTATAATAACCCAACCCTCATTATAATACCCCAACCCTCATTATAATACCCCAACCCTCATTATAATACCCCAAACCTCAGTACTGTCATTATAATACCCCAACCCTCATTATAATACCCCAAACCTCATTATAATACTCCAACCCTCATTATAATACCCCAACCCTCATTATAATACCCCAAACCTCAGTACTGTCATTATAATACCCCAACCCTCATTATAATACCCCAAACCTCAGTACTGTCATTATAATACCCCAACCCTCATTATAATACCCCAACCCTCATTATAATACTCCAACCCTCATTATAATACCCCAACCCTCATTATAATACTCCAACCCTCATTATAATACCCCAAACCTCATTATAATACCCCAACCCTCATTATAATACCCCAACCCTCATTATAATACCCCAAACCTCAGTACTGTCATTATAATACCCCAACCCGCATTATAATACCCCAACCCTCATTATAATACCCCAACCCTCATTATAATACCCCAAACCTCAGTACTGTCATTATAATACCCCAACCCTC
>NC_068431.1:4410805-4453305 GCF_023373465.1 Oncorhynchus keta
GACTACAGTTCATAACATAGACTACAGTTTATAACATAGACTACAGTTTATAACAGACTACTGTTCATAACATAGACTACAGTTTATAACAGACTACAGTTTATAACATAGACTACAGTTTATAACATAGACTACAGGTCAAAACAGACTACAGTTTATATCAGACTACAGTTTATAACATAGACTACAGTTTATAACATAGACTACAGTTTATAACATAGACTACAGTTCATAACATAGACTACAGTTCATAACATATACTACAGTTTATAACAGACTACAGTTTATAACAGACTACAGTTTATAACAGACTACAGTTCATAACATAGACTACAGTTTATAACATAGACTACAGTTTATAACAGACTACTGTTCATAACATAGACTACAGTTTATAACAGACTACAGTTTATAACATAGACTACAGTTTATAACATAGACTACAGGTCAAAACAGACTACAGTTTATATCAGACTACAGTTTATAACATAGACTACAGTTTATAATAGACTACAGTTCATAACATATACTACTGTTCATAACAGACTACAGTTCATTACACACTACAGAATATAACAGACTACAGTTTATAACAGACTACAGTTTATAACATAGACTACAGTTTATAACATAGACTACAGTTTATAACATAGACTACAGGTCAAAACAGACTACAGTTTATAACATAGACTACAGTTTATAACAGACTACTGTTCATAACATAGACTACAGTTCATTACACACTACAGAATATAACAGACTACAGTTGATAACATAGACTACAGTTTATAACATAGACTACAGTTTATAACATAGACTACAGTTCATAACATAGACTACAGTTTATAACATAGACTACAGTTTATAACAGACTACAGTTCATAACATAGACTACAGTTTATAACAGATTACAGTTTATAACATAGACTACAGTTTATATCAGACTACAGTTTATAACATAGACTACAGTTCATAACATAGACTACAGTTCATTACACACTACAGAATATAACAGACTACAGTTGATAACATAGACTACAGTTTATAACATAGACTACAGTTTATAACATAGACTACAGTTCATAACATAGACTACAGTTTATAACATAGACTACAGTTTATAACAGACTACAGTTCATAACATAGACTACAGTTTATAACAGATTACAGTTTATAACATAGACTACAGTTTATATCAGACTACAGTTTATAACATAGACTACAGTTCATAACATAGACTACAGTTCATAACATAGACTACAGTTCATAACATAGACTACAGTTCATAACATAGACTACAGTTTATAACATAGACTACAGTTCATAACATAGACTACAGTTCATAACATAGACTACAGTTTATAACATAGACTACAGTTTATAACATAGACTACAGTTCATAACATAGACTACAGTTTATAACATAGACTACAGTTTATAACATAGACTACAGTTCATAACATAGACTACAGTTTATAACAGACTACAGTTTATAACATAGACTACAGTTCATAACATAGACTACAGTTTATAACATAGACTACAGTTCATAACAGACTACAGTTTATAACAGACTACAGTTCATAACATAGACTACAGTTTATAACAGACTACAGTTTATAACATAGACTACAGTTCATAACATAGACTACAGTTTATAACATAGACTACAGTTTATAACATAGACTACAGTTCATAACATAGACTACAGTTTATAACATAGACTACAGTTTATAACATAGACTACAGTTCATAACATAGACTACAGTTTATAACATAGACTACAGTTCATAACATAGACTACAGTTTATAACATAGACTACAGTTCATAACATAGACTACAGTTTATAACAGACTACAGTTTATAACATAGACTACAGTTCATAACATAGACTACAGTTTATAACATAGACTACAGTTCATAACAGACTACAGTTTATAACAGACTACAGTTCATAACATAGACTACAGTTTATAACAGACTACAGTTTATAACATAGACTACAGTTCATAACATAGACTACAGTTCATAACATAGACTACAGTTCATAACATAGACTACAGTTTATAACATAGACTACAGTTTATAACATAGACTACAGTTCATAACAGACTACAGTTCATAACATAGACTACAGTTCATAACATAGACTACAGTTCATAACATAGACTACAGTTCATAACATAGACTACAGTTTATAACATAGACTACAGTTTATAACAGACTACAGTTTATAACATAGACTACAGTTCATAACATAGACTACAGTTTATAACATAGACTACAGTTTATAACAGACTACAGTTTATAACAGACTACAGTTTATAACAGACTACAGTTTATAACAGACTACAGTTTATAACAGACTACAGTTCATTTGTGATCTGTGATACATACACAGTTGTGGTATATTTCCATAACACAACAGTAACCTACCAGCCACTCTCTACTATGTAGATGGGTGGGTTGTCGTACTCTTCTCTGATCCAGTATAGCAGCATCCTCAGGTCCAGAACTTCAATCTGGCCAAATTTGAGACTGACGTCAATCAGCTGGTAGCTCAGAGAAGGACCATGGGACAGAGCAAAGAAGTCAGCGGTCCCCCTCACCTCATCCCTCTCTGCCTGGATAGAGGAAAGGAGAGGGGAGGAGGTGAGAGGAGATGGGAGGAGAAGGGATGAGAGGAGAGGGGATGAAAGGGGAGGAGAGGAGAGGGGGTGAGAGGAGAGAGGATGAGAGGAGATGAGATTTGAGGAGAGGGCATGAGAGGAGAGGGGAGGAGAGGGGATGAGAGGGGAGGGGATGAGAGGAGAGGGGATGAGAGGAAAGGGAATGAGATGAGAGGAGAAGAGAGGGAATGAGAGGAGAGGGGAGGAGAAGGGATGAGAGAAGGAGAGGAGAGGGGAGGATAAGGGATGAGAGGAGAGGAGATGAGAGGAGAGGAGAGGAGAGGAGAGGAGAGGAGAGGGAATGAGAGGAGAAGAGAAGAGACAGGATGAGAGGAGAGGGGAGGAGAAGGGATGAGAGAAGGAGAGGAGAGGGCAAGATAAGGGATGAGAGGAGAGGGGAGGAGAAGGGATGAGAGGAGAGGAGAGGAGAGGAGAGGGGAGGGGAGGGGAGGAGAAGGGATGAAAGGGGAGGAGAGGAGAGGAGAATGGATGAGAGGGGAGGGATGAAAGGGGAGGAGAGGAGAGGAGATGAGAGGGGAGGGATGAAAGGGGAGTAGAGGAGAGAGGGTGAGAGGAGAGGATGAGAGGAGATGAGATTTGAGGAGAGGGCATGAGAGGAGAGGGGATGAGAGGGGAGGGGATGAGAGGGGAGGGGATGAGAGGAAAGGGAATGAGATGAGAGGAAAGGGAATGAGATGAGAGGAGAAGAGAGGGAATGAGATGAGAGGAGAAGAGAGGAGGGGAGGAGAAGGGATGAGAGAAGGAGAGGAGAGGGGAGGATAAGGGATGAGAGGAGAGGAGAGGAGAGGAGAGGGAAGTGAGATGAGAGGAGAAGAGACAGGATGAGAGGAGAGGGGAGGAGAAGGGATGAGAGAAGGAGAGGAGAGGGGAAGATAAGGGATGAGAGGAGAGGGGAGGAGAAGGGATGAGAGGAGAGGAGAGGAGAGGGGAGGGGAGGAGAAGGGATGAAAGGGGAGGGATGAAAGGGGAGGAGAGGAGAAGGGATGAGAGGGGAGGGATGAAAGGGGAGGAGAGGAGAGGAGAAGGGATGAGAGTAGAATAACCTTCAATCTGTTGCAAAATAGAACAACAATATAACTTTCTAAAGGGAACAGGGTCCTGATCAAAAGAAGTGCACTTTAGAGGGAATAGTGTGCCATTTGGGACAGAGAGGAAGGCCCTATTCTATTCTACGTGCCTGTGTGAAGGAGGGCAGGTAGAGTGGGGCTAGTCTCTATACTAGTACTCAGGTTGAGAACCGCTGCCCTGGGTCTAGGCTAACCCCGGGCTACGTGACTGTGTGAACGAGGGCAGGTAGAGTGGGGCTAGTCTCTATACTAGTACTCAGGTTGAGAACCGCTGCCCTGGGTCTGGGCTAACCCCGGGCTACGTGACTGTGTGAACGAGGGCAGGTAGAGTGGGGCTAGTCTCTATACTAGTACTCAGGTTGAGAACCGCTGCCCTGGGTCTGGGCTAACCCCGAGCTACGTGCCTGTGTGAACGAGGGCAGGCGGTGGGACAGGTTGTGCTTCATGCTCGGGGGGTAATCTCCATCAATGAAGAGGGGTCTGGCGAACCAGCCCAACACAAAGTCCAAGGACCACTGACACGCCTGCAGGCTCTCACGCCGTGTCCTGCTGGGCTTGATCCAATGGGAGGCCAGCGCCATTGAAACTTTCCCCTGCTGCTGGGACCGGTAGTGGCGGTCGTAGAGGTGCCATGCTGCAGCATGAGCCTGGGGGGAGGAGGGGAGAGGAGGAGACAGAGAGAGAGAGGAGAGACAGAGACAGGAGAGGAGAGGAGAGACAGAGACAGAGACAGAGACAGAAACAGACAGAGACAGAGACAGAGACAGAGACAGAGACAGAGAGACAGAGACAGAGACAGAGACAGAGACAGAGGGATGGAGATAAATTGTTTTGAATGTAAAAAAAATATATATATTTGAAATTGGATTATTCTGCTTTTCCACTATTTAATTTGATGTATTTGACCATTTAGAACACAATTCAAGCACAGGATGCATTTTAAATCATGGAGAATATCAAGACAAAATAATTGTAACAAATTACAATATTTTTACATTGTGGTCCTCTAATGACGACAGTGACATTCAAGTGAATAAACTCTGACTCAGAGTTGAACAGGTGCAGTCTGTCCTAAATGACATCCACATTCCCTTCATAGTGCACTATTTTGTACCTGGTCAACAAAACATTGCACTATATAGGGAATAGTGTGCTATTTTGGAAGGGGACCTGTGATTTAGTGCTCTCACCTTGAGGAGGTTGTGTCCCACTCTAAACGGCAGGTCCGGGTCATTCTTGATTCCCGGAGCCACCTTCCCAGTACCGTACCCGTTCCACGCCACCAGGAACGGGTTGTCTATCGTGATCCAATACTTCACATCGTCACCGAATGTTTGGAAACAGAAATCTGCATAATCACGGAAAAGCTCCACGAGCGCTGGGTCGCTCCACCCGCCGAACGTTCTCTGCAGGTTGTCAGGTAAGTCCCAGTGATAGAGCGTGATCACCGGCTGCACGTTGATCTCCTTCAGCTTCCGTATTAGCGTACGGTAGTAGTTGGTACCGATCTCGTTGTAGCTACCGCGGCTGCCGTTTGGAAATATCCGCGACCACGAGAGCGAGAAGCGGTAGTGACTGACCCCGAGCTGTTTGAGCGCCCGGACGTCGCTTTGGGTGTTATGGTAGCTGTCGCTGCCAACGTCCCCGGTAGCTATCCGGTTCCCGCCGCGCGTAAAAGTGTCCCAAATGGACAGGCCCTTCCCGTCTTTCTCAAACGCACCCTCTACTTGGTAAGCTGCCGTTCCAACCGCCCACATGAAGTTGTCAGGAAAGGTGTCGTAGAGGAAAGCTTTGTCCCCGGGGTAGTCCAATTTACTAAACCTCTCCCACGTCTTCAACCCAGCGCCCGGACCCGCGACTGCCCGGTACAACTCACAAGAAATGACCAGAACAAACGTCATGAAACGAGGGAGTTGCATCGCGCCGACTGCGTTAAGTTGAGTGAGATCATTTACCGTGATATAAACCATTATAGACTTAATTATACAAATCGATATCCTATATAATCTATAAAACCAGTAGCTAGGCTACTTTAGTAGGCATATTGTCCCTACTTGTTGTGTTCTCTGAAGCGCAAACAGCCGGTTACTAGCTAGTCTATAAACGCAACTGGATGCGACAACTCCAGCACCTTTCCCCTCCTCTTCCCCCGGGACCCCGGTTAGCAGCAGCAGATCTATCAATGATTAGCCAAAAACCTTCCACGCGTAACTGACGGTCTCCGGGAGCCGGTCAATGTTACCGACCGATAATGACCAATCTCTCTCCAGGCAGGGCCATTAGCACAGGAAAGACAGATGACACTGTTTATACACCATGAGAGGAAAGGGGCAATAGGAATCTCTTTACGTCTCAAATGGTGCCCTAGTCCCTTTAAAAAGCACTATTGACCCGTCTCCCTTACGGCTCTGGTCAAAAGTAGTACACATTATAGCAAATAGGGCGTCATTTGGGAAGTGACAGGTAGGTCTGTAGTTGCCAAGGAATGCATTTGAATATAATATTTACCAAAGACTACAGAATGTTTACAATGCAATAATCTTCTGTTTGCAGTGTCACTGAGATAATCGTCTTCAACCATGCTGAGTATTATTTAGGAATATCAAATCTGTATGAAATGCATAACACACACACACACACACACACACACACACGCACGCACACACACACGCGCACGCACACACACACACACACACACACACACACACACCAATGGGCGGCCCAGGTGCTAAAGCTCTTGTTGACATCAACATGATGACATCATTATATGGTCCCAGCTGCCTGGGGATACATAATCAAATGACCCACAATTTAACATATTACCCATGATGCATCTTGACCTGAGATGGATGGTAACAAAGACATAATGGGCAGTTTATCAATGTCACTTCTCCTGCCAAGACAACCTGAATCTAATGTTGATTATCATGTCTCTCCTGCCAAGACAACCTGAATCTAATGTTGATTATCATGTCTCTCCTGCCAAGACAACCTGAATCTAATGTTGATTATCATGTCTCTCCTGCCAAGACAACCTGAATCTAATGTTGATTACCATGTCTCTCCTGCCAAGACAACCTGAATCTAATGTTGATTATCAATGTCACTTCTCCTGCCAAGACAACCTGAATCTAATGTTGATTATCATGTCTCTCCTGCCAAGACAACCTGAATCTAATGTTGATTATCAATGTCTCTCCTCCTGCCAAGACAACCTGAATCTAATGTTGATTATCATGTCTCTCCTGCCAAGACAACCTGAATCTAATGTTGATTATCAATGTCTCTCCTCCTGCCAAGACAACCTGAATCTAATGTTGATTATCATGTCTCTCCTGCCAAGACAACCTGAATCTAATGTTGATTACCATGTCTCTCCTGCCAAGACAACCTGAATCTAATGTTGATTATCATGTCTCTCCTGCCAAGACAACCTGAATCTAATGTTGATTATCATGTCTCTCCTGCCAAGACAACCTGAATCTAATGTTGATTATCATGTCTCTCCTGCCAAGACAACCTGAATCTAATGTTGATTATCATGTCTCTCCTGCCAAGACAACCTGAATCTAATGTTGATTACCATGTCTCTCCTGCCAAGACAACCTGAATCTAATGTTGATTATCATGTCTCTTCTGCCAAGACAACCTGAATCTAATGTTGATTATCATGTCTCTTCTGCCAAGACAACCTGAATCTAATGTTGATTATCATGTCTCTTCTCCTGCCAAGACAACCTGAATCTAATGTTGATTATCATGTCTCTTCTGCCAAGACAACCTGAATCTAATGTTGATTACCATGTCTCTCCTGCCAAGACAACCTGAATCTAATGTTGATTATCATGTCTCTCCTGCCAAGACAACCTGAATCTAATGTTGATTATCATGTCTCTTCTCCTGCCAAGACAACCTGAATCTAATGTTGATTATCATGTCTCTTCTCCTGCCAAGACAACCTGAATCTAATGTTGATTATCATGTCTCTCCTCCTGCCAAGACAACCTGAATCTAATGTTGATTATCATGTCTCTCCTCCTGCCAAGACAACCAGAATATAATTAAACACCAATGCTGAACTTGTGGTTTAGCCTTCATGTTACCAATGTGGGTCCTGAGTCCGTACTGAACTAAGGACTCATCAATAAGTCTATTTACTGAACCTGAGTCCTTACTGAACTAAGGACTCATCAATAAGTCTATTTACTGAACCTGAGTCCTTACTGAACTAAGGACTCATCAATAAGTATATTTACTGAACCTGAGTCCTTACTGAACTAAGGACTCATCAATAAGTCTACATAGGACCATGGTTAGCCCTGATGTTATGTCTATTTACTGAAAAAAAAGTATATTTTATTGATGATCCCACAGGTTTAGGATGATGAAGGGATGAAGGGAAGGAGAGATGAAGGGAAGGAGAGATGGAGAGATGAAGGGAAGGAGAGATGAAGGGAAGGAGGGATGGAGGGAAGGAGGGATGGAGGGAAGGAGGGATGAAGGGATGGAGAGATGAAGGGAAGGAGAGATGGAGAGATGAAGGGAAGGATGGATGGAGAGATGAAGGGAAGGATGGATGGAGAGATGAAGGGAAGGATGGATGGAGAGATTAAGGGAAGGATGGATGGAGAGATTAAGGGATGAAGGGAAGGAGGGATGGAGAGATGAAGGGAAGGATGGATGGAGAGATGAAGGGAAGGAGAGATGAAGGGAAGGAGGGATGAAGGGAAGGAGAGATGAAGGGAAGGAGAGATGAAGGGAAGGAGAGATGAAGGGAAGGAGGGATGGAGGGAAGGAGGGATGAAGGGATGAAGGGAAGGAGAGATGACGAGATGAAGGGAAGGAGAGATGGAGGGAAGGAGAGATGAAGGGAAGGAGGGATGAAGGGAAGGAGGGATGAAGGGAAGGAGGGATGGAGACATGAAGGGATGAAGAGATGAAGGGAAGGAGAGATGGAGGGAAGGAGAGATGAAGGGAAGGAGAGATGAAGGGAAGGAGGGATGGAGAGATGGAGAGATGAAGGGAAGGAGGGATGGAGAGATGAAGGGAAGGAGAGATGAAGGGAAGGTGGGATGGAGAGATGAAGGGAAGGAGAGATGAAGGGAAGGAGGGAAGGAGAGATGGAGAGATGAAGGGAAGGAGAGATGAAGGGAAGGAGGGATGGAGAGATGAAGGGAAGGAGGGATGGAGAGATGAAGGGAAGGAGAGATGGAGAGATGAAGGGAAGGAGAGATGGAGAGATGAAGGGAAGGAGAGATGAAGGGAAGGAGAGATGGAGAGATGAAGGGAAGGAGGGATGGAGAGATGAAGGGAAGGAGAGATGAAGGGAAGGAGGGATGGAGAGATGAAGGGAAGGAGAGATGGAGAGATGAAGGGAAGGAGGGATGAAGGGAAGGAGGGATGGAGAGATGAAGGGAAGGAGGTATGGAGAAATGGAGGGATGGAGAGATGAAGGGAAGGAGAGATGGAGGGAAGGAGGGATGGAGAGATGAAGGGAAGGAGAGATGAAGGGAAGGAGGGATGGAGAGAAGGAGAGATGAAGGGAAGGAGGGATGGAGAGATGGAGGGAAGGAGAGATGAAGGGAAGGAGGGATGGAGAGATGGAGGGAAGGAGAGATGAAGGGAAGGTGGGATGGAGAGATGAAGGGAAGGAGAGATGGAGAGATGAAGGGAAGGAGGGATGAAGGGAAGGAGGGAAGGAGAGATGAAGGGAAGGAGAGATGAAGGGAAGGAGGGATGGAGAGATGAAGGGAAGGAGGGATGGAGAGATGAAGGGAAGGAGAGATGAAGGGAAGGAGGGATGGAGAGATGAAGGGAAGGAGGGATGGAGAGATGAAGGGAAGGAGAGATGGAGAGATGAAGGGAAGGTGGGATGGAGAGATGGAGAGATGAAGGGAAGGAGGGATGGAGAGATGAAGGGAAGGAGGGATGGAGAGATGAAGGGAAGGAGAGATGAAGAGATGAAGGGAAGGAGGGATGGAGAGAAGGAGGGATGGAGGGAAGGAGAGATGAAGGGATGAAGGGAAGGAGAGATGAAGGGAAGGAGGGATGGAGAGAAGGAGAGATGAAGGGAAGGAGGGAAGGAGAGATGAAGGGAAGGAGAGATGAAGGGAAGGAGGGATGGAGAGAAGGAGGGAAGGAGAGATGAAGGGAAGGAGGGAAGGAGAGATGAAGGGAAGGAGAGATGAAGGGAAGGAGGGATGAAGGGAAGGAGAGATGAAGTGAATGATATGCAAACAGAGGAGATAACACAATGTTCCCAGGTGATCATATTACTCTCTTCTTCCTGCTTTCAGGTTGCCTAGGAACACTCTTCCGTCTGTCTGTCTCATTGGGTGGCTAAAGGCCCAGGCATCTGACACTAAATATACATCCACTGGTATCGTCTAAATAAACATATTGTATTGAACCGAGGGACATGGAAGTGATCCCGTAGTACTGTGTGTCTCCCATAGTTTCTTCTGGACCTGGGGACTGTTAATTAAGAGACCTCCGGTGACATGTCTTGTCAGATAGTTGTGCTACATGTCAAAATCTCTCACATATACAAGTACTGTTAAAGAACACCCTCCGTGTTCTGTTAGACAGGTAACTCTTTTATCCACAATTATAGCAGGGGGTGTAAAGCCATAACACCCTCTGTGTTCTGTTAGACAGGTAACTCTTTTATCCACAATTATAGCAGGGGGTGTAAAGCCATAACACCCTCTGTGTTCTGTTAGACAGGTAACTCTTTAATCCACAATTATAGCAGGGGGTGTAAAGCCATAACACCCTCTGTGTTCTGTTAGACAGGTAACTCTTTTATCCACAATTATAGCAGGGGGTGTAAAGCCAGAACACCCTCTGTGTTCTGTTAGACAGGTAACTCTTTTATCCACAATTATAGCAGGGGGTGTAAAGCCAGAACACCCTCTGTGTTCTGTTAGACAGGTAACTCTTTTATCCACAATTATAGCAGGGGGTGTAAAGCCAGAACACCCTCTGTGTTCTGTTAGACAGGTAACTCTTTTATCCACAATTATAGCAGGGGGTGTAAAGACACATACATTTTTCCAGTAACAGGTGTGCCTTGTTAATATAATAATAATATATTGTTGAAAGTTAATTTGTGGAATTGATTTCCTTTTTACTGCGTTTGAGTCAATCAGTTGTGTTGTGACGAGGTAGGGGTGGAATACAGAAGATATCCCTATTTGGTAAAAGACCAAGTCCATATTATGGCAAGAACAGCTCAAATAAGCAAAGAGAAACGACAGTCCATCATTACTTTAAGACATGAAGGTCAGTCAATCAGGAAAATGTAAAGAACTTCTAAAGTTTCTTCAAGTGCAGTCGCAAAAACCATTAAGCGCTATGATGAAACTGGCTCTCATGAGGACCACCACGGGAATGGAAGACCCAGAGTTACCTCTGTTGCAGAGGATAAGTTCATTAGAGATACCAGCCTCAGAAATTGCAGCCCAAATAAATGCTTCACAGAGTTCAAGTAACAGACACATCTCAACATCAACTGTTCAGAGGAGACTGTGTGAATCAGGACTTCATGGTCAAATTACTGCAAAGAAACCACTACTAAAGGACACCAATAAGAAGAAGAGACTTGCTTGGGCCAAGAAACACGAGCAATAGACATTAGACCGGTGGAAATCTGTCCTTTGGTCTGATGAGTCCAAATATACGATTTTTTTGGTTCCAACCGTCGTGTCTTTGTGAGACGCAGAGGAGGTGAACGGATGATCTCTGCATGTGTAGTTCCCACCGTGAAGCATGGAGGAGGAGGTGTGATGGTGTGTGGTGCCTTTGCATCATCAGCTTCCTCTTGAGAAGCTCCTGTCCCAGCTTGTGCGAAGTAAAAAAGTTATCGAATGTGATGTTGTGGCCACGGAGTCTCTGTGTCACGTCCAGGACAACCCACGTCCCTTGGTTCTTCTCAGGGACTCCTCCATCTGGCTTCCCCATATACACTTGAAGTTCCACGCACATGATGAAGCAGAATCACAGGCAGCCAAGATCTAGATTCCATATTTTGTGGGTTTAGACAATATGTACTGCCTGAAAGGATAGCGGCCCCTAAATGGCATATGCTGCTCATCAACAGTAACGTTGGGCCTAGGGTTGTAAAACAGGGGAATGTGGTCCACCCACTTGTCCCACACTGACGTGATTGCTGACGGGCTGGTCCTGGGTCTGGTTGCTGACGGGCTGGTCCTGGGTCTGGTTGCTGATGGGCTGGTCCTGGGTCTGGTTGCTGATGGGCTGGTCCTGGGGCTGGTTGCTGATGGGCTGGTCCTGGGGCTGGTTGCTGATGGGCTGGTCCTGGGGCTGGTTGCTGATGGGCTGGTCCTGGGGCTGGTTGCTGATGGGCTGGTCCTGGGTCTGGTTGCTGATGGGCTGGTACTGGGTCTGATTGCTGACGGGCTGGTCCTGGGTCTGATTGCTGACGGGCTGGTCCTGGGTCTGGTTGCTGATGGGCTGGTCCTGGGGCTGGTTGCTGATGGGCTGGTCCTGGGTCTGGTTGCTGATGGGCTGGTCCTGGGTCTGGTTGCTGATGGGCTGGTACTGGGTCTGGTTGCTGATGGGCTGGTACTGGGTCTGGTTGCTGATGGGCTGGTCCTGGGTCTGGTTGCTGATGGGCTGGTCCTGGGTCTGGTTGCTGATGGGCTGGTCCTGGGTCTGGTTGCTGATGGGCTGGTCCTGGGTCTGGTTGCTGATGGGCTGGTCCTGGGTCTGGTTGCTGATGGGCTGGTCCTGGGGCTGGTTGCTGATGGGCTGGTCCTGGGGCTGGTTGCTGATGGGCTGGTACTGGGTCTGATTGCTGATGGGCTGGTCCTGGGTCTGGTTGCTGATGGGCTGGTCCTGGGGCTGGTTGCTGATGGGCTGGTCCTGGGTCTGGTTGCTGATGGGCTGGTCCTGGGTCTGGTTGCTGATGGGCTGGTACTGGGTCTGGTTGCTGATGGGCTGGTACTGGGTCTGGTTGCTGATGGGCTGGTCCTGGGTCTGGTTGCTGATGGGCTGGTACTGGGTCTGGTTGCTGATGGGCTGGTCCTGGGGCTGGTTGCTGACGGGCTGGTCCTGGGGCTGGTTGCTGACGGGCTGGTCCTGGGGCTGGTTGCTGATGGGCTGGTCCTGGGTCTGGTTGCTGATGGGCTGGTCCTGGGTCTGGTTGCTGATGGGCTGGTCCTGGGTCTGGTTGCTGATGGGCTGGTCCTAGGACTGATTGCTGATGGGCTGGTCCTGGGACTCTACCACAGCCAGGTGCAAGAACGACTATGGGAAAATACTTTTTTTTTATTTTTTTTTTACAATGTATCAAATAATGTATAGAAATAATGTAGTGTAATAACATTGTGCAGGTTCACGCAATACATTTTGTAGTTTCACACACTACAGAGGGTTAAAAGAGTGCGAGAAAAGTGGAAGACAGCACCAAGAACCTGTCTGTCTCCCTGCCTATGTTGAAACAGCAGGTCCAGGGAGGAGGAAGACAGAGTGAGACAGAGAAAATACTTTTATTTCATGTTTACTTGTTTTCACACAGACTTTTATGTGTTCTTCACAGAAATGGGCCAAGGCCATTGAGTCTCAGGTCGAAAAATAATTCCTTCTAGTAAACATTGAAAATGGGGCCCACAGACCCGAACACCACACAAGGGTTAACTCACTACTGCCATCAGAAGAAACCCTTGTTGTCTCAACTCACTACTGCTATCAGAAGAAACCCTTGGTGGTTTAACTCACTACTGCTATCAGAAGAAACCCCTGTTGTCTCAACTCACTACTGCTATCAGAAGAAACCCTTGTTGTCTCAACTTACTACTGCTATCAGAATAAACCCTTGTTGTCTCAACTCACTACTGCCATCAGAAGAAACCCTTGTTGTCTCAACTCACTACTGCCATCAGAAGAAACCCTTGTTGTCCTAACTCACTACTGCCATCAGAAGAAACCCTTGTTGTCTCAACTCACTACTGCTATCAGAAGAAACCGTTGTTGTCTCAACTCACTACTGCTATCAGAAGAAACCCTTGTTGTCTCAACTCACTACTGCTATCAGAAGAAATCCTTGTTGTCTCAACTCACTACTGCTATCAGAAGAAACCCTTGTTGTCTCAATTCACTACTGCTATCAGAAGAAACCCTTGTTGTCTCAACTCACTACTGCTATCAGAAGAAACCCTTGTTGTCTCAACTCACTACTGCTATCAGAAGAAACCCTTGTTGTCTCAACTCACTACTGCTATCAGAAGAAACCCTTGTTGTCTCAACTCACTACTGCTATCAGAAGAAACCCTTGTTGTCTCAACTCACTACTGCTATCAGAAGAAACCCTTGTTGTCTCAACTCACTACTGCTATCAGAAGAAACCCTTGTTGTCTCAATTCACTACTGCTATCAGAAGAAACCCTTGTTGTCCTAACTCACTACTGCCATCAGAAGAAACCCTTGTTGTCTCAACTCACTACTGCCATCAGAAGAAACCCTTGTTGTCCTAACTCACTACTGCTATCAGAAGAAACCCTTGTTGTCCTAACTCACTACTGCTATCAGAAGAAACCCTTGTTGTCTCAACTCACTACTGCCATCAGAAGAAATCCTTGTTGTCTCATCTCACTACTGCTATCAGAAGAAACCCTTGTTGTCTCAACTCACTACTGCTATCAGAAGAAACCCTTGTTGTCTCAACTCACTACTGCTATCAGAAGAAACCCTTGTTGTCTCAACTCACTACTGCTATCAGAAGAAACCCTTGTTGTCCTAACTCACTACTGCTATCAGAAGAAACCCTTGTTGCCTCAACTCACTACTGCTATCAGAAGAAACCCTTGTTGTCTCAATTCACTACTGCTATAAGAAGAAACCCTTGTTGTCTCAACTCACTACTGCTATCAGAAGAAACCCTTGTTGTCTCAATTCACTACTGCTATCAGAAGAAACCCTTGTTGTCCTAACTCACTACTGCTATCAGAAGAAACCCTTGTTGTCTCAACTCACTACTGCCATCAGAAGAAACCCTTGTTGTCTCAACTCACTACTGCTATCAGAAGAAACCCTTGTTGTCTCAACTCACTACTGCTATCAGAAGAAACCCTTGTTGTCTCAACTCACTAATGCTATCAGAAGAAACCCTTGTTGTCCTAACTCACTACTGCTATCAGAAGAAATCCTTGTTGTTTTTATATCATAATATATAATAATAATAATATATAATAATATATCATCTCAGATGGAACTATTTCTCGAGTTTAATCAAACCCCTGGAATGTCTCCTACTCCTACAGTAAGGGAATCAAAGGCTTGTCTAAGAGGCCAAATTATGTCATACAGCGCAAAATTAAGGTAGTGCAATATTCAACGTCTAGGGGAACTTACAAATAACATCTGGGATTTGGACATGTCATATTCACTTTCTTCAACCGCAGATTAAAACAACAGTTTGACACTTACATTTACATTTAAGTCATTTAGCAGACGCTCTTATTCAGAGCGACTTACAAATTGGTGCATTCACCTTATGACATCCAGTAGAACAGTCACTTTACAATAGTGCATCTAAATCTTAAAGGGGGAGGGTGAGAAGGATCACTTCAGAGTTTGATCTTCTTTCAACTCAAAAAAAAATTGTTTAAATAAACCAAACGTTTTTATCCTTTGTAAAAGACATGGCCCCAGCTAATTTCACAACTCCACAAACAAACCCAGATTATAATTTTTATAATTATTTTTATAATTTTGTTTTACTGTTTGTTTGTTTTTTTGTGTGTATTACTATTTGATTATATATCTCACTGTATATCATGCCTGTTAAATCTGGTTCAGGGGTGGGACTCTGTTAGAGCATGGGGGTTGATTTGGTTGGGGGGTGATTTGGTAGGGGGGGTGATTTGGTAGGGTGGGGTTGATTTGGTAGGGGGTTGATTTGGTAGGAGGGGGTGATTTGGTAGGGGGTAGATTTGGTAGGGGGGTTGATTTGGTGGGGGGTTGGGGGTGATTTGGTAGGGGGTTGATTTGGTAGGGGGGGGTTGGGGTTGATTTGGTAGGGGGGTTGGGGTTGATTTGGTAGGGGACCTATGTGTGTTTTCTACCTGTTCTGTCTGTGTTATCTGTGTAATCATAAAAAATGAAAGTGTGTGTTGTGTGTGTGTGTGTGTGTGTGTGTGTGTGTGTGTGAGTGTGTGTGAGAGTGTGTGTGTGTGTGTGTGTGTGTGTGTGTGTGTGTGTGTGTGTGTGTGTGTGTGTGTGTGTGTGTGTGTGTGTGTGTGTGTGTAAGACTTGCTTAGCCAGTCTCTGATTATTTAGTATATTAGGTCACATATAAACGGTTAAATTGTTCCACGGACCAAATCGCTGTATCTGTGACGTTGAATTTCTCCGTGTTCTTGTCCTTCCACACGTCCATTGTACCCCAGTCAGGTCAATGGCCTCGGGTCAAAACCAGGTGCCATCAGCCTAACAGAGGGCAATGATCCAGAAAACATCATTCTACAAATATATCAGCATGATTTCAAAACAATTTCTCCCCCCTCCCCTTCCCATTCTAGATGTAGACTATAAGAGATCTCCCCCTCCCATTCTAGAGGTAGAAGACTAGAGATCTCCCCCCACCCCCTCCCATTCTAGAGGTAGAATATAAGATATCTCCCCCCTCCCATTCTAGAGGTAGACTACAAGAGATCTCCCCTGACCAGGCATTCTAGAGGTGGAATATAAGATATTTCCCATTCTAGAAATAGACTACAAGAGATCTCCCCTCCCCTCCCATTCTAGAGGTAGACTACAAGAGATCTCCCCCTTCCCCTCCCATTCTAGAGGTGGACTATAAGAGATCTCCCCCTCCCAATCTAGAGGTAGAATATAAGAGATCTCCCCTCCCATTCTAGAGGTAGAAGACAAGAGATGTCCCCCGCCATTCTAGAGGTAGACTATAAGAGATCTCCCCCCTCCCAATCTAGAGGTAGAATATAAGAGATCTCCCCTCTCCCAATCTAGAGGTAGACTATAAGAAATCTCCCCTCCCATTCTAGATTAGAATTTAAGAGATCTCCCCTCCCAATCTAGAGGTAGAATATAAGATATCCCCCCTCCCATTCTAGAGGGAGAATACAAGAGATCTCCCCAGCCCCTCCCATTCTAGAGGTAGACTATAAGAGATCTCCCCTCCCATTTTAGAGGTAGAATACAAGAGATCTCCCCACCCCTCCCATTCTAGAGGTAGACTACAAGAGATCTCCCCTTCCCCTCCCATTCTAGAGGTGGACTATAAGAGATCTCCCCCCCCATTCTAGAGGTAGAATATAAGAGATCTCCCCTCCCATTCTAGAGGTAGAATACAAGAGATCTCCCCCTCCTATTCTAGAGGTAGACTATAAGAGATCTCCCCTCCCATTCTAGAGGTAGAATACAAGAGATCTCCCCACCCCCCATTCTAGAGGTAGACTATAAGAGATCTCCCCCCCCATTCTAGAGGTGGACTATAAGATCTCCCCCTCCCATTCTAGAGGTAGAATACAGAGATCTCCCCTCCTATTCTAGAGGTAGACTATAAGAGATCTCCCCCTCCCAATCTAGAGGTAGAATACAGAGATCTCCCCCTCCCATTCTAGAGGTAGAATACAGAGATCTCCCCCTCCCATTCTAGAGGTAGAATACAGAGATCTCCCCCTCCCAATCTAGAGGTAGAATACAGAGATCTCCCCCTCCCATTCTAGAGGTAGAATACAAGAGATCTCCCCCACCCCCTCCCAATCTAGAGGTAGAATACAGAGATCTCCCCCTCCCATTCTAGAGGTAGAATACAGAGATCTCCCCCTCCCATTCTAGAGGTAGAATACAGAGATCTCCCCCTCCCATTCTAGAGGTAGAATACAGAGATCTCCCCCCTCCTATTCTAGAGGTAGACTATAAGAGATCTCCCCCACCCCCTCCCATTCTAGAGGTAGAATACAGAGATCTCCCCTCCCATTCTAGAGGTAGAATACAGAGATCTCCCCCTCCCATTCTAGAGGTAGAATATAAGAGATCTCCCCCTCCCATTCTAGAGGTAGAATACAGAGATCTCCCCCCTCCCATTCTAGAGGTAGAATACAGAGATCTCCCCCTCCCATTCTAGAGGTAGAATACAGAGATCTCCCCCTCCCATTCTAGAGGTAGAATACAGAGATCTCCCCCTCCCATTCTAGAGGTAGACTATAAGAGATCTCCCCCTCCTATTCTAGAGGTAGACTATAAGAGATCTCCCCCTCCCCCTCCCATTCTAGAGGTAGACTACAAGAGATCTCCCCCTTCCCCTCCCATTCTAGAGGTGGACTATAAGAGATCTCCCCCTCCCAATCTAGAGGTAGAATATAAGAGATCTCCCCCTCCCATTCTAGAGGTAGAAGACAAGAGATCTCCCCCCCGCCCCCCCCCATTCTAGAGGTAGACTATAAGAGATCTCCCCCCTCCCAATCTAGAGGTAGAATATAAGAGATCTCCCCTCTCCCAATCTAGAGGTAGACTATAAGAAATCTCCCCCTCCCATTCTAGAGGTAGAATTTAAGAGATCTCCCCCTCCCAATCTAGAGGTAGAATATAAGATATCCCCCTCCCATTCTAGAGGGAGAATACAAGAGATCTCCCCCAGCCCCTCCCATTCTAGAGGTAGACTATAAGAGATCTCCCCCTCCCATTTTAGAGGTAGAATACAAGAGATCTCCCCCACCCCCTCCCATTCTAGAGGTAGACTACAAGAGATCTCCCCCTTCCCCTCCCATTCTAGAGGTGGACTATAAGAGATCTCCCCCCTCCCATTCTAGAGGTAGAATATAAGAGATCTCCCCCTCCCATTCTAGAGGTAGAATACAAGAGATCTCCCCCCTCCTATTCT
The DNA here is from genome assembly GCF_023373465.1 of Oncorhynchus keta. Taxonomy (NCBI): domain Eukaryota; kingdom Metazoa; phylum Chordata; class Actinopteri; order Salmoniformes; family Salmonidae; genus Oncorhynchus; species Oncorhynchus keta. Next base: position 4,429,430 of record NC_068431.1, read on the forward strand.
AGAGGTAGACTATAAGAGATCTCCCCCTCCCATTCTAGAGGTAGAATACAAGAGATCTCCCCCACCCCCCCATTCTAGAGGTAGACTATAAGAGATCCCCCCCATTCTAGAGGTGGACTATAAGATCTCCCCCTCCCATTCTAGAGGTAGAATACAGAGATCTCCCCCCTCCTATTCTAGAGGTAGACTATAAGAGATCTCCCCCTCCCAATCTAGAGGTAGAATACAGAGATCTCCCCCTCCCATTCTAGAGGTAGAATACAGAGATCTCCCCCTCCCATTCTAGAGGTAGAATACAGAGATCTCCCCCTCCCAATCTAGAGGTAGAATACAGAGATCTCCCCCTCCCATTCTAGAGGTAGAATACAGAGATCTCCCCCTCCCATTCTAGAGGTAGAATACAGAGATCTCCCCCTCCCATTCTAGAGGTAGACTATAAGAGATCTCCCCCACCCCATCCCATTCTAGAGGTAGAATACAGAGATCTCCCCCTCCCATTCTAGAGGTAGAATACAGAGATCTCCCCTCCCATTCTAGAGGTAGAATACAGAGATCTCCCCCTCCCATTCTAGAGGTAGAATACAGAGATCTCCCCCTCCCATTCTAGAGGTAGAATACAGAGATCTCCCCCCTCCTATTCTAGAGGTAGACTATAAGAGATCTCCCCCACCCCCTCCCATTCTAGAGGTAGAATACAGAGATCTCCCCCTCCCATTCTAGAGGTAGAATATAAGAGATCTCCCCCTCCCATTCTAGAGGTAGAATACAGAGATCTCCCCCCTCCCATTCTAGAGGTAGAATACAGAGATCTCCCCCTCCCATTCTAGAGGTAGAATACAGAGATCTCCCCCTCCCATTCTAGAGGTAGAATACAGAGATCTCCCCCTCCCATTCTAGAGGTAGACTATAAGAGATCTCCCCCTCCTATTCTAGAGGTAGACTATAAGAGATCTCCCCCACCCCCTCCCATTCTAGAGGTAGAATACAGAGATCTCCCCCTCCCATTCTAGAGGTAGAATACAGAGATCTCCCAAACGGTAGTTCCCAACCTAAGCATATATAGAGGAACGAACCAGCTGCACTAATTGAACGATAATGCGATGTGAAAAGGATACAGTATATACCGTAATGAAACCAAACAGTCCTTTTGTATGGAGAACTTTATTGATCAGACACAGACAGGGTGGATTTGATTTGATTTGATTTGATTTGGATGTGACCATATAAATGCTGCATCCCAAATGTCAGCCTATTCCCACAAGGGGCCCTGGTCAAAGGTAGTGCACTCTAGGTAATTCGGTTTCGTTTGGGACGCAACCACATGTCACTAATTCAGGTAATACGGTTCCGTTTGGGACTCAGCCCCATGTCTCTAATTCAGGTAATACGGTTCCGTTTGGGACTCAGCCCCATGTCACTAATTCAGGTAATACGGTTCCGTTTGGGACTCAGCCCCATGTCACTAATTCAGGTAATACGGTTCCGTTTGGGACTCAGCCCCATGTCTCTAATTCAGGTAATACGGTTCCGTTTGGGACTCAGCCCCATGTCTCTAATTCAGGTAATACGGTTCCGTTTGGGACTCAGCCCCATGTCTCTAATTCAGGTAATACGGTTCCGTTTGGGACTCAGCCCCATGTCACTAATTCAGGTAATACGGTTCCGTTTGGGACTCAGCCCCATGTCACTAATTCAGGTAATACGGTTCCGTTTGGGACTCAGCCCCATGTCTCTAATTCAGGTAATACGGTTCCGTTTGGGACTCAGCCCCATGTCACTAATTCAGGTAATACGGTTCCGTTTGGGACTCAGCCCCATGTCTCTAATTCAGGTAATACGGTTCCGTTTGGGACTCAGCCCCATGTCTCTAATTCAGGTAATACGGTTCCGTTTGGGACTCAGCCCCATGTCACTAATTCAGGTAATACGGTTCCGTTTGGGACTCAGCCCCATGTCTCTAATTCAGGTAATACGGTTCCGTTTGGGACTCAGCCCCATGTCACTAATTCAGGTAATACGGTTCCGTTTGGGACTCAGCCCCATGTCTCTAATTCAGGTAATACGGTTCCGTTTGGGACTCAGCCCCATGTCACTAATTCAGGTAATACGGTTCCGTTTGGGACTCAGCCCCATGTCACTAATTCAGGTAATACGGTTCCGTTTGGGACTCAGCCCCATGTCACTAATTCAGGTAATACGGTTCCGTTTGGGACTCAGCCCCATGTCTCTAATTCAGGTAATACGGTTCCGTTTGGGACTCAGCCCCATGTCTCTAATTCAGTGTTATCCACACTCAAACCACGTCTGAAAAGAGCAGGAGATGCCAACCACGGCCCCCTATATAGTGCACTACTTCAGACCAGGACCCCCTATATAGTGCACTACTTTAGACCAGGGCCCCCTATATAGTGCACTACTTCAGACCAGGACCCCCTATATAGTGCACTACTTTAGACCAGGGCCCCCTATATAGTGCACTACTTTAGACCAGGGCCCCCTATATAGTGCACTACTTCAGACCAGGGCCCCCTATATAGTGCACTACTTCAGAGAAGGGCCCCCTATATAGTGCACTACTTCAGACCAGGGCCCCCTATATAGTGCACTACTTTAGACCAGGGCCCCCTATATAGTGCACTACTTCAGACCAGGGCCTCCTATATAGTGCACTACTTCAGACCAGGGCCTCCTATATAGTGCACTACTTCAGACCAGGGCCCCCTATATAGTGCACTACTTCAGACCAGGGCCTCCTATATAGTGCACTACTTCAGACCAGGGCCTCCTATATAGTGCACTACTTCAGACCAGGGCCCCCTATATAGTGCACTACTTTAGACCAGGGCCCCCTATATAGTGCACTACTTTAGACCAGGGCCCCCTATATAGTGCACTACTTTAGACCAGGGCCCCCTATATAGTGCACTACTTTAGACCAGGGCCCCCTATATAGTACACTACTTCAGACCAGGGCCCCCTATATAGTACACTACTTCAGACCAGGGCCACCTATATAGTACACTACTTCAGACCAGGGCCTCCTATATAGTGCACTACTTCAGACCAGGGCCCCCTATATAGTGCACTACTTCAGACCAGGGCCCCCTATATAGTACACTACTTCAGACCAGGGCCCCCTATATAGTGCACTACTTCAGACCAGGGCCCCCTATATAGTACACTACTTCAGACCAGGGCCCCCTATATAGTGCACTACTTCAGACCAGGGCCCCCTATATAGTGCACTACTTCAGCCTAGCGCCCTCTATATAGTGCACTACTTCAGACCAGGGCCTCCTATATAGTGCACTACTTTAGACCAGGGCCCCCTATATAGTGCACTACTTTAGACCAGGGCCTCCTATATAGTACACTACTTTAGACCAGGGCCCCCTATATAGTGCACTACTTTAGACCAGGGCCTCCTATATAGTACACTACTTTAGACCAGGGCCCCCTATATAGTGCACTACTTTAGACCAGGGCAACCTATATAGTACACTACTTTAGACCAAGGCCCCCTATATAGTGCACTACTTTAGACCAGGGACCATAGGGCTGCCTATATAGTACACTTCTTCAGTCAGTTACTATGGAACCACATCCTGTCAGTCAGTGAGTTACTGTGGAACCACATCCTGTCTGTCAGTGTGTTACTGTTGAACCACATCCAGTCAGTTACTATGGAACCACATCCTGTCAGTCAGTGAGTTACTGTGGAACCACATCCTGTCAGTTACTGTGGAACCACATCCTGTCAGTTACTGTGGAACCACATCCTGTCAGTCAGTCAGTTACTGTGGAACCACATCCAGTCAGTCAGTGAGTTTCTGTGGAACCACATCCTGTCAGTTACTGTGGAACCACATCCAGTCAGTTACTATGGAACCACATCCTGTCAGTCAGTGAGTTACTGTCGAACCACATCCTGTCAGTTACTGTGGAACCACATCCTGTCAGTCAGTCAGTTACTATGGAACCACATCCTGTCAGTCAGTGAGTTACTGTGGAACCACATCCTGTCTGTCAGTGAGTTACTGTGGAACCACATCCTGTGAGTTTCTGTGGAACCACATCCTGTCAGTTACTATGGAACCACATCCTGTCAGTGAGTGAGTTACTGTCGAACCACATCCTGTCAGTTACTGTGGAACCACATCCTGTCAGTTACTGTGGAACCACATCCAGTCAGTTACTATGGAACCACATCCTGTCAGTCAGTGAGTTACTGTGGAACCACATCCTGTGAGTTTCTGTGGAACCACATCCTGTCAGTTACTATGGAACCACATCCTGTCAGTGAGTGAGTTACTGTGGAACCACATCCTGTCAGTTACTGTGGAACCACATCCTGTCAGTTACTGTGGAACCACATCCTGTCAGTCAGTCAGTTACTGTGGAACCACATCCAGTCAGTCAGTGAGTTTCTGTGGAACCACATCCTGTCAGTTACTGTGGAACCACATCCAGTCAGTCAGTGAGTTACTGTGGAACCACATCCTGTCAGTTACTGTGGAACCACATCCTGTCAGTTACTGTGGAACCACATCCTGTCAGTTACTGTGGAACCACATCCTGTCAGTTACTGTGGAACCACATCCTCTCAGTTACTGTGGAAACACATCCTGTCAGTCAGTCAGTTACTGTGGAACCACATCCTGTCAGTCAGTGAGTTACTGTGGAACCACATCCTGTCAGTCAGTGAGTTACTGTGGTACCACATCCTGTGAGTTACTGTGGAACCACATCCTGTCAGTTACCGTGGAACCACATCCTGTCAGTTACTGTGGAACCACATCCTGTCAGTCAGTGAGTTACTGTGCTAACACCGATCCAATGCTAACACCGATCCAATGCTAACACCAATCCAATGCTAACACCAATTTAATTCCTAACACCAATCCAATGCTAACACCAATCCAATGCTGACGCCAATCCAATGCTAACGCCAATCCAATGCTAACACCAATCCAATGCTAACACCAATCCAATGCTAACACCAATCCAATGCTAACACCAATCCAATGCTAACACCAATCCAATGCTAACACCAATCCAATGCTAACACCAATCCAATGCTAACACCAATCCAATGCTAACACCAATCCAATGCTAACACCAATCCAATGCTAACACCAATCCAATGCTTATACCAATGACAGGGGGTGTAAGTGCAGTCTTTGGTAGAAGTATTGCAACCTTAACACACTGACACCTTGTTAAACACACAACGACACGGTCACCATGCTTAAGACACAACATAGCCCTGATGTTATGACAGTAGCATCACAGGACCATGGTTAGCCCTGATGTTATGACTATAGCATCACAGGACCACCACATCCTAGCATCACAGGACAATGGTTAGCCCTGATGTTATGACAACATCACAGGACAATCCTGATGTTATGACTATAGCATCATGGAAGCCATGTTATGACTATAGCATCAGTTACTGATGTTATGACTATAACCATCATCCATGGTTAGCCCTGATGTTATGACTATAGCTGTCACAGAACCATGGTTAGCCCTGATGTTATGACTATAGCATCACAGGACCGTGTTAGCCCTGATGTTAACAATAGCATCATAGGACCATGGTTAGTGATGTTATGACTATAACCATCACAGGACCATGGTCCTGATGATATGACTATAGCTGTGGAACCACATCCTGTTATGACAGCATCACAGGACCATGGTGCCCTGATGTTATGACTATAGCATCACAGGACCATGGTTAGCCCTGATGTTATGACTATAGCATCACAGGACCGTGGTTAGCCCTGATGTTATGACTATAGCATCATGGACCGTGGTTACCCTGATGTTATGACTACATCACTGGACCAGGTTAGCCCTGATGTTATAACCACATCCTGGACCATGTTAGCCCTGATGTTAACTACATCACAGGACCATGGTTAGCCCTGATGTTATAACTATAGCTGTCACAGGACCGTGGTTAGCCCTGATGTTATAACTATAGCATCACAGGACCATGGTTAGCCCTGATGTTAACTATAGCATCACAGGACCATGGTTAGCCCTGATGTTATGACTATAGCATCACAGGACCAAGGTTAGCCCTGATGTTATAACTATAGCATCACAGGACCATGGTTAGCCCTGATGTTATAACTATAGCTGTCACAGGACCGTGGTTAGCCCTGATGTTATAACTATAGCATCACAGGACCATGGTTAGCCCTGATGTTATGACTATAGCATCACAGGACCATGGTTAGCACTGATGTTATGACTATAGCATCACAGGACCATGGTTAGCACTGATGTTATGACTATAGCATCACAGGACCGTGGTTAGCACTGATGTTATGACTATAGCATCACAGGACCATGGTTAGCCCTGATGTTATGACTATAGCATCACAGGACCATGGTTAGCACTGATGTTATGACTATAGCATCACAGGACCATGGTTAGCCCTGATGTTATGACTATAGCTGTCACAGGACCAAGGTTAGCCCTGATGTTATAACTATAGCATCACAGGACCATGGTTAGCCCTGATGTTAACTATAGCATCACAGGACCATGGTTAGCCCTGATGTTATGACTATAGCATCACAGGACCATGGTTAGCCCTGATGTTATGACTATAGCATCACAGGACCATGGTTAGCCCTGATGTTATGACTATAGCATCACAGAACCATGGTTAGCCCTGATGTTATGACTATAGCATCACAGGACTGTGGTTAGCCCTGATGTTATGACTATAGCATCACAGGACCGTGGTTAGCCCTGATGTTATGACTATACATCACAGGACCATGGTTAGCCCTGATGTTATGACTATAGCATCACAGAACCATGGTTAGCCCTGATGTTATGACTATAGCATCACAGAACCATGGTTAGCCCTGATGTTATGACTATAGCATCACAGGACCGTGGTTAGCCATGTTATGACTATAGCATCACAGGACCATGGTTAGCCCTGATGTTATGACTATAGCATCACAGGACCATGGTTAGCCCTGATGTTATGACTATAGCATCACAGGACCATGGTTAGCCCTGATGTTATAACTATAGCTGTCACAGGACCGTGGTTAGCCCTGATGTTATAACTATAGCATCACAGGACCACCCCTGATGTTAACTACAGCATCACAGGACCATGGTTAGCCCTGATGTTATGACTATGCATCACAGGACCAACATTAGCCCTGATGTTATAACTATAGCATCACAGGACCATGGTTAGCCCTGATGTTATAACTATAGCATCACAGGACCGTGGTTAGCCCTGATGTTATAACTATAGCATCACAGGACCATGGTTAGCCCTGATGTTATGACTATAGCATCACAGGACCATGGTTAGCACTGATGTTATGACTATAGCATCACAGGACCATGGTTAGCCTGATGTTATGACTATAGCATCACAGGACCGTGGTTAGCCTGATGTTATGACTATAGCATCACAGGACCATGGTTAGCCCTGATGTTATGACTATAGCATCACAGGACCATGGTTAGCACTGATGTTATGACTATAGCATCACAGGACCATGGTTAGCCCTGATGTTATGACTATAGCTGTCACAGGACCAAGGTTAGCCCTGATGTTATAACTATAGCATCACAGGACCATGGTTAGCCCTGATGTTAACTATAGCATCACAGGACCATGGTTAGCCCTGATGTTATGACTATAGCATCACAGGACCATGGTTAGCCCTGATGTTATGACTATAGCATCACAGGACCATGGTTAGCCCTGATGTTATGACTATAGCATCACAGAACCATGGTTAGCCCTGATGTTATGACTATAGCATCACAGGACCATGGTTAGCCCTGATGTTATGACTATAGCATCACAGGACCATTAGCCCTGATGTTAACTATAGCATCACAGGACCATGGTTAGCCCTGATGTTATGACTATAGCATCACAGGACCATGGTTAGCCCTGATGTTATGACTATAGCATCACAGGACCATGGTTAGCCCTGATGTTATGACTATAGCATCACAGAACCATGGTTAGCCCTGATGTTATGACTATAGCATCACAGGACTGTGGTTAGCCCTGATGTTATGACTATAGCATCACAGGACCGTGGTTAGCCCTGATGTTATGACTATAGCATCACAGGACCATGGTTAGCCCTGATGTTATGACTATAGCATCACAGGACCATGGTTAGCCCTGATGTTATGACTATAGCATCACAGAACCATGGTTAGCCCTGATGTTATGACTATAGCATCACAGGACCGTGGTTAGCCCTGATGTTATGACTATAGCATCACAGGACCATGGTTAGCCCTGATGTTATGACTATAGCATCACAGGACCATGGTTAGCCCTGATGTTATGACTATAGCATCACAGGACCATGGTTAGCCCTGATGTTATAACTATAGCTGTCACAGGACCGTGGTTAGCCCTGATGTTATAACTATAGCATCACAGGACCATGGTTAGCCCTGATGTTAACTATAGCATCACAGGACCATGGTTAGCCCTGATGTTATGACTATAGCATCACAGGACCAAGGTTAGCCCTGATGTTATAACTATAGCATCACAGGACCATGGTTAGCCCTGATGTTATAACTATAGCTGTCACAGGACCGTGGTTAGCCCTGATGTTATAACTATAGCATCACAGGACCATGGTTAGCCCTGATGTTATGACTATAGCATCACAGGACCATGGTTAGCACTGATGTTATGACTATAGCATCACAGGACCATGGTTAGCACTGATGTTATGACTATAGCATCACAGGACCGTGGTTAGCACTGATGTTATGACTATAGCATCACAGGACCATGGTTAGCCCTGATGTTATGACTATAGCATCACAGGACCATGGTTAGCACTGATGTTATGACTATAGCATCACAGGACCATGGTTAGCCCTGATGTTATGACTATAGCTGTCACAGGACCAAGGTTAGCCCTGATGTTATAACTATAGCATCACAGGACCATGGTTAGCCCTGATGTTAACTATAGCATCACAGGACCATGGTTAGCCCTGATGTTATGACTATAGCATCACAGGACCATGGTTAGCCCTGATGTTATGACTATAGCATCACAGGACCATGGTTAGCCCTGATGTTATGACTATAGCATCACAGAACCATGGTTAGCCCTGATGTTATGACTATAGCATCACAGGACTGTGGTTAGCCCTGATGTTATGACTATAGCATCACAGGACCGTGGTTAGCCCTGATTAACATGTTATGACTATAGCTGTCACAGAACCATGGTTAGCCCCGATGTTATGACTATAGCATCACAGGACCATGGTTAGCCCTGATGTTATGACTATAGCATCACAGGACCATGGTTAGCCCTGATGTTAACTATAGCATCACAGGACCATGGTTAGCCCTGATGTTATGACTATAGCCATCACAGGACCATGGTTAGCCCTGATGTTATGACTATAGGCATCACAGGACCGTGGTTAGCCCTGATGTTAACTATAGCATCACAGGACCGTGGTTAGCCCTGATGTTATGACTATAGCATCACAGGACCGTGGTTAGCCCTGATGTTATGACTATAGCCATCACAGGACAATGGTTAGCCCTGATGTTATGACAATAGCATCACAGGACCATGGTTAGCCCTGATGTTATGACTATAGCATCACAGAACCATGGTTAGCCCTGATGTTATGACTATAGCTGTCACAGGACCGTGGTTAGCCCTGATGTTATGACTATAGCTGTCACAGGACCGTGGTTAGCCCTGATGTTATGACTATAGCATCACAGGACCGTGGTTAGCCCTGATGTTATGACTATAGCTGTCACAGGACCGTGGTTAGCCCTGATGTTATGACTATAGCATCACAGGACCATGGTTAGCCCTGATGTTATGACTATAGCTGTCACAGAACCATGGTTAGCACTGATGTTATGACTATAGCATTACAGAACCATGGTTAGGACTGATGTTATGACTATAGCATCACAGGACCATGGTTAGCCCTGATGTTATGACTATAGGCATCACAGGACCATGGTTAGCCCTGATGTTATGACTATAGCATCACAGGACCATGGTTAGCCCTGATTAACATGTTATGACTATAGCTGTCACAGGACCATGTTTAGCACTGATGTTATGACTATAGCATCACAGGACCATGGTTAGCCCTGATGTTATGACTATAGCATCACAGGACCATGTTAACTATAGCATCACAGACCATGTTAGCCTGATGTTAGCATCACAGGACCGTGGTTAGCCCTGATGTTATGACTATAGCATCACAGGACCATGGTTAGCCCTGATGTTATGACTATAACATCACAGGACCATGGTTAGCCCTGATGTTATGACTATAGCATCACAGGACCATGGTTAGCCCTGATGTTATGACTATAACATCACAGGACCATGGTTAGCCCTGATGTTATGACTATAGCTGTCACAGGACCGTGGTTAGCCCTGATGTTATAACTATAGCTGTCACAGGACCGTGGTTAGCCCTGATGTTATGACTATAGCATCACAGGACCGTGGTTAGCCCTGATGTTATGACTATAGCATCACAGGACCGTGGTTAGCCCTGATGTTATGACTATAGCATCACAGGACCGTGGTTAGCCCTGATTAACATGTTATGACTATAGCTGTCACAGGACCGTGGTTAGCCCTGATGTTATGACTATAGCATCACAGGACCATGGTTAGCCCTGATGTTATGACTATAGCATCACAGGACCATGGTTAGCCCTGATGTTATGACTATAGCATCACAGGACCATGGTTAGCGCTGATGTTATGACTATAACCATCACAGGACCATGGTTAGCGCTGATGTTATGACTATAACCATCACAGGACCATGGTTAGCCCTGATGTTATGACTATAACCATCACAGGACCATGGTTAGCGCTGATGTTATGACTATAGCTGTCACAGGACCGTGGTTAGCACTGATTAAGAGCACTTGCTTTGAGAGAAGTATAGTGAGAGGAGGAGAGAATGAGAGGTCCAGGTGACAGGGAAGCTATTGTAAGGGTGAGAGGGAGGCATAAGTGAGGAGAGGTTAAGGACTGAGAAGTTGTACAGAGAGACAGAGAGGATGTAATAAGTGAGGAGAGGGTAAGGACTGAGAAGTTGTACAGAGACAGAGAGGATATAATAATAATAATAATAATAATAATATATGCCATTTAGCGGATATAATAAGTCATGTGTGCATACATTCTACGAGGATATAGACAAGCACCATGCTCTACCAACTGAGCTACAGGACACATAATAAGAGAGGATAGAGGATATAGAGGATAGGATATAATAAGTGAGGAGAGGAAGTTGTACAGAGACAGAGAGGATATAATAAGTGAGGAGAGGAAGTTGTACAGAGACAGAGAGGATATAATAAGTGAGGAGAGGAAGTTGTACAGAGACAGAGAGGATATAATAAGTGAGGAGAGGAAGTTGTACATTTACATTTACATTTAAGTCATTTAGCAGACGCTCTTATCCAGAGCGACTTACAAATTGGTGCATACACCTTATGACATCCAGTGGAACAGCCACTTGCATCTAAATCTTTTTTCGGGGGGTGAGAAGGATTACTTACCCTTACTTACCCTATCCTAGGTATTCCTTGAAGAGGTGGGGTTTCAGGTGTCTCCGGAAGGTGGTGATTGACTCCGCTGTCCTGGCGTCGTGAGGGAGTTTGTTCCACCATTGGGGGGCCAAAGCAGCGAACAGTTTTGACTGGGCTGAGCGGGAACTGTACTTCCTCAGTGGTAGGGAGGCGAGCAGGCCAGAGGTGGATGAACGCAGTGCCCTTGTTTGGGTGTAGGGCCTGATCAGAGCCTGGAGGTACTGAGGTGCCGTTCCCCTCACAGCTCCGTAGGCAAGCACCATGGTCTTGTAGCGGATGCGAGCTTCAACTGGAAGCCAGTGGAGAGAGCGGAGGAGCGGGGTGACATGGGAGAACTTGGGAAGGTTGAACACCAGACGGGCTGCGGCGTTCTGGATGAGTTGTAGGGGTTTAATGGCACAGGCAGGGAGCCCAGCCAACAGCGAGTTGCAGTAATCAAGACGGGAGATGACAAGTGCCTGGATTAGGACCTGCGCCGCTTCCTGTGTGAGGCAGGGTCGTACTCTGCGGATGTTGTAGAGCATGAACCTACAGGAACGGGGCACCGCCTTGATGTTAGTTGAGAACGTCAGGGTGTTGTCCAGGATCACGCCAAGGTTCTTAGCGCTCTGGGAGGAGGACACAATGGAGTTGTCAACCGTGATGGCGAGATCATGGAACGGGCAGTCCTTCCCCGGGAGGAAGAGGAGCTCCGTCTTGCTGAGGTTCAGCTTGAGGTGGTGATCCGTCATCCACACTGATATGTCTGCCAGACATGCAGAGATGCGATTCGCCACCTGGTCATCAGAAGGGGGAAAGGAGAAGATTAATTGTGTGTCGTCTGCATAGCAATGATAGGAGAGACCATGTGAGGTTATGACAGAGCCAAGTGACTTGGTGTATAGCGAGAATAAGAGAGGGCCTAGAACAGAGCCCTGGGGGACACCAGTGGTGAGAGCGCGTGGTGAGGAGACAGATTCTCGCCACGCCACCTGGTAGGAGCGACCTGTCAGGTAGGACGCAATCCAAGCGTGGGCCGCGCCGGAGATGCCCAACTCGGAGAGGGTGGAGAGGAGGATCTGATGGTTCACAGTATCGAAGGCAGCCGATAGGTCTAGAAGGATGAGAGCAGAGGAGAGAGAGTTAGCTTTAGCAGTGCGGAGCGCCTCCGTGATACAGAGAAGAGCAGTCTCAGTTGAATGACTAGTCTTGAAACCTGACTGATTTGGATCAAGAAGGTCATTCTGAGAGAGATAGCGGTAGAGCTGGCCAAGGACGGCACGCTCAAGAGTTTTGGAGAGAAAAGAGAGAAGGGATACTGGTCTGTAGTTGTTGACATCGGAGGGATCGAGTGTAGGTTTTTTCAGAAGGGGTGCAACTCTCGCTCTCTTGAAGACGGGAGGGACGTAGCCAGCGGTCAGGGATGAGTTGATGAGCGAGGTGAGGTAAGGGAGAAGGTCTCCGGAAATGGTCTGGAGAAGAGAGGAGGGGATAGGGTCAAGCGGGCAGGTTGTTGGGCGGCCGGCCGTCACAAGACGCGAGATTTCATCTGGAGAGAGAGGGGAGAAAGAGGTCAGAGCATAGGGTAGGGCAGTGTGAGCAGAACCAGCGGTGTCGTTTGACTTAGCAAACGAGGATCGGATGTTGTCGACCTTCTTTTCAAAATGGTTGACGAAGTCATCTGCAGAGAGGGAGGAGGGGGGAGGATTCAGGAGGGAGGAGAAGGTGGCAAAGAGCTTCCTAGGGTTAGAGGCAGATGCTTGGAATTTAGAATGGTAGAAAGTGGCTTTAGCAGCAGAGACAGAGGAGGAAAATGTAGAGAGGAGGGAGTGAAAGGATGCCAGGTCCGCAGGGAGGCGAGTTTTCCTCCATTTCCGCTCGGCTGCCCGGAGCCCTGTTCTGTGAGCTCGCAATGAGTCGTCGAGCCACGGAGCGGGAGGGGAGGACCGAGCCGGCCTGGAGGATAGGGGACATAGGGAGTCAAAGGATGCAGTAAGGGAGGAGAGGAGGGTTGAGGAGGCAGAATCAGGAGATAGGTTGGAGAAAGTTTGAGCAGAGGGAAGAGATGATAGGATGGAAGAGGAGAGAGTAGCGGGGGAGAGAGAGCGAAGGTTGGGACGGCGCGATACCATCCGAGTAGGGGCAGTGTGGGAAGTGTTGGATGAGAGCGAGAGGGAAAAGGATACAAGGTAGTGGTCGGAGACTTGGAGGGGAGTTGCAATGAGGTTAGTGGAAGAACAGCATCTAGTAAAGATGAGGTCAAGCGTATTGCCTGCCTTGTGAGTAGGGGGAAGGTGAGAGGGTGAGGTCAAAAGAGGAGAGGAGTGGAAAGAAGGAGGCAGAGAGGAATGAGTCAAAGGTAGACGTGGGGAGGTTAAAGTCGCCCAGAACTGTGAGAGGTGAGCCGTCCTCAGGAAAGGAGCTTATCAAGGCATCAAGCTCATTGATGAACTCTCCGAGGAACCTGGAGGGCGATAAATGATAAGGATGTTAAGCTTGAAAGGGCTGGTAACTGTGACAGCATGGAATTCAAAGGAGGCGATAGACAGATGGGTAAGGGGAGAAAGAGAGAAAGACCACTTGGGAGAGATGAGGATCCCGGTGCCACCACCCCGCTGACCAGAAGCTCTCAGGGTGTGCGAGAACACGTGGGCGGACGAGGAGAGAGCAGTAGGAGTAGCAGTGTTATCTGTGGTGATCCATGTTTCCGTCAGTGCCAAGAAGTCAAGGGACTGGAGGGAGGCATAGGCTGAGATGAACTCTGCCTTGTTGGCCGCAGATCGGCAGTTCCAGAGGCTACCGGAGACCTGGAACTCCACGTGGGTCGTACGCGCTGGGACCACCAGATTAGGGTGGTCGCGGCCACGCGGTGTGGAGCGTTTGTATGGTCTGTGCAGAGAGGAGAGAACAGGGATAGACAGACACATAGTTGACAGGCTACAGAAAAGGCTACGCTAATGCAAGGAGATTGGAATGACAAGTGGACTACACGTCTCGAATGTTCAGAAAGTTAAGCTTACGTAGCAAGAATCTTATTGACTAAAATGATTAAAATGATACAGTACTGCTAAAGTAGGCTAGCTGGCAGTGGCTGCGTTGTTGACACTACACTAATCAAGTCATTCCGTTGAGTGTAATAGTTTCTACAGTGCTACTATTCGGGGGCTAGCTGGCTAGCTAGCAGTGTTGTTTACGTTACGTTGCGTTAAAAGAACGACAATAGCTGGCTAGCTAACCTAGGAAATCGCTCTAGACTACACAATTATCTTTGAAACAAAGACGGCTATGTAGCTAGCTACGATCAAACAAATCAAACCGTTGTACTGTAATGAAATGAAATGAAAATGTGATACTACCTGACCGGTGATTGAATTCGAAACAGTAGACGTTGGCTAGCTGTTAGCTGTTAGCTGTTGGCTAGCTAGCAGAGTCTCCTACGTTAAGGACGACAAATAGCTGGCTAGCGAACCTCAGTGAATTAAGATAATCACTCCAAGGCTACACACACTAAACTACACAATTATCTTGGAAACAAAGACAGCTATGTAGCTAGCTAACACTAGACTAATCAAGTCGTTCAGTTGAGTGAATAGCACTACAGTGATGCTAATCTGTGTGCGTTAGCTAGCGCTTGCTAGCTCCTGGGCGAATAGCAGTGAAGGCTACGCTAGGGCGACGAAATACGATAATTATGCAATTATCTCTACAGAGACAGAGAGGATATAATAAGTGAGGAGAGGAAGTTGTACAGAGACAGAGAGGATATAATAAGTGAGGAGAGGTTTTAAGGTCTGGGAAGTTGTACACAGACAGAGAGGATGTAATAAGTAATGTGGAAGAACCACCAGAGGGCAGGCTGCCTCCACGGACAGTAGCCCAGCCCGGCATGTGAGTCAAGGTGATCAGAGGCAGTTAAGCACAGCTGGCTGTACTAATGAGCTATTGTCTTTCCCCTTCAAGAGAGAGGACGGAGCCGGCAGAGAGGGGAGACAGAAAGGAGTATTTGAGAAGAAAGAATTAGCGCCAATAGAGAATTTAGTTCCATATAAGAAAACCTGCTCCTGACTCGTTTATCCACCTTTCCAATTCAGAGCAACCTTGGCCCACTCACAGTAAGGAGATGTTAAGGTCTGGGAGGTTGTGTACCAACCTTGGTCCACTCACAGTAAGGAGATGTTAAGGTCTGGGAGGTTGTACAGAGACAGAGAGGATGTAATAAGTGAGGAGAGGTTAAGGTCTGGGAAGTTGTACAGAGACAGAGAGGATATAATAAGTGAGGAGAGGTTTTAAGGTCTGGGAGGTTGTGTACCAACCTTGGTCAGTGTTTCAGAAGACACCTCCTCATCAGGAACCCACAGCTTGGTGATCTTCTTACCTGGGATCTACACAAGAAACCACGTCATATCGCATCCCATTAGAAACGGTCTAGAAACTGACAATTAAACATTATACAAAGGAGAAAAGAACTTCCTAATGTTGAGTTACACCCCTTTTGACCTCACAACAGCCTCAATTCGTCAGGTCACGGACTACAAGGTGTTGAAAGTGTTCCACAGGGATGCTGGTCCATGTTGACTCCAACGCTTCCCACAGTTGTGTCATGTTGGCTGGATGTCCTTTGGGTGGTGGACCATTCTTGATACACACGGGAAACTGTTGGGAGTGAAAAACCCAGCAGCGTTGCAGTTCTTGACACAAACCGGAGCGCCTGGTACCTACTACCATACCCTGTTCAAAGGCGCTTAAATCTTTTGTCTTGCCCATTCACCCTCTGAATGACACACATACACAATCCATGTCTCAATTGTCTCAATGCTTAAAGGTCCTTCTTTCACCTGTCTCCTCCTCTTCATCTTTCACCTGTCTCCTCCCCTTCTTCTTTCACCTGTCTCCTCCCCTTCATCTTTAACCCGTCTCCTCCTCTTCATCTACACTGATTGAAGTGGATTTAACAGGTGACCTTAATAAGGGATCATATATTTCACCTGGATTCACCTGGTCAGTCTATATCATGGAAAGAGTTGGTTTGTATACTCAGTGTATAAGCACATCCTTCTTTGCCTGCCTGCCTGCCTGCCTGCCTGCCTGCCTGCCTAATTACTGGTTTATACATATGATGAGTCATCTAGCTTAAGTTGATGAATTTACACAGGACAGTTCTAAATCAATCACTGCTGGACATGGAAATATCCACATGGGCATGTCAAGAGTTAAGTTAGTGAGGTGCACGGGACATACAGTAGAGAGACATACAGTAGAGACATACAGTATAGAGACATACAGTAGAGAGACACACAGTATAGAGACATACAGTAGAGAGACATACAGTAGTGAGACATACAGTAGAGAGACACACAGTATAGAGACATACAGTAGAGAGACATACAGTAGTGAGACATACAGTAGAGAGACATACAGTAGAGACATACAGTAGTGAGACATACAGTAGAGAGACATACAGTAGAGACATACAGTGAGTGGACCAGTAGAGAGACATACAGTAGAGACACACAGTAGAGAGACATACAGTAGAGAGACATACAGTAGAGACATACAGTAGAGAGACATACAGTAGAGACATACAGTAGAGACATACAGTAGAGAGACATACAGTAGAGAGATACAGTAGAGACACACAGTAGAGACATACAGTAGAGAGACATACAGTAGAGAGACATACAGTAGAGAGACATACAGTAGAGAGACATACAGTATAGAGACACACAGTATAGAGACATACAGTAGAGACATACAGTAGAGAGACATACAGTAGAGAGACATACAGTAGAGACATACAGTAGAGAGACATACAGTAGAGAGACATACAGTAGAGACATACAGTAGAGAGACATACAGTAGAGACACACAGTAGAGACATACAGTAGAGAGACATACAGTAGAGAGACATACAGTAGAGACATACAGTAGAGAGACATACAGTAGAGACATACAGTAGAGAGACATACAGTAGAGACATACAGTAGAGAGACACAGTAGAGACATACAGTAGAGAGACATACAGTAGAGACATACAGTAGAGAGACATACAGTAGAGACATACAGTAGAAGACATACAGTAGAGACACACAGTAGAGAGACATACAGTAGAGCCATACAGTAGAGAGACATACAGTAGAGAGACATACAGTAGAGAGACATACAGTGTACAGTAGAGACACACAGTGAAAGACATACAGTAGAGACATACAGTAGAGACACACAGTAGAGAGATATACAGTAGAGACACACAGTAGAGAGACATACAGTAGAGAGACATACAGTAGAGATACATACAGTAGAGAGACATACAGTAGAGACACACAGTAGAAAGACATACAGTAGAGAGACATACAGTAGAGAGACATACAGTAGAGAGACATACAGTAGAGAGACATACAGTAGAGAGACACACAGTAGAGAGACATACAGTAGAGAGACATACAGTAGAGAGACATACAGTAGAGAGACATACAGTAGAGAGACATACAGTAGAGAGACATACAGTAGAGAGACATACAGTAGAGAGACAAACAGTATAGAGACACACAGCAGAGAGACATACAGTAGAGAGACATACAGTAGAGAGACAAACAGTAGAGATACATACAGTAGAGAGACATACAGTAGAGACACAGTAGAGAGACATACAGTAGAGAGACATACAGTCACACAGTAGAGAGACAAACAGTAGAGAGACATACAGTAGAGAGACATACAGTAGAGAGACAAACAGTAGAGAGACATACAGTAGAGAGACATACAGTAGAGAGACACACAGCAGAGACATACAGCAGAGAGACATACAGTAGAGTTGGTGGTTGAAGATATCCCTCTAGTGGTGTGGGGGATGTGCTTTGGCAAAGTGGGTGGGGTTATATCCTTCCTGTTTGGCCTGTCCGGGGTGTCCTCGGATGGGGCCACAGTGTCTCCTGACCCCTCCTGTCTCAGCCTCCAGTATTTATGCTGCAGTAGTTTATGTGTCATGGAATATCTGGAGTACTTCTCCTGTCCTATTCGGTGTCCTGTGTGAATCTACTCTCTAGTCTCCTTCTCTCTTTCTTTCTCTCTCTCGGAGGACCTGAGCCCTAGGACCATGTCCCAGGACTACCTGACATGAGGACTCCTTGCTGTCCCCAGTCCACCTGGCCATGCTCCTGCTCCAGTTTCAACTGACCTGAGCCCTAGGACCGTGCCCCAGGACTACCTGACATGAAGGCTCCTTGCTGTCCCCAGTCCACCTGACTGTGCTGCTGCTCCAGTTTCAACTGTTCTGCCTTATTATTATTCGACCATGCTGGTCATTTATGAACATTTGAACATCTTGGTCATGTTCTGTTATAATCTCTACCCGGCACAGCCAGAAGAGGACTGGCCACCCCACATAGCCCGGTTCCTCTCTAGGTTTCTTCCTAGGTTTTGGCCTTTCTAGGGAGTTTTTCCTAGCCACTGTGCTTTTACACCTGCATTGTTTGCTGTTTGGGGTTTTAGGCTGGGTTTCTGTACAGCACTTTGAGATATCAGCTGATGTACGAAGGGCTATATAAATAAATTTGATTTGATTTGGTAGAGAGACATACAGTAGAGAGACAAACAGTAGAGAGACATACAGTAGAGAGACATACAGTAGAGAGACAAACAGTAGAGATACATACAGTAGAGAGACATACAGTAGAGACATACAGTAGAGACACACAGTAGAGAGACAAACAGTAGAGAGACATACAGTAGAGAGACAAACAGTATAGAGACATACAGTAGAGACATACAGTAGAGAGACACACAGTATAGAGACATACAGTAGAGAGACATACAGTAGAGACATACAGTAGAGAGACATACAGTAGAGAGACATACAGTAGAGAGACATACAGTAGAGACATACAGTAGAGACATACAGTAGAGAGACATACAGTAGAGAGACATACAGTAGAGAGACATACAGTAGAGAGACACACAGTAGAGAGACATACAGTAGAGACATACAGTAGAGAGACATACAGTAGAGACATACAGTAGAGACATACAGTATAGAGACATACAGTATAGAGACATACAGTATAGAGACATACAGTATAGAGACATACAGTAGAGACATACAGTAGAGAGACATACAGTAGAGAGACACAGTAGAGAGACATACAGTAGAGAGACATACAGTAGAGAGACACACAGTAGAGACAAACAGTAGAGAGACATACAGTAGAGACACAGTAGAGACATACAGTAGAGAGACATACAGTAGAGAGACATACAGTAGAGAGACAAACAGTAGAGACATACAGTAGAGAGACATACAGTAGAGAGATACAGTAGAGAGACATACAGTAGAGACATACAGTAGAGACATACAGTAGAGAGACACAGTAGAGAGACATACAGTAGAGACACACAGTAGAGAGACATACAGTAGAGACATACAGTAGAGAGACATACAGTAGAGAGACATACAGTAGAGACATACAGTAGAGAGACATACAGTAGAGAGACACACAGTAGAGAGACATACAGTAGAGAGACATACAGTAGAGAGACATACAGTAGAGAGACACACAGTAGAGAGACATACAGTAGAGAGACAAACAGTAGAGAGACATACAGTAGAGAGACATACAGTAGAGACATACAGTAGAGAGACACACAGTAGAGAGACATACAGTAGAGAGACATACAGTAGAGAGACACACAGTAGAGAGACATACAGTAGAGAGACATACAGTAGAGAGACATACAGTAGAGAGACATACAGTAGAGAGACAAACAGTATAGAGACACACAGCAGAGAGACATACAGTAGAGAGACATACAGTAGAGAGACATACAGTAGAGAGACATACAGTAGAGAGACATACAGTAGAGAGACATACAGTAGAGAGACACACAGCAGAGAGACATACAGTAGAGAGACACACAGTAGAGAGACACACAGTAGAGAGACAAACAGTAGAGAGACATACAGTAGAGAGACATACAGTAGAGAGACATACAGTAGAGAGACATACAGTAGAGAGACAAACAGTAGAGAGACATACAGTAGAGAGACATACAGTAGAGACATACAGTAGAGAGACACAGTAGAGACATACAGTAGAGAGACATACAGTAGAGACATACAGTAGAGACATACAGTAGAGAGACATACAGTAGAGAGACACAGTAGAGAGACATACAGTAGAGAGACATACAGTAGAGACATACAGTAGAGAGACATACAGTATAGAGACATACAGTAGAGAGACATACAGTAGAGACATACAGTAGAGAGACATACAGTAGAGAGACATACAGTAGAGAGACATACAGTAGAGAGACACACAGTAGAGAGACATACAGTAGAGAGACATACAGTAGAGAGACATACAGTAGAGACATACAGTAGAGAGACAAACAGTAGAGAGACATACAGTAGAGAGACATACAGTAGAGAGACATACAGTAGAGAGACATACAGTAGAGAGACATACAGTAGAGAGACACACAGTAGAGAGACACACAGTAGAGAGACATACAGTAGAGAGACACACAGTAGAGAGACATACAGTAGAGAGACATACAGTAGAGAGACATACAGTAGAGAGACATACAGTAGAGAGACATACAGTAGAGAGACACACAGTAGAGAGACATACAGTAGAGAGACACACAGTAGAGAGACATACAGTAGAGAGACATACAGTAGAGAGACATACAGTAGAGAGACAAACAGTAGAGAGACATACAGTAGAGAGACATACAGTAGAGAGACATACAGTAGAGAGACATACAGTAGAGAGACATACAGTAGAGAGACATACAGTAGAGAGACATACAGTAGAGAGACACACAGTAGAGAGACACACAGTAGAGAGACATACAGTAGAGAGACATACAGTAGAGAGACACACAGTAGAGAGACACACAGTAGAGAGACAAACAGTAGAGAGACAAACAGTAGAGAGACAAACAGTAGAGAGACATACAGTAGAGAGACATACAGTAGAGAGACATACAGTAGAGAGACATACAGTAGAGAGACATACAGTAGAGAGACATACAGTAGAGAGACATACAGTAGAGAGACACACAGTAGAGAGACATACAGTAGAGAGACATACAGTAGAGAGACATACAGTAGAGAGACACACAGTAGAGAGACAAACAGTAGAGAGACATACAGTAGAGAGACATACAGTAGAGAGACATACAGTAGAGAGACAAACAGTAGAGAGACATACAGTAGAGAGACATACAGTAGAGAGACATACAGTAGAGAGACAGTAGAGAGACATACAGTAGAGAGACAAACAGTAGAGAGACACACAGTAGAGAGACATACAGTAGAGAGACAAACAGTAGAGACATACAGTAGAGACATACAGTAGAGAGACACACAGTAGAGAGACATACAGTAGAGAGACATACAGTAGAGACATACAGTAGAGAGACATACAGTAGAGAGACATACAGTAGAGAGACATACAGTAGAGAGACATACAGTATAGAGACATACAGTAGAGAGACAAACAGTAGAGAGACATACAGTAGAGAGACATACAGTAGAGAGACATACAGTAGAGACCTACAGTAGAGAGACCTACAGTAGAGAGACAAACAGTAGAGAGACATACAGTAGAGAGACATACAGTAGAGAGACATACAGTAGAGAGACCTACAGTAGAGAGACATACAGTAGAGAGACATACAGTAGTGAGACATACAGTAGAGAGACATACAGTAGAGACATACAGTAGAGAGACATACAGTAGAGAGACATACAGTAGAGAGACATACAGTAGAGAGACATACAGTATAGAGACATACAGTAGAGAGACATACAGTAGAGACATACAGTAGAGAGACATACAGTAGAGACATACAGTAGAGAGACATACAGTAGAGACATACAGTAGAGAGACATACAGTAGAGAGACATACAGTAGAGAGACATACAGTAGAGACATACAGTAGAGAGACATACAGTAGAGAGACATACAGTAGAGAGACATACAGTAGAGAGACATACAGTAGAGAGACATACAGTAGAGAGACACACAGTAGAGAGACATACAGTAGAGAGACATACAGTAGAGAGACATACAGTAGAGAGACATACAGTAGAGAGACAAAGAGTAGAGAGACCTTCGCATTGTATTCAAACGTATCATCTATATAAAATATAATTGTTAATAATGGTTTTATTGTTATAATGGTTAATTGGTTTGACTTGATCATGTACACTTGGAGCTATGTATACTAACTGAATGATCAGATAGAAATATATATTATTGTGTAGATCCAATATGACTGTCAGATGGATTGGAATAGTGTCGGAGATTGTGTATCCTCTATTCATTGTATTTCTACCTTCAACATGCAGTACCAGATTACAGCCCTGCCGTTATTTGAAGGCAGCCAATCCAATAGTTTCTTAGATCTGTATTCAAATTAGTTTAGAAAAAGTTGTACTTTTTTTCGGCGGGGGGGGGACCTGCATTCAATTCGTTTTTAGTCACCTTTAAAGTAATTATGTGTTGCGCCGGAAAAAAACAACAAGTTGATTTTCCACATATTTAAAAGAATTGGTCTCCCAGTGTGTTGGATCCTGTGTTTTACCTTATAGCCGTTACCATATATATGATTGAATATCTGTTGGCTTGTGTGGATGTATGTATGTGTCATGCAACATAGCTGACTTGAAACATTGTTAAAAGTATCAGGGCCGTGGGCCTTTCTCATGATGGAAAAGTAGCATGAAGACAGGAACTGTGCAATGAGTTGGGAGGGGGGCACATTCAGAGCCGGGTGTTGCGAGAACAAGCGCTCTTTTGTTAGATAACAGGAGCCAGGTGCGAGATAACGGTATGGAGTATGAGCGCCTGGATGTTTTTCACAAGCAAGTTTCATCTATCAACAGAAGCGCCAAGAGGCGGGGACCCGCCTGAGCGCCTGCAATAGGCTGAGCAAAGTTTAAACCACGCCCAGCCTCTACTGTGATAGGCCAACAGACGGGTTGGAACTGTCTATCACAGTATAAAGAATACCGCTTACATACATCCTGTCAGTTCTCTGTTCTGCCCTGCGTGGTATTACAGTGAGCCCGTATATACGAAAGTTGCATTTGCCATTTATTACTTAGCTAATAAAAAATACATAGTATAAAATCGGTGACTCATTGTTATATTTATCCTGATACCAGATTCGAATTTACGCAACCCTAACAAGTGTCTATGTATAATAAATAGTAAGTGTCTATGTTAGGGCGCGTTCTCTGAACCACAGAGG
>NC_068431.1:4458305-4595805 GCF_023373465.1 Oncorhynchus keta
AGTCAATGTGGAGGCTATATACAGGGGTACCGGTACAGAGTCAATGTGGAGGCTATATACAGGGTATTACGGTACAGAGTCAATGTGGAGGCTATATACAGGGGTACCAGTACAGAGTCAATGTGGAGGCTATATACAGGGTATTACGGTACAGAGTCAATGTGGAGGCTATATACAGGGGTACCGGTACAGAGTCAATGTGGAGGCTATATACAGGGGGTACCGGTACAGAGTCAATGTGGAGGCTATATACAGGGGTACCAGTACAGAGTCAATGTGGAGGCTATATACAGGGTATTACGGTACAGAGTCAGTGTGGAGACTATATACAGGGTGTAACGGTACAGAGTCAATGTGGAGGCTATATACAGGGGTACCGGTACAGAGTCAGTGTGGAGGCTATATACAGGGTATTACGGTACAGAGTCAATGTGGAGGCTATATACAGGGGTACCGGTACAGAGTCAATGTGGAGGCTATATACAGGGGGTACTGGTACAGAGTCAATGTGGAGGCTATATACAGGGTATTACGGTACAGAGTCAATGTGGAGGCTATATACAGGGGGTACCGGTACAGAGTCAATGTGGAGGCTATATACAGGGGGTACCGGTACAGAGTCAATGTGGAGGCTATATACAGGGGGTACCAGTACAGAGTCAATGTGGAGGCTATATACAGGGTATTACGGTACAGAGTCAGTGTGGAGACTATATACAGGGTGTAACGGTACAGAGTCAATGTGGAGGCTATATACAGGGGGTACCGGTACAGAGTCAGTGTGGAGGCTATATACAGGGTATTACGGTACAGAGTCAATGTGGAGGCTATATACAGAGGGTACCGGTACAGAGTCAATGTGGAGGCTATATACAGGGGGTACTGGTACAGAGTCAATGTGGAGGCTATATACAGGGGGTACCGGTACAGAGTCAATGTGGAGGCTATATACAGGGGTACCGGTACAGAGTCAATGTGGAGGCTATATACAGGGGTACCGGTACAGAGTCAATGTGGAGGCTATATACAGGGGTACACAGAGTCAATGTGGAGGCTATATACAGGGGTACCGGTACAGAGTCAATGTGGAGGCTATATACAGGGGGTACCGGTACAGAGTCAATGTGGAGGCTATATACAAGGGGAACCGGTACAGAGTCAATGTGGAGGCTATATACAGGGTATTACGGTACAGAGTCAATGTGGAGGCTATATACAGAGGGTACCGGTACAGAGTCAATGTGGAGGCTATATACAGGGGTACTGGTACAGAGTCAATGTGGAGGCTATATACAGGGGGTACCGGTACAGAGTCAATGTGGAGGCTATATACAGGGGGTACCGGTACAGAGTCAATGTGGAGGCTATATACAGGGGTACCGGTACAGAGTCAATGTGGAGGCTATATACAGGGGTACCGGTACAGAGTCAATGTGGAGGCTATATACAGGGGTACCGGTACAGAGTCAATGTGGAGGCTATATACAGGGGTACCGGTACAGAGTCAATGTGGAGGCTATATACAGAGTCAGTGTGGAGGCTATATACAGGGTATTACGGTACAGAGTCAATGTGGAGGCTATATACAGGGTATTACGGTACAGAGTCAATGTGGAGGCTATATACAGGGTATTACGGTACAGAGTCAATGTGGAGGCTATATACAGGGGGTACCGGTACAGAGTCAATGTGGAGGCTATATACAGGGTATTACGGTACAGAGTCAATGTGGAGGCTATATACAGGGGGTACCAGTACAGAGTCAATGTGGAGGCTATATACAGGGTATTACGGTACAGAGTCAATGTGGAGGCTATATACAGGGGGTACCGGTACAGAGTCAATGTGGAGGCTATATACAGGGGGTACCGGTACAGAGTCAATGTGGAGGCTATATACAGGGGGTACCAGTACAGAGTCAATGTGGAGGCTATATACAGGGTATTACGGTACAGAGTCAGTGTGGAGACTATATACAGGGTGTAACGGTACAGAGTCAATGTGGAGGCTATATACAGGGGGTACCGGTACAGAGTCAGTGTGGAGGCTATATACAGGGTATTACGGTACAGAGTCAATGTGGAGGCTATATACAGAGGGTACCGGTACAGAGTCAATGTGGAGGCTATATACAGGGGGTACTGGTACAGAGTCAATGTGGAGGCTATATACAGGGTATTACGGTACAGAGTCAATGTGGAGGCTATATACAGGGGTACCGGTACAGAGTCAATGTGGAGGCTATATACAGGGGTACCGGTACAGAGTCAATGTGGAGGCTATATACAGGGGTACCAGTACAGAGTCAATGTGGAGGCTATATACAGGGTATTACGGTACAGAGTCAGTGTGGAGACTATATACAGGGTGTAACGGTACAGAGTCAATGTGGAGGCTATATACAGGGGTACCGGTACAGAGTCAGTGTGGAGGCTATATACAGGGTATTACGGTACAGAGTCAATGTGGAGGCTATATACAGAGGTACCGGTACAGAGTCAATGTGGAGGCTATATACAGGGGTACTGGTACAGAGTCAATGTGGAGGCTATATACAGGGGTACCGGTACAGAGTCAATGTGGAGGCTATATACAGGGTACCGGTACAGAGTCAATGTGGAGGCTATATACAGGGGTACCGGTACAGAGTCAATGTGGAGGCTATATACAGGGGTACCGGTACAGAGTCAATGTGGAGGCTATATACAGGGGTACCGGTACAGAGTCAATGTGGAGGCTATATACAGGGGTACCGGTACAGAGTCAATGTGGAGGCTATATACAAGGGGAACCGGTACAGAGTCAATGTGGAGGCTATATACAGGGTATTACGGTACAGAGTCAATGTGGAGGCTATATACAGGGGTACTGGTACAGAGTCAATGTGGAGGCTATATACAGGGGTACCAGTACAGAGTCAATGTGGAGGCTATATACAGGGGGTACCGGTACAGAGTCAATGTGGAGGCTATATACAGGGGTACCGGTACAGAGTCAATGTGGAGGCTATATACAGGGGTACCGGCAGAGTCAATGTGGAGGCTATATACAAGGGGTACCGGTACAGAGTCAATGTGGAGGCTATATACAGGGGGTACCGGTACAGAGTCAATGTGGAGGCTATATACAGGGGGTACCGGTACAGAGTCAATGTGGAGGCTATATACAGGGGGTACCGGTACAGAGTCAATGTGGAGGCTATATACAGGGGGTACCGGTACAGAGTCAATGTGGAGGCTATATACAAGGGGTACCGGTACAGAGTCAATGTGGAGGCTATATACAAGGGGTACCGGTACAGAGTCAATGTGGAGGCTATATACAAGGGGTACCGGTACAGAGTCAATGTGGAGGCTATATACAAGGGGTACCGGTACAGAGTCAATGTGGAGGCTATATACAAGGGGTACCGGTACAGAGTCAATGTGGAGGCTATATACAAGGGGTACCGGTACAGAAGTCTGGAGTCTCTGACAATTTCATGGGCTTTCCTCTGACACCGCCTATTATAGAGGTCCTGGATGGCAGGAAACTGGACCGTACGCACAGAGAGGTAGGCGGAGGCAGGTAGGCAGGCGGAGGCAGGCAGGCAGGCAGGTAGGCAGGTAGGCAGGCAGGCAGGGAGGTAGGCAGGTAGGCGGAGGCAGGTAGGCAGGTAGGCAGGTAGGCGGAGGCAGGTAGGCAGGTAGGCGGAGGCAGGTAGGCGGAGGCAGGTAGGCAGGTAGGTGGAGGCAGGTAGGCAGGTAGGCGGAGGCAGGTAGGCAGGTAGGCAGGTAGGCGGAGGCAGGTAGGCAGGTAGGCAGGGAGGCGGAGGCAGGTAGGCAGGTAGGCGGAGGCAGGTAGGCAGGTAGGCGGAGGCAGGTAGGCGGAGGCAGGTAGGCAGGTAGGCAGGCAGGCAGGTAGGCAGGCAGGCAGGCGGAGGCAGGTAGGCAGGTAGGCGGAGGCAGGTAGGTGGAGGCAGGTAGGCGGAGGCAGGTAGGCAGGTAGGCAGGCAGGCAGGTGGAGGCAGGTAGGCGGAGGCAGGTAGGCGGAGGCAGGTAGGCAGGTAGGCAGGCAGGCAGGTGGAGGCAGGTAGGCGGAGGCAGGTAGGCGGAGGCAGGCGGAGGCAGGTAGGCGGAGGAAGGCAGGCAGGCGGAGGCAGGCAGGCAGGTAGGCAGGTAGGCAGATAGGCAGGTAGGCAGGTAGGCGGGTAGGCGGGTAGGCGGGTAGGCAGGCGGAGGCAGGTAGGCGGGTAGGCAGGTAGGCAGGTAGGCGGAGGCAGGTAGGCAGGTAGGCGGAGGCAGGCAGGCAGGTAGGCAGGTAGGCAGATAGGCAGGTAGGCGGGTAGGCAGGTAGGCGGGTAGGCAGGTAGGCGGGTAGGCGGAGGCAGGTGGCAGGTAGGCAGGTAGGCGGGTAGGCAGGCGGAGGCAGGTAGGCGGGTAGGCAGGTAGGTAGGCGGAGGCAGGTAGGCAGAGGCAGGCAGGCAGGCAGGCAGGCAGGCAGGCAGGCAGGCAGGGCAGGCAGGCAGGCAGGCAGAGCAGGCAGAGGCAGGCAGGCAGAGGCAGGGCAGGCAGAGGCAGGCAGGCAGGGCAGGCAGGCGGAGGCAGGCAGAGGCAGGCAGAGGCAGGGCAGGCAGGGCAGGCAGGGCAGGGCAGAGGCAGGCAGGCAGGCAGGCAGAGGCAGGCAGGCAGGCAGAGGCAGGCAGGCAGGCGGCAGGCAGGCAGGCAGAGGCAGGCAGAGGCAGGCAGGCAGGCGGGCAGGTAGGCGGAGGCAGGTAGGCAGGTAGGCAGGCAGGCAGGTAGGCAGGCAGGCAGAGGCAGGCATTCAGTCAGATTTAAACACCATTTTACCTCTCTGATTAAGATATTTATGCTCCCAGGGGATGCGTCAGGGTGACTATCAAATCAAAATGATGGAGCTGCCTCAAGGTTATCCTAAAAACCCTTTCTCCATCAACCAGCTGTACAGGTAGGATACAGCCTCTTCATAGACAGCCTACATTCTACATTCAGGCCTTTCAAATCAAATGTTATTGGTCAAATACACGTGTTTAGTTGATGTTATTGCGGGTGTAGTGAAATGCTTGTGCTTCTAACTCCAACAGTGAAGCAATATCTAACAATTCCACAACATATACCCAATACACACAAATCTATGTAAAAGAATAGAATAAAGTACAGTAGATCTGTATAGGAACTTAAAACTTTCCACCTTCTCCTCTGCTGTCCTGTTGTAGTGGATAGGGGGGGCTCCCTCTGCTGTTTCCTGAAGTCCACCATCATCTCCTTTTGATTTTTTAAATGTTGAGTGAGAGGTTGTTTTCCTGGCACCACACTCCCAGCATCCTCACTTCCTCCCTTCAGGCTGTCTCGTCGTTGTTGGGAGTCAAGCCCACAACTCTAGCACTGAGATGTGCCACTCGGGAGACGTTCTACATTCTATGTTATACATTCTACAGCCTACATTCTACAGACTGCGTTCTATATATATATAATAATAATATATATTCTACAGACTATTCTACAGACTACATTCTATATTCCACAATCTATATTCTACAGCCTACGTTCTACAGCCTACATTCTACATTCTACAGCCTACATTCTATAGCCAACATTCTATATTCTACAGCCTACGTTCTACAGCCTACATTCTATAGCCTATGGTTCTACAGCCTACATTCTATATTCTACAGCCTACATTCTATATTTTACAGCCTACATTCTATATTCTACAGACTACATTCTATATTCTACAGGCTACATTCTATATTCTACAGGCTACGTTCTACAGCCTACATTCTACAGCCTACATTCTATATTCTACAGCCTACATTCTATAGCCTACGTTCTATAGCCTACGTTCTACAGCCTACATTCTATATTATACAGCCTATGTTCTATAGCCTACATTCTATAGCCTACGTTCTATATTCTACAGCCGGTGTTCTAGAGCCTACATTCTACAGCCAACGTTCTATATTCTACAGCCTACATTCTATATTGTACAGTCTACATTCTTCAGCCTACATTCTATATTCTACAGCCTACGTTCTACAGCCTACATTCTATAGCCTACGTTCTACAGCCTACATTCTATATTCTACAGCCTACCTTCTACATCCTACATTCTATATTCTACAGCCTACGTTCTACAGCCTTCATGCTATAGCCTACGTTCTACAGCCTACATTCTATATTCTACAGCCTACATTCTACAGCCTACATTCTATAGCCAACATTCTATATTCTACAGCCTACGTTCTACAGCCTACATTCTATAGCCTACGTGCTACAGCCTACGTTCTACAGCCTACATTCTATATTCTACAGCCTACATTCTACAGCCTACATTCTATAGCCTATGTTCTACAGCCTACATTCTATATTCTACAGCCTACGTTCTATAGCATACATTCTATATTCTACAGCCTACATTCTATATTTTACAGCCTACATTCTATATTCTACAGACTACATTCTATATTCTACAGGCGACGTTCTACAGCCTACATTCTACAGCCTACATTCTATAGCCTATGTTCTACAGCCTACGTTCTATATTCTACAGCCTATATTCTATATTCTACAGCCTACATTCTTCAGCCTACATTCTATATTCTACAGCCTACGTTCTACAGCCTACATTCTATATTCTACAACCTACCTTCTACAGCCTACATTCTATAGCCTACGTTCTACAGCCTACATTCTATATTCTACAGCCTACGTTCTACAGCCTACATTCTACAACCTACGTTCTACAGCCTACATTCTTTAGCCTACGTTCTACAGCCTACATTCTACATTCTACAGCCTACATTCTATAGCCAACATTCTATATTCTACAGCCTACGTTCTACAGCCTACATTCTATAGCCTATGGTTCTACAGCCTACATTCTATGTTGTACAGCCTACATTCTATATTTTACAGCCTACATTCTATATTCTACAGACTACATTCTATATTCTACAGGCTACATTCTATATTCTACAGGCTACATTCTACA
Source organism: Oncorhynchus keta (assembly GCF_023373465.1). Taxonomy (NCBI): domain Eukaryota; kingdom Metazoa; phylum Chordata; class Actinopteri; order Salmoniformes; family Salmonidae; genus Oncorhynchus; species Oncorhynchus keta. The sequence continues at coordinate 4,465,296 of NC_068431.1, forward strand.
GCCTACATTCTATATTCTACAGCCTACATTCTATAGCCTACGTTCTATAGCCTACGTTCTACAGCCTACATTCTATATTCTACAGCCTATGTTCTATAGCCTACATTCTATAGCCTACGTTCTATATTCTACAGCCGGTGTTCTAGAGCCTACATTCTACAGCCAACGTTCTATATTCTACAGCCTACATTCTATATTGTACAGTCTACATTCTTCAGCCTACATTCTATATTCTACAGCCTACGTTCTACAGCCTACATTCTATAGCCTACGTTCTACAGCCTACATTCTATATTCTACAGCCTACCTTCTACATCCTACATTCTATATTCTACAGCCTACGTTCTACAGCCTTCATGCTATAGCCTACGTTCTACAGCCTACATTCTATATTCTACAGCCTACATTCTACAGCCTACGTTCTACAGCCTACATTCTACATTCTACAGCCTACATTCTATATTCTACAGCCTACGTTCTACAGCCTACATTCTATAGCCTACGTGCTACAGCCTACGTTCTACAGCCTAAGTTCTACAGCCTACATTCTATATTCTACAGCCTACATTCTACAGCCTACATTCTATAGCCTATGTTCTACAGCCTACATTCTATATTCTACAGCCTACGTTCTATAGCATACATTCTATATTCTACAGCCTACATTCTATATTTTACAGCCTACATTCTATATTCTACAGACTACATTCTATATTCTACAGGCGACGTTCTACAGCCTACATTCTACAGCCTACATTCTATAGCCTATGTTCTATATTCTAAAGCCTATGTTCTACAGCCTACGTTCTATATTCTACAGCCTATATTCTATATTCTACAGCCTACATTCTTCAGCCTACATTCTATATTCTACAGCCTACGTTCTACAGCCTACATTCTATATTCTACAACCTACCTTCTACAGCCTACATTCTATAGCCTACGTTCTACAGCCTACATTCTATATTCTACAGCCTACGTTCTACAGCCTACATTCTACAACCTACGTTCTACAGCCTACGTTCTACAGCCTACGTTCTACAGCCTACATTCTATATTCTACAGACTACATTCTATATTCTACAGCCTACGTTCTACAGCCTACGTTCTACAGTCTACATTCTATATTCTACAACCTACGTTCTACAGCCTACATTCGAGATTCTACAGCCTACAGTCAAGATTCTACAGCCTACATTTTACAGGCTACATTTTACAGCCTACATTTTACAGCCTACATTCTACAGTCTACATTCTACAGCCTACATTCTTTATTCTACAGCCTACATTCTACAGCCTACATTCTATAATCTACAGCCTACATTCTATATTCTACTGCCTACGTTCTACAGCCTACATTCTATATTCTACTGCCTACGTTCTACAGCCTACATTCTACACCCTACATTATTTATTCTACAGCCTACATTCTACAGCCTACATTCTAGAATCTACAGCCTATATTCTATATTCTTCAGCCTACATTCTATATTCTACTGCCTACGTTCTACAGCCTACGTTCTACAGCCTACATTCTACAGCCTATGTTCTACAGCCTACATTCTAGATTCTACAGCCTACATTCTACAGCCTACATTCTACAGCCTACATTCTACAGCCTACATTCTACAGCCTACATTCTACAGCCTACGTTTTACATTCTACAGCCTACGTTCTACAGCCTACATTCTACAGCCTACATTCTATAGCCTACATTCTCCAGCCTACATTCTACAGCCTACATTCTACATTCTACAGCCTACATCCTACATCCTACATTCTACAGCCTACATTCTACAGCCTACGTTCTACAGCCTACATTCTACAGCCTACATTCTACAGCCTACATTCTACAGCCTACAGCCTACTTTCTACAGCCTACATTCTATAGTCTACATTCTACAGCCTACATTCTATATTCTACAGCCTACGTTCTACAGCCTACGTTCTACAGCCTACATTTTACAGCCTACATTTTACAGCCTACATTCTATAGTCTACGTTCTACAGCCTACATTCTATATTCTACAGCCTACGTTCTAAATCCTACATTCTATATTCTACAGCCTACGTTCTACAGCCTACGTTCCACAGCCTACATTCCACAGTCTACATTCTACAGCCCATGTTCTACAGCCTACATTCTACAGCCTACATTCTACAGCCCATGTTCTACAGCCTACATTCTACAGCCTACAGTCTACATTCTATATTCTACAACCTACGTTCTACAACCTACGTTCTACAGCCTACATTCGAGATTCTACAGGCTACATTTTACAGCCTACATTCTACAGCCTACATTCTACAGCCTACATTCTTTATTCTACAGCCTACATTCTAGAGCCTACATTCTAGAATCTACAGCCTACATTCTATATTCTACTGCCTACGTTCTACGGTCTACATTCTACAGCCTACAGCCTATGTTCTACAGCCTACATTCTACATTCTACAGCCTGCGTTGTACAGCCTACATTCTATATTATACAGCCTACGTTCTACAGCCTCCGTTCTACAGCCTACATTCTACAGCCTACATTCTACAGCCCACGTTCTACAGCCCATGTTCTACAGCCTATATTCTACAGCCTACATTCTACAGCCCATGTTCTACAGCCTACATTCTACAGCCTACAGTCTACATTCTATAATCTACAACCTACTTTCTACAGCCTACATTCTATAGCCTACGTTCTACAGCCTATATTTGAGATTCTACAGCCTACATTCGAGATTCTACAGGCTACATTTTACAGGCTACATTTTACAGCCTACATTTTACAGCCTACATTCTACAGTCTACATTCTACAGCCTACATTCTACAGCCTACATTCTTTATTCTACAGCCTACATTCTGCAGCCTACATTCTAGAATCTACAGTCTACGTTCTATATTCTACTGCCTACGTTCTACAGCCTACATTCTACAGCCTATGTTCTACAGCCTACATTCTACATTCTACAGCCTGCGTTCTACAGCCTACATTCTACAGCCTACATTCTACAGCCTACGTTCTACATTCTACAGCCTACATTCTACAGCCTACATTCTACATTCTATAGCCTCCATTCTCCGTCCTACATTCTACATTCTACAGCCTACGTTCTACATTCTACAGCCTACGTTCTACAGCCTACATTCTACAGCCTACATTCTACATTCTACAGCCTACGTTCTACAGTCTACATTCAATAGTCTACGTTCTACATCCTACATTCGATATTCTACAGCCTATGTTCTACATCCTACATTCTATATTCTACAGCCTACGTTCTACAGCCTACGTTCTACAGCCTACATTCCACAGCCTACGTTTTACAGCCTACATTCTACAGTCTACATTCTACATTCTACAGCCTACGTCCTACAGCCTACATTCTATAGTCTACATTCTACACCCTACATTCTATATTCTACAGCCTACGTTCTACAGCCTACGTTCTACAGCCTACATTTTACAGCCTACATTCTACAGCCTACATTCTACAGCCTACATTCTATAGTCTACGTTCTACATCCTACATTCTATATTCTACAGCCTACGTTCTACATCCTACATTCTATATTCTACAGCCTACGTTCTACATCCTACATTCTATATTCTACAGCCTACGTTCTACAGCCTACATTCTACAGCCTACATTCTACAGCCCATGTTCTACAGCCTACATTCTACAGCCTACATTCTACAGCCCATGTTCTACAGCCTACATTTTACAGCCTACGTTCTCCAGCCTACATTTTACAGCCTACATTCTACAGCCTACATTCTACAGCCTACATTCTACAGCCTACATTCTACAGCCTACATTCTACATGCTACATTCTACAGCCTACATTCTAGATTCTACAGCCTACATTCTATATTCTACTGCCTACGTTCTACAGCGTACGTTCTACAGCCTACATTCTATATTCTACTGCCTACGTTCTATATTCTACAGCCTGCGTTCTACAGCCTACGTTCTACAGCCTATGTTCTACAGCCTACATTCTACAGCCTACATTCTTTATTCTACAGCCTACGTTCTACAGTCTACATTCGAGATTCTACAGCCTACATTCGAGATTCTACAGCCTACATTTTACAGGCTACATTTTACAGGCTACATTTTACAGCCTACATTCTACAGCCTACATTCTTTATTCTACAGCCTACATTCTACAGCCTACATTCTAGAATCTACAGCGTACATTCTATATTCTACTGCCTACGTTCTACAGCCTACATTCTATATTCTACTGCCTACGTTCTACAGCCTACGTTCTACAGCCTACATTCTACAGCCTATGTTCTACAGCCTACATTCTACATTCTACAGCCTACGTTCTACAGCCTACATTCTACAGCCTACATTCTACATTCTACAGCCTACATTCTACAGCCTACATTCTACATTCTACAGCCTACGTTCTACATTCTACAGCCTACGTTCTACAGCCTACATTCTACAGCCTACATTCTACATTCTACAGCCTACGTTCTACAGCCTACATTCTATAGTCTACATTCTACAGCCTACGTTCTATATTCTACAGCCTACGTTCTACAGCCTACGTTCTACAGCCTACATTTTACAGCCTACATTCTACAGCCTACATTCAATAGTCTACGTTCTACATCCTACATTCTATATTTTACAGCCTATGTTCTACATCCTACATTCTATATTCTACAGCCTACGTTCTACAGCCTACGTTCTACAGCCTACATTCCACAGCCTACGTTTTACAGCCTACATTCTACAGTCTACATTCTACATTCTACAGCCTACGTTCTACAGCCTACGTTCTATAGTCTACATTCTACAGCCTACATTCTATATTCTACAGCCTACGTTCTACAGCCTACGTTCTACAGCCTACATTTTACAGCCTACATTCTACAGCCTACATTCTATAGTCTACGTTCTACATCCTACATTCTATATTCTACAGCCTACGTTCTACATCCTACATTCTATATTCTACAGTCTACATCCTACATTCTATATTCTACAGCCTACGTTCTACAGCCTACGTTCTACAGCCTACGTTCTACAGCCTACATTTTACAACCTACATTCTACAGCCTACATTCTATAGTCTACGTTCTACATCCTACATCCTACATTCTATATTCTACAGTCTACATCCTACATTCTATATTCTACAGTCTACATCCTACATTCTATATTCTACAGCCTACATTCTACAGCCTACGTTCTACAGCCTACGTTCTACAGCCTACGTTCTACAGCCTACGTTCTACAGCCTACGTTCTACAGCCTACGTTCTACAGCCTACGTTCTACAGCCTACGTTCTACAGCCTACATTCTACATTCTACAGCCTACATTCTTTATTCTACAGCCTACATTCTACAGCCTACATTCTAGATTCTACAGCCTACATTCTATATTCTACTGCCTACGTTCTACAGCGTACGTTCTACAGCCTACATTCTATATTCTACTGCCTACGTTCTATATTCTACTGCCTGCGTTCTACAGCCTACGTTCTACAGCCTACGTTCTACAGCCTACGTTCTACAGCCTATGTTCTACAGCCTACATTCTACAGCCTACATTCTACAGCCTACATTCTACAGCCTACATTCTACAGCCTACATTCTACAGCCTACGTTCTACGTTCTACAGCCTACATTCTACAGCCTACATTCTACAGCCTACGTTCTACGTTCTACAGCCTACGTTCTACAGCCTACATTCTACAGCCTACATTCTACATTCTACAGCCGACGTTCTACAGCCTACATTCTACAGCCTACATTCTACAGCCTACATTTTACAGCCTACATTCTACAGCCTACATTCTATAGTCTACGTTCTACATCCTACATTCTATATTCTACAGCCTACGTTCTACAGCCTACGTTCTACAGCCTACATTTTACAGCCTACATTCTATAGTCTACGTTCTACATCCTACATTCTACGTTCTACAGCCTACGTTCTACAGCCTACATTTTACAGCCTACATTCTACAGCCTATATTCTACAGCCCATGTTCTACAGCCTACATTCTACAGCCCATGTTCTATACAGCCTACATTCTACAGCCTACATTCTACAGCCTACATTCTACAGTCTACATTCTACAGCCTACATTCTTTATTCTACAGCCTACATTCTACAGCCTACATTCTAGATTCTACAGCCTACATTCTATATTCTACTGCCTACGTTCTACAGCGTACGTTCTACAGCCTACATTCTATATTCTACTGCCTACGTTCTATATTCTACTGCCTGCGTTCTACAGCCTACGTTCTACAGCCTACGTTCTACAGCCTACATTCTACAGCCTACGTTCTACAGCCTACATTCTACAGCCTACATTCTACAGCCTACGTTCTACGTTCTACAGCCTACATTCTACAGCCTACATTCTACAGCCTACATTCTACAGCCTACGTTCTACAGCCTACGTTCTACGTTCTACAGCCTACGTTCTACAGCCTACATTCTACAGCCTACATTCTACATTCTACAGCCGACGTTCTACAGCCTACATTCTACAGCCTACATTCTACAGCCTACATTCTACAGCCTACATTCTACAGCCTACATTCTATAGTCTACGTTCTACATCCTACATTCTATATTCTACAGCCTACGTTCTATATTCTACAGCCTACGTTCTACAGCCTACTTTCTACAGCCGACGTTCTACAGCCTACATTTTACAGCCTACATTCTACAGCCCACATTCTACAGCCTACATTCTATAGTCTACGTTCTACATCCTACATTCTATATTCTACAGCCTACATTCTACAGTCTACGTTCTACAGGCTACATTCTATATTCTACAGCCTACGTTCTACAGCCTACATTCTACAGCCTACATTCTACAGCCTACATTCTACAGCCCATGTTCTACAGCCCATGTTCTACAGCCTACATTCTACAGCCCATGTTCTACAGCCTACATTCTACAGCCTACATTCTACAGCCTACATTCTACAGCCCATGTTCTACAGCCTACGTTCTACAGCCTACATTCAACAGCCCATGTTCTACAGCCTACATTTTACAGCCTACATTCTACAGCCTACATTCTACAGCCTACGTTCTACAGCCTACATTCTACAGCCTACATTCTACAGCCTACATTCTACAGCCTACATTCTACAGTCTACGTTCTCCAGTCTACATTCTATATTCTACAGCCTACATCCTACGTTCTATATTCTACAGCCTACATTCTTCAGCCTACATTCTACAGTCTACATTCTACAGCCTACATTCTACATCCTACATTCTACATTCTACAGCCTACCTTCTCCAGCCTACATTCTACATTCTACAGCCTACGTTCTACAGTCTACAGCCTACGTTCTACAGTCTACAGCCTACGTTCTACAGCCTACGTTCTACAGCCTACGTTCTACAGCCTACATTCTACAGCCTACGTTCTACAGCCTACGTTCTACAGCCTACATTCTATAGTCTACGTTCTATAGTCTACGTTCTATAGTCTACGTTCTATAGTCTACGTTCTACAGCCTACATTCTATATTCTACAGCCTACGTTCTACAGCCTACATTCTATAGTCTACGTTCTACATCCTACATTCTATATTCTACAGCCTACGTTCTACATCCTACATTCTATATTCTACAGCCTACGTTCTACAGCCTACATTCTACAGCCTACATTCTACAGCCTACGTTCTACAGCCTACATTCTACATTCTACAGCCTACCTTCTACAGCCTACATTCTACAGCCTACATTCTACAGCCTACGTTCTACATTCTACAGCCTACGTTCTACAGCCTACGTTCTACAGCCTACATTCTACATTCTACAGCTTACATTCTCCAGCCTACATTCTACAGCCTACGTTCTACATTCTACAGCCTACTTTCTACATTCTACAGCCTACGTTCTACAGCCTACATTCTACACCCTACGTTCTACAGCCTACATTCTATAGTCTACGTTCTACAGCCTACATTCTACAGCCTACATTTTACAGCCTACATTTTACAGCCTACATTTTACAGCCTACATTTTACAGCCTACATTCTACAGCCTACATTCTATATTCTACAGCCTACGTTCTACAGCCTACGTTCTACAGCCTACATTCTACAGCCTACATTCTACAGCCTACATTCTACATTCTACAGCTTACATTCTCCAGCCTACATTCTACATTCTACAGCCTACGTTCTACATTCTACAGCCTACTTTCTACATTCTACAGCCTACGTTCTACAGCCTACATTCTACACCCTACGTTCTACAGCCTACATTCTATAGTCTACGTTCTACAGCCTACATTCTACAGCCTACATTTTACAGCCTACATTTTACAGCCTACATTCTACAGCCTACATTCTATATTCTACAGCCTACATTTTACAGCCTACATTCTACAGCCTACATTCTACAGCCTACGTTCTACAGCCTACATTCTACAGCCTACATTCTTTATTCTACAGCCTACATTCTACAGCCTACATTCTAGATTCTACAGCCTACATTCTATATTCTACTGCCTACGTTCTACAGCGTACGTTCTACAGCCTACATTCTATATTCTACTGCCTCGTTCTACAGCCTACGTTCTACAGCTTACGTTCTACAGTCTACGTTCTACAGCCTACATTCTACAGCCTACATTCTACAGCCTACATTCTACAGCCTACATTCTACAGCCTACGTTCTCGTTCTACAGCCTACGTTCTACATTCTACAGCCTACATTCTACATTCTACAGCCGACGTTCTACAGCCTACATTCTACAGCCTACATTCTACAGCCTACATTTTACAGCCTACATTCTACAGCCTACATTCTATAGTCTACGTTCTACATCCTACATTCTATATTCTACAGCCTACGTTCTACAGCCTACGTTCTACAGCCTACGTTCTACAGCCTACATTTTACAGCCTACATTCTATAGTCTACGTTCTACATCCTACATTCTATATTCTACAGCCTACGTTCTACATCCTACATTCTATATTCTACAGTCTACATCCTACATTCTATATTCTACAGTCTACATTATACATCCTACATTCTATATTCTACAGCCTACGTTCTACAGCCTACGTTCTACAGCCTACGTTCTACAGCCTACGTTCTACAGCCTACGTTCTACAGCCTACATTTTACAGCCTACATTCTACAGCCTATATTCTACAGCCCATGTTCTACAGCCTACATTCTACAGCCCATGTTCTACAGCCTACATTTTACAGCCTACATTTTACAGCCTACATTCTACAGCCTACATTCTACAGCCTACATTCTACAGCCTACATTCTACAGCCTACGTTCTACAGTCTACATTCTACAGCCTACATTCTTTATTCTACAGCCTACAGCCTACATTCTAGATTCTACAGCCTACATTCTATATTCTACTGCCTACGTTCTACAGCGTACGTTCTACAGCCTACATTCTATATTCTACTGCCTGCGTTCTACAGCCTACGTTCTACAGCCTACGTTCTACAGCCTATTCTACAGCCTACGTTCTACAGCCTACATTCTACAGCCTACGTTCTACAGCCTACATTCTACAGCCTACGTTCTACGTTCTACAGCCTACATTCTACAGCCTACATTCTACATTCTACAGCCGACGTTCTACAGCCTACATTCTACAGCCTACATTCTACAGCCTACATTTTACAGCCTACATTCTACAGCCTACATTCTATAGTCTACGTTCTACATCCTACATTCTATATTCTACAGCCTACGTTCTACAGCCTACGTTCTACAGCCTACATTTTACAGCCTACATTCTATAGTCTACGTTCTACATCCTACATTCTATATTCTACAGCCTACGTTCTACATCCTACATTCTATATTCTACAGTCTACATCCTACATTCTATATTCTACAGTCTACATTATACATCCTACATTCTATATTCTACAGCCTACGTTCTACAGCCTACGTTCTACAGCCTACGTTCTACAGCCTACGTTCTACAGCCTACATTTTACAGCCTACATTCTACAGCCTATATTCTACAGCCCATGTTCTACAGCCTACATTCTACAGCCCATGTTCTACAGCCTACATTTTACAGCCTACATTTTACAGCCTACATTCTACAGCCTACATTCTACAGCCTACATGCTACAGCCTACGTTCTACAGTCTACATTCTACAGCCTACATTCTTTATTCTACAGCCTACAGCCTACATTCTAGATTCTACAGCCTACATTCTATATTCTACTGCCTACGTTCTACAGCGTACGTTCTACAGCCTACATTCTATATTCTACTGCCTACGTTCTATATTCTACTGCCTGCGTTCTACAGCCTACGTTCTACAGCCTATGTTCTACAGCCTACATTCTACAGCCTACGTTCTACAGCCTACATTCTACAGCCTACATTCTACGTTCTACAGCCTACATTCTACAGCCTACATTCTACAGCCTACGTTCTACGTTCTACAGCCTACGTTCTACAGCCTACATTCTACAGCCTACATTCTACATTCTACAGCCGACGTTCTACAGCCTACATTCTACAGCCTACATTTTACAGCCTACATTCTACAGCCTACATTCTATAGTCTACGTTCTACATCCTACATTCTATATTCTACAGCCTACGTTCTACATCCTACATTCTATATTCTACAGCCTACGTTCTACATCCTACATTCTATATTCTACAGCCTACGTTCTACAGCCTACTTTCTACAGCCTACGTTCTACAGCCTACGTTTACAGCCTACATTCTACAGTCTACGTTCTACAGGCTACATTCTATATTCTACAGCCTACGTTCTACAGCCTACATTCTACAGCCTACATTCTACAGCCTACATTCTACAGCCCATGTTCTACAGCCTACATTCTACAGCCTACATTCTACAGCCCATGTTCTACAGCCTACATTCTACAGCCTACATTCTACAGCCTACATTCTACAGCCCATGTTCTACAGCCTACGTTCTACAGCCTACATTCAACAGCCCATGTTCTACAGCCTACATTTTACAGCCTACATTCTACAGCCTACATTCTACAGCCTACGTTCTACAGCCTACATTCTACAGCCTACATTCTACAGCCTACATTCTACAGTCTACGTTCTCCAGTCTACATTCTATATTCTACAGCCTACATCCTACGTTCTATATTCTACAGCCTACATTCTTCAGCCTACATTCTACAGTCTACGTTCTACAGCCTACATTCTATAGCCTACATTCTATATTCTACAGCCTACGTTCTACATTCTACAGCCTACCTTCTCCAGCCTACATTCTACATTCTACAGCCTACGTTCTACAGTCTACAGCCTACGTTCTACAGCCTACGTTCTACAGCCTACGTTCTACAGCCTACATTCTACAGCCTACGTTCTACAGCCTACATTCTACAGCCTACGTTCTACAGCCTACGTTCTACAGCCTACATTCTATATTCTACAGCCTACGTTCTACAGCCTACATTCTACAGCCTACATTCTATAGTCTACGTTCTACATCCTACATTCTATATTCTACAGCCTACGTTCTACATCCTACATTCTATATTCTACAGCCTACATTCTACAGCCTACGTTCTACAGCCTACATTCTACAGCCTACATTCTACAGCCTACGTTCTACAGCCTACATTCTACATTCTACAGCCTACCTTCTACAGCCTACATTCTACAGCCTACGTTCTACATTCTACAGCCTACGTTCTACAGCCTACATTCTACAGCCTACATTCTACATTCTACAGCTTACATTCTCCAGCCTACATTCTACATTCTACAGCCTACGTTCTACATTCTACAGCCTACATTCTACAGCCTACATTCTACAGCCTACATTCTACAGCCTACATTCTACAGCCTACATTCTACAGCCTACGTTCTACAGCCTACATTCTACAGCCTACATTCTACAGCCTACAGCCTACATTCTACAGCCTACATTCTACAGCCTACGTTCTACAGCCTACGTTCTACAGCCTACATTCTACAGCCTACATTCTACAGCCTACGTTCTACAGCCTACGTTCTACAGCCTACGTTCTACAGCCTACGTTCTACAGCCTACGTTCTACAGCCTATGTTCTACAGCCTACGTTCTACAGCCTACATTTTACAGCCTACATTCTACAGTCTACGTTCTACATCCTACATTCTATATTCTACAGCCTACGTTCTATATTCTACAGCCTACGTTCTATATTCTACAGCCTACGTTCTACAGCCTACATTCTACAGCCTACATTCTACAGCCTACGTTCTACAGCCTACATTCTACAGCCTACGTTCTACAGCCTACATTCTACAGCCTACATTCTACAGTCTACGTTCTACATCCTACATTCTATATTCTACAGCCTACGTTCTATATTCTACAGCCTACGTTCTACAGCCTACATTCTACAGCCTACATTCTACAGCCTACATTCTACAGCCTACATTCTACAGCCTACGTTCTACAGCCTACATTCTACAGCCTACATTCTACAGCCTACATTCTACAGCCTATGTTCTTCAGCCTACATTCTTCAGCCTACATTCTTCAGCCTACATTCTTCAGCCTACATTCTTCAGCCTACATTCTACATTCTACAGCCTACTTTCTACATTCTACAGCCTACGTTCTACAGCCTACGTTCTACAGCCTACGTTCTACACCCTACGTTCTACAGCCTACATTCTATAGTCTACGTTCTACAGCCTACATTCTACAGCCTACATTTTACAGCCTACATTTTACAGCCTACATTCTACAGCCTACATTCTATATTCTACAGCCTACGTTCTACAGCCTACGTTCTACAGCCTACGTTCTACAGCCTACGTTCTACAGCCTACGTTCTACAGCCTACGTTCTACAGCCTACATTTTACAGCCTACGTTCTACATCCTACATTCTATATTCTACAGCCTACGTTCTATATTCTACAGCCTCGTTCTACAGCCTACGTTCTACAGCCTACATTCTACAGCCTACATTCTACAGCTTACATTCTCCAGCCTACATTCTACATTCTACAGCCTACGTTCTACAGCCTACGTTCTACAGCCTACATTCTACAGCCTACATTCTACACCCTACGTTCTACAGCCTACATTCTATAGTCTACGTTCTACAGCCTACATTCTACAGCCTACATTTTACAGCCTACAGCCTACATTCTACAGCCTACATTCTATATTCTACATTCTATATTCTACAGCCTACGTTCTACAGCCTCGTTCTACAGCCTACGTTCTACAGCCTACGTTCTACAGCCTACATTCTACAGCCTACGTTCTACATCCTACATTCTATATTCTACAGCCTCGTTCTATATTCTACAGCCTCGTTCTATATTCTACAGCCTACGTTCTACAGCCTACATTCTACAGCCTACATTCTACAGCCTACATTCTACAGCCTACGTTCTACAGCCTACGTTCTACAGCCTACATTCTACAGCCTACGTTCTACAGCCTACGTTCTACAGCCTATGTTCTACAGCCTACGTTCTACAGCCTACATTCTACAGCCTACATTCTACAGTCTACGTTCTACATCCTACATTCTATATTCTACAGCCTACGTTCTATATTCTACAGCCTACGTTCTATATTCTACAGCCTACGTTCTACAGCCTACATTCTACAGCCTACATTCTACAGCCTACATTCTACAGCCTACATTCTACAGCCTACGTTCTACAGCCTACGTTCTACAGCCTCGTTCTACAGCCTCGTTCTACAGCCTCGTTCTACAGCCTCGTTCTACAGCCTACGTTCTACAGCCTATGTTCTACAGCCTACGTTCTACAGCCTACATTTTACAGCCTACATTCTACAGTCTACGTTCTACAGCCTACGTTCTATATTCTACAGCCTACGTTCTACATTCTACAGCCTACGTTCTACAGCCTCGTTCTACAGCCTACATTCTACAGCCTACATTCTACAGCCTACGTTCTACAGCCTACATTCTACAGCCTACATTCTACAGCCTACATTCTACAGCCCACGTTCTACAGCCTACATTTTACAGCATACGTTCTACAGCCTACATTCTACAGCCTACGTTCTACAGCCTACGTTCTACAGCCTACATTCTACAGCCTACGTTCTACAGCCTATGTTCTACAGCCTACGTTCTACAGCCTACATTTTACAGCCTACATTCTACAGTCTACGTTCTACATCCTACATTCTATATTCTACAGCCTACGTTCTATATTCTACAGCCTACGTTCTACAGCCTACATTCTACAGCCTACATTCTACAGCCTACGTTCTACAGCCTACGTTCTACAGCCTACGTTCTACAGCCTACATTTTACAGCCTACATTCTACAGTCTACGTTCTACATTCTATATTCTACAGCCTACGTTCTATATTCTACAGCCTACGTTCTATATTCTACAGCCTACGTTCTACAGCCTACATTCTACAGCCTACATTCTACAGCCTACGTTCTACAGCCTACGTTCTACAGCCTACATTCTACAGTCTACGTTCTACAGCCTACATTCTATATTCTACAGCCTACATTCTATATTCTACAGCCTACATTCTATATTCTACAGCCTACGTTCTACATCCTACGTTCTACAGCCTACATTCTACAGCCTACATTCTACAGCCCATGTTCTACAGCCTACATTCTACAGGATACATTCTACAGCCCATGTTATACAGCCTACATTCTACAGCCTACATTCTACAGCCCATGTTCTACAGCCTACATTTTACAGCCTACATTTTACAGCCTACATTCTACAGCCTACATTCTATATTCTACAGCCTACGTTCTACAGCCTACGTTCTACAGCCTACGTTCTACAGCCTACGTTCTACAGCCTACGTTCTACAGCCTACATTCTACAGCCTACATTCTACATCCTACATTCTATATTCTACAGCCTACGTTCTATATTCTACAGCCTACGTTCTACAGCCTACAGCCTACATTCTACAGCCTACATTCTACAGTCTACGTTCTACATCCTACATTCTATATTCTACAGCCTACGTTCTATATTCTACAGCCTACGTTCTACAGCCTACATTCTACAGCCTACATTCTACAGCCTACATTCTACAGTCTACATTCTACAGCCTACATTCTATATTCTACAGCCTACATTCTACATCCTACATTCTACAGCCTACATTCTACAGCCTACATTCTACAGCCTACGTTCTACAGCCTACATTCTACAGCCTACGTTCTACAGCCTACATTCTACAGCCTACGTTCTACAGCCTACATTTTACAGCCTACATTCTACAGTCTACGTTCTATATTCTACAGCCTACGTTCTATATTAATATAATAATAAATAATATATGCCATTTAGCAGACGCTTTTATCCAAAGCGACTTACAGTCATGTGTGCATACATTCTACGTATGGGTGGTCCCGGGATCGAACCCACTACCTTGGCGTTACAAGTGCCATGCTCTACCAACTGAGCTACAGAAGGACCATATTCTATATATTCTATACATATATTCTACAGCCTACGTTCTATATTCTACAGCCTACGTTCTACAGCCTACATTCTACAGCCTACATTCTACAGCCTACATTCTACAGCCTACATTCTACAGCCTACATTCTACAGCCTACGTTCTACAGCCTACATTCTACAGCCTACATTCTACAGCCTACATTCTACAGCCTACATTCTACAGCCTACATTCTACAGCCTACGTTCTACAGCCTACATTCTACAGCCTACATTCTACAGCCTACATTCTACAGTCTACGTTCTACAGCCTACATTCTATATTCTACAGCCTACGTTCTACATCCTACGTTCTACAGCCTACATTCTACAGCCTACATTCTACAGCCCATGTTCTACAGCCTACATTCTACAGGATACATTCTACAGCCCATGTTATACAGCCTACATTCTACAGCCTACATTCTACAGCCCATGTTCTACAGCCTACATTCTACAGCCCATGTTCTACAGCCTACATTCTACAGCCTACATTCTACAGCCCATGTTCTACAGCCCATGTTCTACAGTCTACATTCTACAGCCTACGTTCTACAGCCTACATTCTATATTCTACAGCCTACGTTCTACATCCTACATTCTATTCTACAGCCTATGTTCTACAGCCTACGTTCTACAGCCTACATTCTATATTCTACAGCCTACGTTCTACATCCTACATTCTACATTTGAGTGAACATATATGGTACATGTGCATCAAAGGAGGACTGTAATACTTGTTTATCACTTTTAAATCAGTAGATTATTAATTATGTATAAATGATCTATCAGTTATCAATCTCTTGTGTATTATGTTAGGTGGTCCTTCTGTAGCACAGTTGGTAGAGCATGGCGCTTGTAACGCCAGGGTAGTGGGTTCGATTCCTGGGATCACCCATACGTAGAATGTATGCACACATGACTGTAAGTCGCTTTGGATAAAAGCGTCTGCTAAATGGCATATATTATTTATTATATTACTGTGTGGACCCCAGGAAGAGTAGCTACTGCTTTTGAAACAACTAATGGGGATCCTTATACTAATCAATTCAATAACAATAGCTGTGTTGTCTTTATACAGAATCTGTCATTGTAAGATCCCCAAGCAGAGGTTCAGGTTCTGGGAGGAAAACTGGCAAGAAGCTGACGACATCTGGGATGTCCTTAACGACAGCTCCTCCATATACCGCTGGCAGTATAGCAGAGAGGAATGGAACCTCTATTGAAGACACACACACAGTACCTCGATTTTTTTTTCTTTCTTAGCTTTTTCAAAACTACACTGTTTTTAAAAGAGTATTGGTTACCTAGCAACCCCTAGAACCCAAACAACGACGACTCGTACCTTTACTGTTGTATTTGTCCTCTCTTGCACTGATGCCTGTTTTTTGGTTGTGTCCGAGGCGTTTTGGTTTTTCATACTGTTGAGCCAGCTGCTCTTGATCGCTGTCTTGACGCCACTCGCGTTTGAAGTTCAGAACGAGAAACTGTAGGCTTATATAGAAATATTGTCCTCGGATTGAAAATAATCAGAATTAGGGTTTTGAATATTTATCATCCTAATCGAGGTGTAGATTACATCTCACACTTTCCAGTGTTCAAACATGTCAGCAAGGCTGCATGGGATTTTCTCTCAATGTGACTCTGTGCAGCCAATGGCAATGTCCACTTCAGTTATAATCGCGGGAGCCACTTGCGGGTTTGACAGCTCTAACACAGTTTTACTTTTTTTTTTTTTTTTTTTTAAATCTGATTTGAATAGTCCTAAATCGCTCTGGATAAGAGCATCTGCTAAATGTCAAATTTATATGTTTACATAGCCTGGTCCCAGATCTGTTGCGTTCTCGCCAACTGCTATTGGTCATTGGTGTGACCACAGGACCATAGGAGTTGGCAAGAGCGCAGACTGCTCTAGGATCAGGCTACAGTAGCCTACGCATAAATTGCAAGGAGTCACACTTCTGAAAGGTTTTCGTGTTGTATGGTGCTTGAAACAACAGTTGTGGGTTTGATTCCAACATGGGCCACGTATAGTTTTACTGTATGTGTATTGCTTGAGATCCTTTTCTTAATGACGCCGACAGTATTACATAAACGGGACTGTGCTGTAGGCTACTAGATTCAAGCAGAAGTGGTGGAAGTACCGAACTACGAGGACAATGTTTTCCGTACTACGCTACCTACAGATCTGCAGAATGAGTCCAAGTAGTCTAAAGTTAGTTCCTTCGTTTCTGACCGCTTTTTATAACAATAATGTTTAAAGCTTTTGCTCCCCCCTCCTGCTTTTCTACAAATTGGCATCCATCATGTTGTGTTTTTTTGCCTTCAATATGCTTTGTTGCCAGCAATAAATAATTTGAAATAATTTGCTTTAAGATTGTCTCATCATCATCATATCAAGAGTCGCTGGTGCAACACAACAGGAGAGTTTCCAGGTGGGTTAAATTGTTAGTAGCAACAGGAGAGTTTCCAGGTGGGTTAAATTGTTAGTAGCAACAGGAGAGTTTCCAGGTGGGTTAAATTGTTAGTAGCAACAGGAGAGTTTCCAGGTGGGTTAAATTGTTAGTAGCAACAGGAGAGTTTCCAGGTGGGTTAAATTGTTAGTAGCAACAGGAGAGTTTCCAGGTGGGTTAAATTGTTAGTAGCAACAGGAGAGTTTCCAGGTGGGTTAAATTGTTAGTAGCAACAGGAGAGTTTCCAGGTGGGTTAAATTGTTAGTAGCAACAGGAGAGTTTCCAGGTGGGTTAAATTGTTAGTAGCAACAGGAGAGTTTCCAGGTGGGTTAAATTGTTAGTAGCAACAGGAGAGTTTCCAGGTGGGTTAAATTATTAGTAGCAACAGGAGAGTTTCCAGGTGGGTTAAATTGTTAGTAGCAACAGGAGAGTTTCCAGGTGGGTTAAATTGTTAGTAGCAACAGGAGAGTTTCCAGGTGGGTTAAATTGTTAGTAGCAACAGGAGAGTTTCCAGGTGGGTTAAATTGTTAGTAGCAACAGGAGAGTTTCCAGGTGGGTTAAATTGTTAGTAGCAACAGGAGAGTTTCCAGGTGGGTTAAATTGTTAGTAGCAACAGGAGAGTTTCCAGGTGGGTTAAATTGTTAGTAGCAACAGGAGAGTTTCCAGGTGGGTTAAATTGTTAGTAGCAGTTAAATTGTTAGTAGCAACAGGAGAGTTTCCAGGTGGGTTAAATTGTTAGTAGCAACAGGAGAGTTTCCAGGTGGGTTAAATTGTTTCCAGTAAATTGTTAACAGGAGAGTTTCCAGGTGGGTTAAATTGTTTAGCAACAGGAGAGTTTCCAGGTGGGTTAAATTGTCAGTAGCAACAGGAGAGTTTCCAGGTGGGTTAAATTGTTAGTAGCAACAGGAGAGTTTCCAGGTGGGTTAAATTGTTAGTAGCAACAGGAGAGTTTCCAGGTGGGTTAAATTGTTAGTAGCAACAGGAGAGTTTCCAGGTGGGTTAAATTGTTAGTAGCAACAGGAGAGTTTCCAGGTGGGTTAAATTGTTAGTAGCAACAGGAGAGTTTCCAGGTGGGTTAAATTGTTAGTAGCAACAGGAGAGTTTCCAGGTGGGTTAAATTGTTAGTAGCAACAGGAGAGTTTCCAGGTGGGTTAAATTGTTAGTAGCAACAGGAGAGTTTCCAGGTGGGTTAAATTGTTAGTAGCAACAGGAGAGTTTCCAGGTGGGTTAAATTGTTAGTAGCAACAGGAGAGTTTCCAGGTGGGTTAAATTGTTAGTAGCAACAGGAGAGTTTCCAGGTGGGTTAAATTGTTAGTAGCAACAGGAGAGTTTCCAGGTGGGTTAAATTGTTAGTAGCAACAGGAGAGTTTCCAGGTGGGTTAAATTGTTAGTAGCAACAGGAGAGTTTCCAGGTGGGTTAAATTGTTAGTAGCAACAGGAGAGTTTCCAGGTGGGTTAAATTGTTAGTAGCAACAGGAGAGTTTCCAGGTGGGTTAAATTGTTAGTAGCAACAGGAGAGTTTCCAGGTGGGTTAAATTGTTAGTAGCAACAGGAGAGTTTCCAGGTGGGTTAAATTGTTAGTAGCAACAGGAGAGTTTCAGGTGGGTTAAATTGTTAGTAGCAACAGGAGAGTTTCCAGGTGGGTTAAATTGTTAGTAGCAACAGGAGAGTTTCCAGGTGGGTTAAATTGTCAGTAGCAACAGGAGAGTTTCCAGGTGGGTTAAATTGTTAGTAGCAACAGGAGAGTTTCCAGGTGGGTTAAATTGTCAGTAGCAACAGGAGAGTTTCCAGGTGGGTTAAATTGTTAGTAGCAACAGGAGAGTTTCCAGGTGGGTGGTAGTTGTTGTTATTAAACCTGGAGTGGTGGGAACGGAGTCAAGGCACAGAGGTTTCAGGAAAACCGTATTCCGGATAATAACGAATTAAAACAACAGGCTAAATAACTGACCGGCCCAAAACAGTCAGGAAAAATACAAAACGTCCACAACACAGAACAGAGAAACAAGGCCGCACAAAACCCCAAACGAGGAACAGGTGAAACCAATAAGACATAACCAACAGAAAAAGGGAGTCGGTGGCAGCTAGTAGACCGCGAGCTAGTAGACCGGCGACGACGACCGGTATTTACAGTGACGGCCCCCCAGGGTCTGCAGTGACGGCCCCCAGGGTCTGCAGTGACGGCCCCCAGGGTCTGTAGTGACGGCCCCCAGGGTCTGTAGTGACGGCCCCCCAGGGTCTGCAGTGACGGCCCGCCCAGGGTCTGTAGTGACGGCCCCCAGGGTCTAGTGATGGCCCCCCAGGGTCTGTAGTGACGGCCCCCCAGGGTCTAGTGACGGCCCCCCCAGGGTCTGTAGTGACGGCCCCCCCCAGGGGCTGTAGTGACGGCCCCCAGGGTCTAGTGACGCCCCCAGGGTCTGCAGTGATGGCCCCCCAGGGTCTGCAGTGACGGTCCCCCAGGGTCTGTAGTGACGGCCCCCCAGGGTCTAGTGACGGCCCCCAGGGTCTGCAGTGATGGCCCCCCAGGGTCTGCAGTGACGGCCCCCCCAGGGTCTGCAGTGACGGCCCCCCCAGGGTCTGTAGTGACGGCCCCCCCAGGGTCGGTAGTGACGGCCCCCCCAGGGTCTGTAGTGACGGCCCCCCCAGGGTCTGTAGTGACGGCCCCCCCAGGGTCTAGTGACGCCCCCAGCGTCTGCAGTGATGGCCCCCAGGGTCTGCAGTGACGGCCCCCAGGGTCTGCAGTGATGGCCCCCCAGGGTCTGCAGTGACGGCCCCCCCAGGGTCTGCAGTGACGGCCCCCAGGGTCGGTAGTGACGGCCCCCAGGGTCTGTAGTGACGGCCCCCAGGGTCTGTAGTGACGGCCCCCAGGGTCTAGTGACGCCCCCAGCGTCTGCAGTGATGGCCCCCAGGGTCTGCAGTGACGGCCCCCAGGGTCTGCAGTGATGGCCCCCAGGGTCTGCAGTGACGGCCCCCCCAGGGTCTGTAGTGACGGCCCCCCAGGGTCTGTAGTGACGGCCCCCCCAGGGTCTGTAGTGACGCCTGAGATGCCTTTAGACTGCTGCGCCGCTCGGGAGGATTGATAACGAGAGGAGAAAGTTCTTCTTCTTCTTTATGACCCGTTTGCACACTGTCTTCAATAAACCCAATCAGTCGTGTTTCACCTTGTCCTGTGACTTACATAGTATTTATTTACATATATATTTCATAGTCTACACAAACATTCAGACATGTTTTTGTTTTATTCGTGGTTGTGTAACAGATCCCTCTTCTCGTACTCTCCACATGATTTGCAGATAGACATTAACACACAGTCACGTGGACTGTAGAATACACACTGACAGACAGACATGTTAGATTAAGAGTTGGAAGACTTGTTATCCTCAAAAACTAGTGTCTGAGGAGTGATTTTTTTTTTTTACATCAGACGTTAAATGGTTTTCAGTAGGAGACACACGGTGGTGGAATGTGATTGGGTGGACGGGAGGAAGTCACGGGATTGTACCTGTTTCCTCCAGCATCTTCACAAGGTCCTTTGCTGTTGTTCTGGGATTGATTTGCATCTTCACAAGTTATGTCATGACGTTGGCCTCTGAGTATAGCAACCCCCCTCTGATTGGCCCTGTCCAGGGGTATAGTCGGACTGGGCAACAGTGTCTCCTGACCCCTCCTGTCTCAGCCTCCATTATTTATGCTGCAGTAGTTTATGTGTCGGGGGGCTAAGGTCAGTCTGTTATATCTGGAGTACTTCTCCTGTCTTACCCGGTGTCCTCTGTGAATTTAAGTATGCTCTCTCTAATTCGCTCTCTTCTCTCAGAGGACCTGAGCCCTAGGACCATGCCTCAGGACTACCTGGCCTGATGACTCCTTGCTGTCCCCAGTGTCGTGACGTTGGCCTCTTTGGGTATAGCAACCCCATCCTCCTCTCCCTGCCTCCCCCTTGCCTCCTTCAACTAGGCTGCTGTGGTCAGAGGTCGTAAATTCCTGAGAAGACCCTGCCACATGGCCACATAGTATAAGAGGCAGAGTAAATTTTCATAGAGAACAAAGGAATTCCTTCCACCTCACAGAACTTGAGGTCCGAACAAATGTCATGTTCCGGAAAAAGTATAAAGATCGGTGAAGAATCCAGCTACGAACTGGTCTGTTTGTCACAACTTGGGGAAGCTCATGGGAGACGGTGTGTCCACATTACCATAACGCTGTTTATATAATAGCCTCAGATATGAGGTTTTACATCTAATTGTTGTATAAGATGAATGAGTGAGTATGATACTGTTTGTAAAATTGTATAATATAATTTTGGACTGTTTAATGAAAGAAAACTCCAATCCCCTTTTTGAGTTAACTAAATCAGAGGACCGCCCCTGAGCGCAGTTAGGGTCAGGCGTCCTGGGACAGCCATTTTCTGCCATTCCGAATAAAACCCAACTTTGAGAAATGATCACAATGCTTTTCTCCATTAGGAGACAAAGGTTGTCGACCATGCTTTTCTCCATTAGGAGGGGGGACAAGACCATTGCTGAATCTTTGAACCATTCCACATGGTTAAAGTCTTAGACTATCGATACCGACAGAATAAGAACAAGTCTTTGATATTAATTTCTAGTCTGCAGCTAGGAATTCGGTATCGTTGAACGCAAAGAACGACAACCACCGAAACATCCATTCTATAACGAAACAAATGAATGTCACTCTGAACTCTCCACTATAACCATGAGAGAGAGGGAGAGAGACGGACAATTCTACAATAGAAATGAACTTTTCACCAGCGATCAAGACGACACACTGAGCGTAAATATATATATTAATTGCAATTGTTCCCGAATGAGTGAATGTTCATGTGCAGAGGATTAGCATTTCAATTGATATAATTATCACTCTGTAGTGACTTCTTAGTCACCCACTTCCCCTTTTGTCTGACAAGCCGCAATGCCGGTTCAGCCCACTAGGGCACATTCTCCTATCATTTCATGTAACCATATTTACTGTTTGTTTATGCATTTCTGTGAATTACTTAGTTAGTAATAAATAAATGATTTAAGACAATTGATGTATGGATGACTCATAGTGAAGACTGGGTTTGTGCAGATAACCAACAATTTTCGACGTTTGGAATGAGACTAACGTGAGGTAAAGTAAAGAATTAATTAATTAGAAGACTAATTGATCAGATAAAATATCTGAAAAGTTATTTTAGGAAATGATAACTTTGTAATCTGAATATCTTTCCTTGTTGCCCCGACATCTTAGGAATTATGGTTACATGATTAGTCAGTCTAATCTCGTAATAACTAATTAAAGAGAATCTTTGATAAAAACTATGTCTTCAGTTTAATGATAGTAAAGACACGACAGGTCCTTTGCTGTTGTTCTGGGATTGATTTGCACTTTTCGCACCAAAGTACGTTCATCTCTAGGAGACAGAACGCGTCTCCTTCCTGAGCGGTATGACGGCTGTGTGTTCCCATGGTGTTTATACTTGTGTACTATTGTTTGTACAATACCTTCAGGTGTTTAGAAATTGTTTAGAAATTGCTCCCAAGGATGAACCAGACTTGTCTGATTTCTTTTGATTTTCCCATAATGTCAAGCAAAGTGGCACTTGGGCCTTGAAATACATCCACAGGTACACCTTCAATTGACTCAGTTTGTCATTAATTTAGCCTATCAGAAGCTTCTAAAGCCATGACATCATCTTCTGGAATTTTCCAAGCTGTTTAAAGGAATACAGTCAACTTAGTGTATGTAAACTTCTGACCCACTGGAATTGTGATACAGTGAATTATAAGTGAAATAATCTCTCTGTAAACAATTGTTGGCAAAATGACTTGTGTCATGCACAAAGTAGTTGTCCTTCCCGATTTGCCAAAACTAGTTTATTTACAAGAATTTTGTGGAGTGGTTGAAAAATGAGTTTTAATGACTCCAACCTACGTGAATGTAAACTTCCGACTTGTGGCAGTGGAACCGTGTTGATGGAAACAGCTGGAAACAGCTGTATTGTAGAACCGTGTTGATGGAAACAGCTGTATTGTAGAACCGTGTTGATGGAAACAGCTGTATTGTAGAACCGTGTTGATGGAAACAGCTGTATTGTGGAACCGTGTTGATGGAAACAGCTGTATTGTGGAACCGTGTTGATGGGAACAGATGGAAACAGCTGTATTGTGGAACCGTGTTGATGGAAACAGCTGTATTGTGGAACCGTGTTGATGGAAACAGATGGAAACAGCTGTATTGTGGAACCGTGTTGATGGGAAACAGATGGAAACAGCTGTATTGTAGAACCGTGTTGATGGAAACAGCTGTATTGTGGAACCGTGTTGATGGAAACAGCTGTATTGTGGAACCGTGTTGATGGAAACAGCTGTATTGTAGAACCGTGTTGATGGAAACAGCTGTATTGTAGAACCGTGTTGATGGAAACAGCTGTATTGTGGAACCGTGTTGATGGAAACAGCTGTATTGTGGAACCGTGTTGATGGGAACAGATGGAAACAGCTGTATTGTGGAACCGTGTTGATGGAAACAGATGGAAACAGCTGTATTGTGGAACCGTGTTGATGGAAACAGATGGAAACAGCTGTATTGTAGAACCGTGTTGATGGAAACAGCTGTATTGTGGAACCGTGTTGATGGAAACAGCTGTATTGTAGAACCGTGTTGATGGGAACAGATGGAAACAGCTGTATTGTGAAACCGTGTTGTTGGGAACAGCTGTATTGTGGAACCGTGTTGTTGGGAACATATGGAAACAGCTGTATTGTAGAACCGTGTTGATGGAAACAGATGGAAACAGCTGTATTGTAGAACCGTGTTGATGGAAACAGCTGTATTGTATAACACCTGTTGATGGGAACAGATGGAAACAGCTGTATTGTAGAACAGTGTTGATGGAAACAGCTGGAAACAGCTGTATTGTAGAACCGTGTTGATGGGAACAGCTGGAAACAGCTGTATTGTAGAACCGCGTTGTTGGGAACAGATGGAAACAGCTGTATTGTAGAACCGTGTTGATGGAGACAGCTGTATTGTAGAACCGTGTTGATGGAAACAGCTGAAACAGCTGTATTGTAGAACCGTGTTGATGGGAACAGCTGGAAACAGCTGTATTGTAGAACCGTGTTGATGGAAACAGCTGTATTGTGGAACCGTGTTGATGGAAACAGCTGTATTGTGGAACCGTGTTGATGGAAACAGCTGTATTGTGGAACCGTGTTGATGGAAATAGATGGAAACAGCTGTATTGTAGAACCGTGTTGATGGAAACAGTTGTATTGTGGAACCGTGTTGATGGAAACAGCTGTATTGTAGAACCGTGTTGATGGGAACAGCTGTATTGTGGAACCGTGTTGATGGAAACAGATGGAAACAGCTGTATTGTAGAACCGTGTTGATGGAAACAGATGGAAACAGCTGTATTGTAGAACCGTGTTGATGGAAACAGCTGTATTGTGGAACCGTGTTGATGGAAACAGCTGTATTGTAGAACCGTGTTGATGGGAACAGATGGAAACAGCTGTATTGTAGAACCGTGTTGATGGAAACAGCTGTATTGTGGAACCGTGTTGATGGGAACAGATGGAAACAGCTGTATTGTGGAACCGTGTTGATGGAAACAGATGGAAACAGCTGTATTGTAGAACCGTGTTGATGGAAACAGCTGTATTGTGGAACCGTGTTGATGGAAACAGCTGTATTGTAGAACCGTGTTGATGGGAACAGATAGAAACAGCTGTATTGTGAAACCGTGTTGTTGGGAACAGCTGTATTGTGGAACTTGTTGATGCAACAGCTGTATTGTGGAACCGTGTTGTTGGGAACATATGGAAACAGCTGTATTGTAGAACCGTGTTGATGGAAACAGATGTATTGTGGAACCGTGTTGATGGAAACAGCTGTATTGTGGAACCGTGTTGATGGAAACAGCTGTATGAGAACCGTGTTGATGGAAACAGCTGTATTGTAGAACCGTGTTGATGGAAACAGCTGTATTGTGGAACCGTGTTGATGGAAACAGCTGTATTGTGGAACCGTGTTGATGGAAACAGATGGAAACAGCTGTATTGTAGAACCGTGTTGATGGAAACAGATGGAAACAGCTGTATTGTAGAACCGTGTTGATGGAAACAGCTGTATTGTGGAACCGTGTTGATGGAAACAGCTGTATTGTAGAACCGTGTTGATGGGAACAGATGGAAACAGCTGTATTGTAGAACCGTGTTGATGGAAACAGCTGTATTGTGGAACCGTGTTGATGGAAACAGATGGAAACAGCTGTATTGTAGAACCGTGTTGATGGAAACAGATGGAAACAGCTGTATTGTAGAAATGGAAACAGCTGTATTGTGGAACCGTGTTGATGGAAACAGCTGTATTGTCGAACCGTGTTGATGGGAACAGATAGAAACAGCTGTATTGTGAAACCGTGTTGTTGGGAACAGCTGTATTGTGGAACCGTGTTGTTGGGAACATATGGAAACAGCTGTATTGTAGAACCGTGTTGATGGAAACAGATGGAAACAGCTGTATTGTAGAACCGTGTTGATGGAAACAGCTGTATTGTATGTTGATGGGAACAGATGGAAACAGCTGTATTGTAGAACCGTGTTGATGGAAACAGCTGGAAACAGCTGTATTGTAGAACCGTGTTGATGGGAACAGCTGGAAACAGCTGTATTGTAGAACCGCGTTGTTGGGAACAGATGGAAACAGCTGTATTGTAGAACCGTGTTGATGGAGACAGCTGTATTGTAGAACCGTGTTGATGGAAACAGCTGAAACAGCTGTATTGTATGGGAACAGCTGGAAACAGCTGTATTGTAGAACCGTGTTGATGGAAACAGCTGTATTGTGGAACCGTGTTGATGGAACAGCTGTATTGTGGAACCGTGTTGATGGAAACAGCTGTATTGTGGAACCGTGTTGATGGAAATAGATGGAAACAGCTGTATTGTAGAACCGTGTTGATGGAAACAGTTGTATTGTGGAACCGTGTTGATGGAAACAGCTGTATTGTAGAACCGTGTTGATGGGAACAGCTGTATTGTGGAACCGTGTTGATGGAAACAGATGGAAACAGCTGTATTGTAGAACCGTGTTGATGGAAACAGATGGAAAGAGCTGTATTGTAGAACCGTGTTGTTGGAAACAGCTGTATTGTGGAACCGTGTTGATGGAAACAGCTGTATTGTAGAACCGTGTTGATGGAAACAGATGGAAACAGCTGTATTGTAGAACCGTGTTGATGGAAACAGATGGAAACAGCTGTATTGTGGAACCGTGTTGATGGAAACAGCTGTATTGTAGAACCGTGTTGATGGAAACAGATGGAAACAGCTGTATTGTGGAACCGTGTTGATGGAAACAGCTGTATTGTAGAACCGTGTTGATGGGAACAGATAGAAACAGCTGTATTGTGGAACCGTGTTGATGGAAACAGCTGTGTTGTAGAACCGTGTTGATGGAAACAGCTGTATGGATGGAAACAGCTGTATTGTGGAACCGTGTTGATGGAAACAGCTGTATTGTGGAACCGTGTTGATGGAAACAGATGGAAACAGCTGTATTGTAGAACCGTGTTGATGAAACAGATGGAAACAGCTGTATTGTAGAACCGTGTTGATGGAAACAGCTGTATTGTGGAACCGTGTTGATGGAAACAGCTGTATTGTAGAACCGTGTTGATGGGAACAGATGGAAACAGCTGTATTGTAGAACCGTGTTGATGGAAACAGCTGTATTGTAGAACCGTGTTGATGGAAACAGATGGAAACAGCTGTATTGTAGAACCGTGTTGATGGAAACAGCTGTATTGTGGAACCGTGTTGATGGAAACAGCTGTATTGTAGAACCGTGTTGATGGGAACAGATGGAAACAGCTGTATTGTAGAACCGTGTTGATGGAAACAGCTGTATTGTGGAACCGTGTTGATGGGAACAGATGGAAACAGCTGTATTGTGGAACCGTGTTGATGGAAACAGATGGAAACAGCTGTATTGTAGAACCGTGTTGATGGAAACAGCTGTATTGTGGAACCGTGTTGATGGAAACAGCTGTATTGTAGAACCGTGTTGATGGGAACAGATAGAAACAGCTGTATTGTGAAACCGTGTTGTTGGGAACAGCTGTATTGTGGAACCGTGTTGATGCAACAGCTGTATTGTGGAACCGTGTTGTTGGGAACATATGGAAACAGCTGTATTGTAGAACCGTGTTGATGGAAACAGATGTATTGTGGAACCGTGTTGATGGAAACAGCTGTATTGTGGAACCGTGTTGATGGAAACAGATGGAAACAGCTGTATTGTAGAACCGTGTTGATGGAAACAGCTGTATTGTGGAACCGTGTTGATGGAAACAGCTGTATTGTGGAACCGTGTTGATGGAAACAGATGGAAACAGCTGTATTGTAGAACCGTGTTGATGGAAACAGATGGAAACAGCTGTATTGTAGAACCGTGTTGATGGAAACAGCTGTATTGTGGAACCGTGTTGATGGAAACAGCTGTATTGTAGAACCGTGTTGATGGGAACAGATGGAAACAGCTGTATTGTAGAACCGTGTTGATGGAAACAGCTGTATTGTGGAACCGTGTTGATGGGAACAGATGGAAACAGCTGTATTGTGGAACCGTGTTGATGGAAACAGATGGAAACAGCTGTATTGTAGAACCGTGTTGATGGAAACAGCTGTATTGTGGAACCGTGTTGATGGAAACAGCTGTATTGTAGAACCGTGTTGATGGGAACAGATAGAAACAGCTGTATTGTGAAACCGTGTTGTTGGGAACAGCTGTATTGTGGAACCGTGTTGATGGGAACATATGGAAACAGCTGTATTGTAGAACCGTGTTGATGGAAACAGATGGAAACAGCTGTATTGTAGAACCGTGTTGATGGAAACAGCTGTATTGTATAACCGTGTTGATGGGAACAGATGGAAACAGCTGTATTGTAGAACCGTGTTGATGGAAACAGCTGGAAACAGCTGTATTGTAGAACCGTGTTGATGGGAACAGCTGGAAACAGCTGTATTGAGAACCGCGTTGTTGGGAACAGATGGAAACAGCTGTATTGTAGAACCGTGTTGATGGAGACAGCTGTATTGTAGAACCGTGTTGATGGAAACAGCTGAAACAGCTGTATTGTAGAACCGTGTTGATGGGAACAGCTGGAAACAGCTGTATTGTAGAACCGTGTTGATGGAAACAGCTGTATTGTGGAACCGTGTTGATGGAAACAGCTGTATTGTGGAACCGTGTTGATGGAAACAGCTGTATTGTGGAACCGTGTTGATGGAAACAGATGGAAACAGCTGTATTGTAGAACCGTGTTGATAGAAACAGCTGTATTGTGGAACCGTGTTGTTGGGAACAGCTGTATTGTAGAACCGTGTTGATGGGAACAGATAGAAACAGCTGTATTGTGGAACCGTGTTGATGGAAACAGATGGAAACAGCTGTATTGTAGAACCGTGTTGATGGAAACAGATGGAAAGAGCTGTATTGTAGAACCGTGTTGTTGGGAACATATGGAAACAGCTGTATTGTAGAACCGTGTTGATGGAAACAGATGGAAACAGCTGTATTGTAGAACCGTGTTGATGGAAACAGCTGTATTGTGGAACCGTGTTGATGGAAACAGCTGTATTGTGGAACCGTGTTGATGGAAACAGCTGTGTTGTAGAACCGTGTTGATGGAAACAGCTGTATTATAGAACCGTGTTGATGGAAACAGCTGTATTGTGGAACCGTGTTGATGGAAACAGCTGTATTGTGGAACCGTGTTGATGGAAACAGATGGAAACAGCTGTATTGTAGAACCGTGTTGATGGAAACAGATGGAAACAGCTGTATTGTAGAACCGTGTTGATGGAAACAGCTGTATTGTGGAACCGTGTTGATGGAAACAGCTGTATTGTGGAACCGTGTTGATGGGAACAGATGGAAACAGCTGTATTGTAGAACCGTGTTGATGGAAACAGCTGTATTGTGGAACCGTGTTGATGGAAACAGATGGAAACAGCTGTATTGTAGAACCGAGTTGATGGAAACAGATGGAAAGAGCTGTATTGTAGAACCGTGTTGTTGGGAACATATGGAAACAGCTGTATTGTAGAACCGTGTTGATGGAAACAGATGGAAACAGCTGTATTGTAGAACCGTGTTGATGGAAACAGATGGAAACAGCTGTATTGTGGAACCGTGTTGATGGAAACAGCTGTATTGTAGAACCGTGTTGATGGAAACAGCTGTATTGTAGAACCGTGTTGATGGGAACAGATAGAAACAGCTGTATTGTGAAACCGTGTTGTTGGGAACAGCTGTATTGTGGAACCGTGTTGATGCAACAGCTGTATTGTGGAACCGTGTTGTTGGGAACATATGGAAACAGCTGTATTGTAGAACCGTGTTGATGGAAACAGCTGTATTGTAGAACCGTGTTGATGGGAACAGATGGAAACAGCTGTATTGTAGAACCGTGTTGATGGAAACAGCTGTATTGTAGAACCGTGTTGATGGAAACAGCTGGAAACAGCTGTATTGTAGAACCGTGTTGATGGGAACAGCTGGAAACAGCTGTATTGTAGAACAACAGATGGAAACAGCTGTATTGTAGAACCGTGTTGATGGAAACAGCTGGAAACAGCTGTATTGTAGAACCGTGTTGATGGGAACAGCTGGAAACAGCTGTATTGTAGAACCGTGTTGATGGAAACAGCTGTATTGTGGAACCGTGTTGATGGAAACAGCTGTATTGTGGAACCGTGTTGATGGAAACAGCTGTATTGTGGAACCGTGTTGATGGAAACAGCTGTATTGTGGAACCGTGTTGATGGGAACAGATGGAAACAGCTGTATTGTGGAACCGTGTTGATGGAAACAGATGGAAACAGCTGTATTGTGGAACCGTGTTGATGGAAACAGCTGTATTGTGGAACCGTGTTGATGGGAACAGATGGAAACAGCTGTATTGTGGAACCGTGTTGATGGAAACAGATGGAAACAGCTGTATTGTAGAACCGTGTTGATGGAAACAGATGAAACAGCTGTATTGTAGAACCGTGTTGATGGAAACAGATGAAACAGCTGTATTGTAGAACCGTGTTGATGGAAACAGCTGTATTGTAGAACCGTGTTGATGGAAACAGCTGTATTGTAGAACCGTGTTGATGGGAACAGATAGAAACAGCTGTATCGATCCTCTGGGAAGAATGAAACCTGGTTAAGCTTTCCTAGTGCCCGTTGAGTCATTTAGAACACTGACAGTCATGTGGGCTGTAGAACACTGACAGTCATGTGGGCTGTAGAACACTGACAGTCATGTGGGCTGTAGAACACTGACAGTCATGTGGGCTGTAGAACACTGACAGTCATGTGGGCTGTAGAACACTGACAGTCATGTGGGCTGTAGAACACTGACAGTCATGTGGGCTGTAGAACACTGACAGTCATGTGGGCTGTAGAATACAGTGCATTCAGAAAGTATTCAGACCCCTTGACTTTTTCCATATTCTGTTAAGTTACAGCTTTATTATAAAATTGATTAAATTACATTTTTCCTCATCAATGTTCACACAATAGCCCATAATGATGAAGCAGAACAGGTTTTTAGAAATTTGGGTAATGTATTTTTTTTTAAACTTATTTACACAAGTATTCCGACCCTTTGCTGTGAGACTGAAAATTGAGCTCAGGTGCATCCTGTTTCCATTGATCATCCTTGAGATGTTTCTACAACTTGATTGGAGTCCACTTGTGGTAAATGTAATGTGATTGGACATTATTTGGAAAGGTACACACCTGACAGTGCATGTCAGAGCAAAAACCAAGCCATGAGGTCAAAGGAAATGTCCGTAGAGCATGAGACAGGATTGTGTCGAGGCACAAATTTTACCTTCCATCAGGACAACGTTCCAAGACACCGCAGGAGTGGCTTCGGGACTGTCCTTGAGTGTCCCAGCCGGAGCCCGGACTTGAACGAGATCAAACATCTCTGGAGAGATCTGAAAATAGCTGTGTTGCAACTCTCCCCATCCAACATGACAGAGCTTGAGAGGATCTATAGAGAAGAATGGGAGAAACTCCCCAAATACAGGTGTGCCAAGCTTGTACCGTCAAACCCAAGAAGACTCAAGGCTGTAATCGCTGCCAAAGGTGCTTCAACAAAGTACTGAGTAAAGGGTCTGAATACTTATGTAAATGTTATATTTCATTGTTTTTTAAAAATATGTATATATCTATATATATATTACACACATTTGCAAAATAAAAAGAAACCTGTTTTTGCTTTGTCATTATGGGGTATTTTGTGCAGACATGTGGACTGTGGAATATACAGTAACAGACATGTGGACTGTAGAATATACAGTAACAGACATGTGGACTGTAGAATTTACAGTAACAGACATGTGGACTGTAGAATATACAGTAACAGACATGTGGACTGTAGAATATACAGTAACAGACATGTGGACTGTAGAATATACAGTAACAGACATGTGGACTGTAGAATATACAGTAACAGACATGTGGACTGTAGAATATACAGTAACAGACATGTGGACTGTAGAATATACAGTAACAGACATGTGGACTGTAGAATATACAGTAACAGACATGTGGACTGGAGAATATACAGTAACAGAAATGTGGACTGTAGAATATACAGTAACAGACATGTGGACTGTAGAATATCCACTTTTTTAAACTTCTTGGGGCTAGGCCCATTTTTTCTCCACTTCCTGTCTGAATGACAGTCCCAAAGTAAACTGCCTGTAGCTTAGGCCCAGAAGCCAGGCTATGCATATAATTGGTACCATTAGAAAGTAAACACTTTGACATTTGTAGAAATGTTAAAATAAGGTAGGAGAATATAACATATGGTAGGAGAAAATCCAAATCCTTTTGAGAGACCATCCTCTTAGAATTGCAAGAGAAAGCTCATATTGGAAATGATCTCCCTGGATGCAATTCCTTTGGCTTCCACAGGGTGTCAGCAGTCTATGATCAAGATTTCAGGCTTGTAAACTTCAAAAACGAAGAAGAAATATTAGTTTTAGTAGAAGGACACAGTCTGCATGTTGAACGAGTGGATTACTCAAATCGACAGACTTTTTGGGATATAAAGAAGGATTTTATCTAACAAAACAACACTACATGTTATAGCTGGGACCCTTTGGATGACAAATCAGAGGAAGATTTTCAAAAAGTTAAGTTAATATTTTATCGTTGAATGTGAATGTATTAAACCTGTGCCGGTGGAAAAATATTTTGATGTGGGGCGCCGTCCTCAAACAATCGCATGGTATGTTTTCACTGTCATGGCTACTGTAAATCGGACAGTGCAGTTAGATTAACAAGAATTTAATCTTTCAGCCGATGTAAGACACTTGTATGTACCTAAATGTTTAAAATCTATAATATTTATTTGAATTGCACGCTCTCTAGTTTCACCCAAAGTTGTCCTGCTAGTGGGACACCAATCCTTATTAACAAAACTCAGATTTACTTTGAAGTCCAAAGTGTAGCAATGCAGGTGAAATCAGTTACTGACATGGTGGTCAAGCAGGAAGATTGGAATGGCTGTGAACCAAGAGGTTGTGAGTTCAAATCCCAGTTGAGGACATGTTGAATATTAATGACAGAGCAGGAAGATTGGAATGGTTGTGAGTTCAAATCCCAGTTGAGGACATGTTGAATATGAATGACTAAGCAGGAAGAATGGAATGGCTGTGAACCAAGAGGTTGTGAGTTCAAATCCCAGTGGAGGACATGTTGAATATGAATGACTAAGCAGGAAGAATGGAATGGCTGTGAACCAAGAGGTTGTGAGTTCAAATCCCAGTGGAGGACATGTTGAATATGAATGACTAAGCAGGAAGAATGGAATGGCTGTGAACCAAGAGGTTGTGAGTTCAAATCCCAGTTGAGGACATGTTGAATATTAATGACTAAGCAGGAAGATTGGAATGGCTGTGAACCAAGAGGTTGTGATTTCAAATCCCAAGTGAGGACATGTTGAATATGAATGACTAAGCAGGAAGAATGGAATGGCTGTGAACCAAGAGGTTGTGAGTTCAAATCCCAGGTGAGGACATGTTGAATATGAATGACTAAGCAGGAAGAATGGAATGGCTGTGAACCAAGAGGTTGTGAGTTCAAATCCCAGTGGAGGACATGTTGAATATGAATGACTAAGCAGGAAGAATGGAATGGCTGTGAACCAAGAGGTTGTGAGTTCAAATCCCAGTTGAGGACATGTTGAATATGAATGACTAAGCAGGAAGAATGGAATGGCTGTGAACCAAGAGGTTGTGAGTTCAAATCCCAGGTGAGGACATGTTGAATATGAATGACTAAGCAGGAAGAATGGAATGGCTGTGAACCAAGAGGTTGTGAGTTCAAATCCCAGTGGAGGACATGTTGAATATGAATGACTAAGCAGGAAGAATGGAATGGCTGTGAACCAAGAGGTTGTGAGTTCAAATCCCAGTTGAGGACATGTTGAATATGAATGACTAAGAACCAAGGGGTTGTGAGTTCAAATCCCAGTGGAGGACATGTTAAATGTTAATGACTAAGCAGGAAGAATGGAATGGCTGTGAACCAAGAGGTTGTGAGTTCAAATCCCAGGTGAGGACATGTTAAATGTTAATGACTAAGCAGGAAGAATGGAATGGCTGTGAACCAAGAGGTTGTGAGTTCAAATCCCAGTTGAGGACATGTTGAATATGAATTTCTAAGCAGGAAGAATGGAATGGCTGTGAACCAAGAGGTTGTGAGTTCAAATCCCAGGTGAGGACATGTTGAATGTTAATGACTAAGCAGGAAGAATGGAATGGCTGTGAACCAAGAGGTTGTGAGTTCAAATCCCAGGTGAGGACATGTTAAATATTAATGACTGTATACAGAAACATACACAAAGTAGCCATGTATGACAAAATGCGTCACGTGTTTAAGTTGAAAACACTGTGTGTTCATCATAACGACTCACCTTTGTCTTGCAGGGCTTGTGAATCTCTCAGAGAAAAAAATGTAATCCACATGAAACTAAATGTGAAATATCATCCTGTGAAGTGTTTCCCGAAAACGTGTGATTTTCCTGTAAGGATGTTTGTTGAAGCTGCTCTACAGAAACAGGGGCTCCTGGCCCTGTGAGCCGATCTTCCTCGGACAAGGCTTCTTGTGTACAGTCGCAGGGAAAGTGAGACGTAATACACACATTGGCACCGACCCAGAGTCGGCTAAGATACAGCTGAAAATGTACAGCACACAGACAGGTCATTCCAGGTAAGAGTCAGTAAAGGAACAGAGAACCAGGGAATTATCCCAATGTACAGCACACAGACAGGTCATTCCAGGTAAGAGTCAGTAAAGGAACAGAGAACCAGGGAAGTACCCCAAATAGCACCCTGTTCCCTATAAGGTGCACTACTCTGGGCCCTGGTCAAAAGTAATGCCCAACTTAGGAAACCGGGTGCCATTTGGTACGCAGATTTAGAGAGAAAGTTCACTAGTTCCTGCAGTGAAATGACCAAATCGCCCTCTAGTGGCGTCATGGGTGAAATGTTATCAATATTTTTCAGAATTGCATAATGAATAAACATTTTTTTTTTTAAATAAAAAATGACGCCGATAAATCCGATGTTTCTATGTCAAACGGTTTTGTTATAGTTCAGACTTCTGTGATGTACATAAAGTGTAATACTGGAATGCAAACTCAACATTGAATACATTTTCAACTCTGTTATCTGACATAACTTCTTCTATAAGCCCATCACCACGTGTGTGAGGTGTATACTTTTGTTTCAAAGTATA
This sequence comes from Oncorhynchus keta, assembly GCF_023373465.1. Classification (NCBI taxonomy): domain Eukaryota; kingdom Metazoa; phylum Chordata; class Actinopteri; order Salmoniformes; family Salmonidae; genus Oncorhynchus; species Oncorhynchus keta. Next base: position 4,501,042 of record NC_068431.1, read on the forward strand.
GATTTTATTTTAAGACTACCAAGAAACACTAATCTAGAAGGTTAAAAGGAACACACACTTGAGTAGAATATGTACAAACAAACAAAGAGAGGTTTGTTGACAAAGAGTTTACATGTAAACACACTATTCATCCTCCTCGTCCCCAACACATTTGTCTGTGTACCATTTGTGTACTGTGGAAGAGGTGAGTTTGCTCCCGTTGAAAGGCTTGGAGCTTTTGAGAACGAATAGGTTATTGTACCCAAAGGGCATTTTAATTTGCGGTAGTAATAACCCCATCCATTAGTCTCAAAACAGCCCTCTTCAGAACAGCCCTGGTCCTAACGGGCCATTCATATGCAGCGGTCTAGTTCTCTCTCACCGGTAGCAAATGAGCCATATCAGACATGCTGGGCAGATCATTAGGGGGGGCCGACGTTTTTTTCTAACCTCTCTCTCATTCATACTCTCCCTCCTCCTTTCTCACTCCCTCCTTCCCATGACGAGGCCCCCCCCACTCCTACCACCTCTCCTTCACCCGTAGCGAGGATCCATATCAGTCAGTGGTACCCGGGGTACAGTAGGTAGGTATGCTGGAGGCTGGTTGAGTGTATTCCTTGAATCCTCTATGTATACAGTAGAGGTCAGGCTCTTCCTGTTCTTCTTCAGGGTCGACCTTCTCTGCCAACGACACAGCAGGACCTCCACCTGTAAATTGTTAAACAGACGACAGAATAAAATCCATTAAAAAATGTAAATTAAATGAATATTTTTTCAGATCGATTGTCGTGTTCTCAATAACTTACCTGGCGGTCACAGCTTTTTAGTTCATCAGATTCCTCCGTCAGATGAAACCTAGTGATTGGAACTATCCTGATACTACATGTCTGTACAAGTCACATTTTGGTAGAATATTATACTGTGATAAAGGCAAAATAAAAATAATATTAAATATATAAATATATGTACTGTATCGTAGTCTATTTATATACTGTATGTGTCGTTATCTATGTGTCTTTATATATGTGTCTGGCTGGAGTGTCTACGGACATATTCAATCCCTCCCTATCCCAGTTGGCTGTCCTCACTTTCTTCAAGATGTCCACCATTGTTCCTGTACCCAAGAAAGCAAAAGGTAACTGAACTAAATGACTGTCACCCTGTAGCACTCACTTCCGTCATCGTGAAGTGCTTTGAGAGACTAGTCAAGGGATCATATCACCTACACCTTATCCTGACACCATAGACCCAGTCCAATAGATCCACAGACGATGCCATCGCCATCACACTGCACACTGCCCTATCCCATCTGGACAAGAGGAATACCAATGTAAGAATGCTGTTTATTGACTATCGCTCGGCACCACTGCCTTCATACTCTCCAAGCTCATCATCAAGGTCGGGGACCTGGGTCTGTACCCCGCCCTTTGCAACTGGGTCCTGGACTTCCTGACGGGCTGCCCCCCCCAGGTGGAGAAGGTAGGAAACAACACCTCCACATCGCTGATCCTCAACACAGGGGCCCCACAAGGGTGTGTACTCAGCCCCCTCCTGTACTCCCTGCTCCCACGCATGACTGCGTGGCCATGCACGTCTCCAACTCAACCATCAAGTTTGCAGATGACACAACCTGATTACCAGGTGACCAAGAACCCGATGGTGTTAGAGAATGTCCAGTACTTTGGGAATTTTTCCAATACCTATACTGTTTTCTCAGAAGTAGTGAGCAGAATCAATACGGGGTTCATTATTAAACACGTGCAAGTTGGATCAACGTAGAGTTAAACAGAACCTAGGCAGAATAAATAATAATAATAATAATAATAATAATAATAATAATAATAATTGAAATGACAAGTGCCGGTATCTGAGAAATATTTGATTCAATATTTCCACAACAATGGTCACTCTGACAGAGCTCTTGAACCCCTCTGTGGAGATGGGAGAAGCTTCCAGAAGGACAACCATCTCTGCAGCTCTCCACCAATCAGGCCTTTATGGTAGAGTGGCCAGATGGAAGCCACTCCTCAGTAAAAAGCACATGACAGCCCTCTTGGAGTTTGCCAAAAGGCACCTAAAGACTCTTAGACCATGAGAAACAAGATTCTCTGGTCTGATGAAACCAAGATTGAAATCTTTGGCCTGAATCACATCTGGAGGATACCTGGCACCATCCCTACGGTGAAGCATGGTGGTGGCACCATCCCTACGGTGAAGCATGGTGGTGGCAGCATCATGCTGTGGGGATGTTTTCCAGTGGCAGGGACTGGGAGACTAGTCAGGATCGAGGGAAAGATGAACGGAGCAAAGTACAGAGAGATCCTTGATGAAAACCTGCTCCAGAGCGCTCAGGACCTCAGACTGGAGCGAAGATTCACCTTCCAACAGGACAACAACCTTAAGCACACAGCCAAGACAACGCAGGAGTGGCTTCGGGACAAGTCTATGAATCTCCTTGAGTGGCCCAGCCAGAGACCAGACTTGAACCCAATTACAATTGGAAGGCTGTAACCTAACAAAATGTGAAAAAAGTCAACAGGTCTGAATTCTTTCCCGAAACGAGCGTTTAGTTACACAACACCCGATAACATCTGCTAAACACGTGTATGTGACCAATAAAATCTACTAAACATGTGTATGTGACCAATAACATCTGCTAACCATGTGACCAATAACATCTACTAAACATGTATATGTGACCAATAACATCTGCTAACCATGTGACCAATAACATCTACTAACCATGTGTATGTGACCAATAACATCTGCTAAACATGTGTATGTGACCAATAACATCAGCTAACCATGTGTATGTGACTAATCACATCTACTAACCATGTGTATGTGACTAATAACATCTGCTAACCATGTGTATGTGACCAATAACATCTCTGCTAACCATGTGTATGTGACCAATAACATCTGCTAACCATGTGTATGTGACCATCTGCTATAACATCTGCTAACCATGTGTATGTGACTAATAACATCATCTGCTAACCATGTGTATGTGACTAATAACATCTAACATCTGCTAACCATGTGTATGTGACTAATAACATCTGCTAACCATGTGTATGTGACCAATAACATCTGCTAACCATGTGTATGTGACCAATAACATCTGCTAACCATGTGTATGTGACTAATAACATCTACTAACCATGTGTATGTGACCAATAACATCTGCTAACCATGTGTATGTGACCAATAACATCTGCTAAACACGTGACCAATAACATCTGCTAACCATGTGACCAATAACATCTGCTAACCATGTGTATGTGACCAATAACATCTGCTAAACACGTGTATGTGACCAATAACATCTGCTAAACATGTGTATGTGACCAATAACATCTGCTAACCATGTGTATGTGACCAATAACATTAGATTTGATTTGATATAGCTATTTATTTACCAACGGTAAACTAAACAAAACAACAACGACAACAAAACGACAACGAGAGGCCCTAAATAGCACCCTATTCCCTATAGAGTGCACATTCCTTTTTGAACAAAGTCCCATTGGTCCTGCTACGACTAAACACTACCTGTTCTCTGAAGAAGCTGGTAGTCAGAGTGTAGAGGATGGGGTTCAGGGCACTGTTGATGGGTAATATAAAGATCACCACCCAGGATGAGATGGTACCTGGAGGAGGGAGGGAGGGAGGGAGTTAGAGGCCGGGGGACGGGGGGGGACGGGACGGGACATTCACATGGGGACTGGAGGGGAAAATGTCCCCACCACTTCTAAAAAAACAATTGTTGCGCTCCTGGTTAGAGGTGTGTGTGTGGTGTGGTGTGTAGGAGAGGTGGTGTGTGTGGTGTGTAGGAGAGGTGGTGTGTGTGTGTGGTGTGTAGGAGAGGTGGTGTGTGTGTGTGTGTGGTGTGTAGGAGGGGTGGTGTGTGTGTGTGTGGTGTGCAGGAGAGGTGGTGTGTGTGTGTGGTGTGTAGAAGAGGTGGTGTGCGTGTGTGTGTGGTGTGTAGGAGGGGTGGTGTGTGTGTATGGTGTGTAGGAGGGGTGGTGTGTGTGTGTGTGTGTGTGGTGTGTAGGAGAGGTGGTGTGTTTGGTGTGTAGGAGGGGGTGTGTGTGTGTGTGGTGTGTAGGAAGGGTGGTGTGTGTGTGTGTGGTGTGGTGTGTAGGAGGGGTGGTGTGTGTGTGTGTGTGTGGTGTGTAGGAGGGGTGGTGTGTGTGTGTGGTGTGTAGGAGGGGTGGTGTGTGTGTGTGTGTGGTGTGTAGGAGGGGTGGTGTGTGTGTGTGTGGTGTGTAGGAGGGGTGGTGTGTGTGTGTGGTGTGTAGGAGAGGTGGTGTGTGTGTGTGTGGTGTGTAGGAGGGTGGTGTGTGTGTGTGGTGTGTAGGAGAGGTGGTGTGTGTGTGTGTGGTGTGTAGGAGGGTGGTGTGTGTGTGTGTGTGGTGTGTAGGAGAGGTGGTGTGTGTGTGTGTGGTGTGTAGGAGGGGTGGTGTGTGTGTGTGTGGTGTGTAGGAGGGGTGGTGTGTGTGTGTGTGTGTGTGTAGGAGGGTGGTGTGTGTGTGGTGTGTAGGAGAGGTGGTGTGTGTGTGTGTGGTGTGTAGGAGAGGTGGTGTGTGTGTGGTGTGTAGGAGGGGGTGGTGTGTGGTGTGTGTGGTGTAGGAGGGGTGGTGTGTGTGTGGTGTGGTGTGTAGGAGGGGTGGTGTGTGTGTGTGGTGTGTAGGAGGGGTGGTGTGTGTGTGTGGTGTGTAGGAGGGGTGGTGTGTGTGTGTGTGTGTGTGTGTGTGTGTGTGTGTGGTGTGTAGGAGGGGTGGTGTGTGTGTGTGGTGTGTAGGAGAGGTGGTGTGTGTGTGTGTGTGGTGTGTAGGAGAGGTGGTGTGTGTGTGTGTGTGGTGTGTAGGAGGGGTGGTGTGTGTGTGTGTGGTGTGTGTAGGAGGGGTGGTGTGTGTGTGTGTGTGTGTGTAGGAGGGGTGGTGTGTGTGTGTGTGTGGTGTGTAAGAGAGGTGGTGTGTGTGTGTGGTGTGTAGGAGAGGTGGTGTGTGTGTGTGGTGTGTAGGAGAGGTGGTGTGTGTGTGTGGTGTGTTGGAGAGGTGGTGTGTGTGTGGTGTGTGTGGTGTGTAGGAGAGGTGGTGTGTGTGGGTGGTGTGTAGGAGAGGTGGTGTGTGTGTGTGGTGTGTGTGTGGTGTGTTGGAGAGGTGGTGTGTGTGTGTGGTGTGTGTGTGTGGTGTGTAGGACAGGTGGTGTGTGTGTGTGGTGTGTAGGAGAGGTGGTGGTGTGTGTGTGTGGTGTGTGTGTGTGGTGTGTGTGTGTGTGGTGTTTAGGAGAGGTGGTGTGTGTGTGTGGTGTGTAGGAGAGGTGGTGTGTGTGTGTGTGTGTGATATTTAGGACAGGGGAAGTATATACCTGGTATCTCGACCTGCAGCAGGGACAGTATCTTGACCAGGAAGATGGGGATCCAGCAGAGGGCGTCAGAGAAGACGATGAAGAAGAACCTGTTCGCTACAGCCACGTCTCTGTGTAGCCTGCTCCTCAGGTCTGTAACAGAAGAACCTGTTAGCCACAGCTAGGTCTCTGTGTAGCCTGCTCCTCAGGTCTGTAACAGAAGAACCTGTTAGCCACAGCCACGTCTCTGTGTAGCCTGCTCCTCAGGTCTGTAACAGAAGAACCTGTTAGCCACAGCCACGTCTCTGTGTAGCCTGCTCCTCAGGTCTGTAACAGAAGAACCTGTTAGCCACAGCTAGGTCTCTGTGTAGCCTGCTCCTCAGGTCTGTAACAGAAGAACCTGTTAGCCACAGCTAGGTCTCTGTGTAGCCTGCTCCTCAGGTCTGTAACAGAAGAACCTGTTAGCCACAGCCACGTCTCTGTGTAGCCTGCTCCTCAGGTCTGTAACAGAAGAACCTGTTAGCCACAGCCACGTCTCTGTGTAGCCTGCTCCTCAGGTCTGTAACAGAAGAACCTGTTAGCCACAGCTAGGTCTCTGTGTAGCCTGCTCCTCAGGTCTGTAACAGAAGAACCTGTTAGCCACAGCTAGGTCTCTGTGTAGCCTGCTCCTCAGGTCTGTAACAGAAGAACCTGTTAGCCACAGCTAGGTCTCTGTGTAGCCTGCTCCTCAGGTCTGTAACAGAAGAACCTGTTAGCCACAGCTAGGTCTCTGTGTAGCCTGCTCCTCAGGTCTGTAACAGAAGAACCTGTTAGCCACAGCCACGTCTCTGTGTAGCCTGCTCCTCAGGTCTGTAACAGAAGAACCTGTTAGCCACAGCTAGGTCTCTGTGTAGCCTGCTCCTCAGGACTGTAACAGAACAAGCTGGTAGAGATATGGTTCTGGAGAAATGAAATGTTATTTTTTCTTTACCTGTAGCGTTGATACCAGTCTTGTAGATGGAGTAGAACATGGAGGAGTAAGAGAACACGATCACTAGGAACGCTGCCAGGTTCAGACCTAGAGAGAGGGAGAGAGAGAACGAGAGAGAGAGAGAGAGAGAGAGAGAACGAGAGAGAGAGAGAGAGAGAGAGAGAGAGAGAGAGAGAGAGAGAGAGAGAGAGAGAGAGAGAACGAGAGAGAGAGAGAGAGAGAGAGAGAGAGAGAGAGAGAGAGAGAGAGAGAGAGAGAGAGAGAGAGAGAGAGAGAGAGAGAGAGAGAGAGAGAGAGAGAACGAGACAGAGAGAGAGAGAGAGAGAGAGAGAGAGAACGAGACAGAGAGAGAGAGAGAGATTAGACAGTGCCAGGTCCAGACCTCTATATATATATATAAATAAGAGAGAGATTGGATTAGACAGTGCTATAATAACTTTCCAGATCGCTCTTCTTCTTCTACTTGTATGAGTTGGTAAACAAACTTGAGGGGGTTGCATACTGCAAAGAGAGTCCAGAGAATAGTTTACCCAACAAGCATCCCTTTACCCAACAAGCATCCCTTTACCCAACAAGCATCCCTTTACCCAACAACCAATAAGCATCCCTTTACCCAACAAGCATCCCTTTACCCAACAAGCATCCCTTTACCCAACAACCAATAAGCATCCCTTTACCCAACAAGCATCCCTTTACCCAACAACCAATAAGCATCCCTTTACCCAACAAGCATCCCTTTAACCAACAAGCATCCCTTTACCCAACAAGCATCCCTTTAACCAACAAGCATCCCTTTACCCAACAAGCATCCCTTTACCCAACAAGCATCCCTTTAACCAACAAGCATCCCTTTACCCAACAAGCATCCCTTTACCCAACAACCAATAAGCATCCCTTTACCCAACAAGCATCCCTTTACCCAACAACCAATAAGCATCCCTTTACCCAACAAGCATCCCTTTACCCAACAAGCATCCCTTTACCCAACAACCAATAAGCATCCCTTTACCCAACAAGCATCCCTTTAACCAACAAGCATCCCTTTAACCAACAAGCATCCCTTTACCCAACAAGCATCCCTTTACCCAACAAGCATCCCTTTACCCAACAAGCATCCCTTTACCCAACAAGCATCCCTTTACCCAACAACCAATAAGCATCCCTTTACCCAACAAGCATCCCTTTACCCAACAAGCATCCCTTTACCCAACAACCAATAAGCATCCCTTTACCCAACAAGCATCCCTTTAACCAACAAGCATCCCTTTAACCAACAAGCATCCCTTTAACCAACAAGCATCCCTTTACCCAACAACCAACAAGCATCCCTTTACCCAACAAGCATCCCTTTACCCAACAACCAACAAGCATCCCTTTACCCAACAAGCATCCCTTTAACCAACAAGCATCCCTTTACCCAACAACCAACAAGCATCCCTTTACCCAACAAGCATCCCTTTACCCAACAAGCATCCCTTTACCCAACAACCAATAAGCATCCCTTTACCCAACAACCAATAAGCATCCCTTTACCCAACAACCAATAAGCATCCCTTTACCCAATAAGCATCCCTTTACCCAATAAGCATCCCTTTACCCAACAAGCATCCCTTTACCCAACAAGCATCCCTTTACCCAACAAGCACCCCTTTACCCAACAAGCATCCCTTTACCCAACAAGCATCCCTTTACCCAACAACCAACAAGCATCCCTTTACCCAACAAGCATCCCTTTACCCAACAAGCATCCCTTTAACCAACAAGCATCCCTTTACCCAACAAGCATCCCTTTACCCAACAAGCATCCCTTTAACCAACAAGCATCCCTTTACCCAACAAGCATCCCTTTACCCAACAACCAATAAGCATCCCTTTACCCAACAAGCATCCCTTTACCCAACAAGCATCCCTTTACCCAACAACAAGCATCCCTTTACCCAACAAGCATCCCTTTAACCAACAAGCATCCCTTTAACCAACAAGCATCCCTTTAACCAACAAGCATCCCTTTACCCAACAACCAACAAGCATCCCTTTACCCAACAAGCATCCCTTTACCCAACAACCAACAAGCATCCCTTTACCCAACAAGCATCCCTTTAACCAACAAGCATCCCTTTACCCAACAAGCATCCCTTTACCCAACAAGCATCCCTTTACCCAACAAGCATCCCTTTACCCAACAAGCATCCCTTTACCCAACAACCAATAAGCATCCCTTTACCCAATAAGCATCCCTTTACCCAATAAGCATCCCTTTACCCAACAAGCATCCCTTTACCCAACAAGCATCCCTTTACCCAACAAGCACCCCTTTACCCAACAAGCATCCCTTTACCCAACAAGCATCCCTTTACCCAACAACCAACAAGCATCCCTTTACCCAACAAGCATCCCTTTACCCAACAAGCATCCCTTTATCCAACAAGCATCCCTTTACCCAACAACCAATAAGCATCCCTTTACCCAACAAGCATCCCTTTACCCAACAACCAATAAGCATCCCTTTACCCAACAAGCATTCCTTTACCCAACAACCAACAAGCATCCCTTTACCCAACAAGCATCCCTTTACCCAACAAGCATCCCTTTACCCAACAACCAACAAGCATCCCTTTACCCAACAAGCATCCCTTTACCCAACAACCCTCCCTTGTACCAACAAGCATCCCTTTACCCAACAACCTTCCCTTTACCCAACAAGCATCCCTTTACCCAACAAGCATCCCTTTACCCAACAACCAACAAGCACATCCATGCTGTAACACACACACACTGTACCCAGGAATATGCCGATAGAGTATCCTTTAGCAGTGGGCTTCTCCTGTCTGTCAGAGTGTAGGGGGAAGCAGACCCCGTTACGACCATAGTAGTTCCCAAACAGGTCCTCGTTCATCAGGGGAACTACGGCGATGATGAACCCCAGCACCCAGATAGATAACAGCACCACCTAGTGGGAGGAGATGGTAGCACTAAAGGACACTGGATACTGTAGAATACAATAGAACAGAATAGAATACAATAGAATATAAGATAATAGAACAGAATATAAGATAATAGAACAGAATACAATACAATAGAACAGAATACAATACAATAGAACAGAATACAATACAATAGAACAGAATACAATAGAACAGAATAAACATACTAGAATAGAACAGAACATAATAGAATAGAACATAATAGAATAGAACAGAACATACTAGAATAGAACAGAACATAATAGAATAGAACAGAACATACTAGAATAGAACAGAATATAATAGAATAGAACATACTAGAATAGAACATAACATACTAGAATAGAACAGAACATAATAGAATAGAACATACTAGTATAGAATAGAACAGAATAGAACAGAACATAATAGAATAGAACAGAACATAATAGAATAGAATAGAACATAACATATTAGAATAGACTACAACAGAATAGAACATACTAGAATAGAAAATAACAGAATAGAACAGGACATATTATAATAGACTACAACAGAACAGTATAGTAGAATCGAATAGAATAGAAAAGAATACAACATACTAGAATTTAACATATTAGAATAGAACAGAACATACTAGAATGGAAAACACTAGAATAGAATAGAATTGAATAGAACAGAATAGAAAAGAACAGAACATACCAGAAAGGAACATACTAGAATGGAAACACAGCGGTCTCTTTCTCAGATGAGCTCTGTATACACACCAATACACACCAATACACACCAATACACACCAATCCACACCAATCCACACCAATCCACACCAATACACACCAATACACATCTATACACACCAATACACACCAATACACACCAATACACCAATACACACCAATACACATCTATACACACCAATACACACCAATACACATCTATACACATCTATACACATCTATACACACCAATCCACACCAATACACACCAATACACACCAATACACACCAATACACACCAATACACACCAATACACACCAATACACATCTATACACACCAATACACATCTATACACACCAATACACACCAATACACACCAATACACCAATACACACCAATACACATCTATACACACCAATACACACCAATACACATCTATACACATCTATACACATCTATACACACCAATCCACACCAATACACACCAATACACACCAATACACACCAATCCACACCAATACACATCTATACACACCAATACACACCAATACACATCTATACACCAATACACATCTATACACATCAATACACATCAATACACATCTATACACATCTATACACACCAATACACATCTATACACCAATACACACCAATACACATCTATACACCAATACACATCTATACACATCAATACACATCAATACACATCTATACACATCTATACACACCAATACACACCAATACACATCTATACACATCTATACACATCTATACACATCTATACACACCAATACACATCTATACACACCAATACACACCAATACACATCTATACACACCAATACACACCAATACACATCTATACACATCTATACACATCTATACACACCAATACACACCAATACACATCTATACACACCAATACACATCTATACACACCAATACACACCAATACACACCAATACACATAAATACACATCTACACACACCAATACACACCAATACACATCTATACACACCAATACACATCTATACACACCAATACACATCTATACACACCAATACACATCTATACACACCAATACACATCTATACACATCTATACACATCTATACACACCAATACACATCACTACACACGGATACACACCAATACACACCAATACACATCAATACACACCAATACACATCTATACACACCAATACACATCTATACACACCAATACACACCAATACACATCTATACACACCAATACACACCAATACACATCAATACACACCAATACACACCAATACACATCTATACACACCAATACACATCTATACACATCTATACACACCAATACACATCTATACACATCTATACACACCAATACACACTAATACACATATATACACACCAATACACACCAATACACATCTATACACACCAATACACATCTATACACACCAATACACATCTATACACACCAATACACATCTATACACACCAATACACACCAATACACATCTATACACACCAATACACATCTATACACACCAATACACACCAATACACATCTATACACATCTATACACATCTATACACATCTATACACACCAATACACACCAATACACACCAATACACATCTATACACATCTATACACACCAATACACACCAATACACATCTATACACCAATACACATCTATACACATCAATACACATCAATACACATCTATACACATCTATACACACCAATACACACCAATACACATCTATACACATCTATACACACCAATACACATCTATACACACCAATACACATCTATACACACCAATACACACCAATACACATCTATACACATCTATACACATCTATACACATCTATACACACCAATACACATCTATACACACCAATACACACCAATACACATCTATACACATCTATACACATCTATACACACCAATACACACCAATACACACCAATACACATCTACACACACCAATACACACCAATACACATCTATACACACCAATACACATCTATACACACCAATACACATCTATACACACCAATACACATCTATACACATCTATACACATCTATACACACCAATACACATCACTACACACGGATACACACCAATACACACCAATACACATCAATACACACCAATACACATCTATACACACCAATACACATCTATACACACCAATACACACCAATACACATCTATACACACCAATACACACCAATACACATCGATACACACCAATACACACCAATACACATCTATACACACCAATACACATCTATACACACCAATACACATCTATACACATCTATACACACCAATACACATCTATACACATCTATACACACCAATACACACTAATACACATATATACACACCAATACACACCAATACACATCTATACACACCAATACACATCTATACACACCAATACACATCTATACACACCAATACACATCTATACACACCAATACACATCTATACACACCAATACACACCAATACACATCTATACACACCAATACACATCTATACACACCAATACACACCAATACACATCTATACACATCTATACACATCTATACACATCTATACACACCAATACACACCAATACACACCAATACACATCAATACACACCAATACACATCTATACACACCAATACACATCTATACACACCAATACACACCAATACACATCAATACACACCAATACACATCTATACACACCAATACACACCAATACACATCTATACACACCAATACACATCTATACACACCAATACACACCGATACACATCTATACACATCTATAGACACCAATACACATCTATACACACCAATACACATCTATACACACCAATACACATCTATACACACCAATACACATCTATACACATCTATACACACCAATACACATCTATACACATCTATACACACCAATACACACTAATACACATATATACACACCAATACACACCAATACACATCTATACACACCAATACACATCTATACACATCTATACACATCTATACACACCCATACACATCTATACACATCTATACACACCAATACACACCTATACACACCAATACACATCTATACACACCAATACACATCTATACACATCTATACACACCAATACACATCTATACACATCTATACACACCAATACACATCAATACACACCAACGTCATATCAATATACATCAGTATACACTATACACATCACTAGCACAGCGATATGACCTTGTTATAGCAGGTTTAAGTAGCGTTATAGCAGGTGCATGTAGTGTGACTCACCGCAGTCTGTAGTTTTCCAGGTCTCAGGTGACTGAAGGGAAACACGATGACCAGGAACTTCTCCACAGTCAGGTAGGTCAGCAGCAGAACAGATACCTGGAACAGAGTGACAAACACACAGGTCAGACAGGACAGCTGACTACAGTCTGTCTGTCTGTCTGTCTGTCTGTCTGTCTGTCTGTCTGTCTGTCTGTCTGTCTGTCTGTCTGTCTGTCTGTCTGTCTGTCTGTCTGTCTGCCTGCCTGCCTGCCTGCCTGCCTGCCTGTCTGTCTGCCTGTCTGCCTGTCTGTCTGCCTGTCTGTCTCTGTGTCTGTCTCTGCCTGTCTCTGTGTCTGTCTCTGCCTGTCTCTGTGTCTCTCTGCCTGTCTCTGTGTCTCTCTGTCTGCCTGTCTGCCTGCCTGCCTGCCTGTCCGTCTGCCTGCCTGCCTGTCTAAAGGGACTCAGGCTGCTAGAACAGAGTGATCCTCCAGACTTCTGGGGAAGTGTTAAAATGCACCAGGATGAGAAGAAACAGTTGAAAATCGCAGTCTGAGTCGCAAATGGCCCTCTGCCTCCTAACTCCTAAATGCCCCCCCTGCATCCTAAATGGCCCTCTGCCTCCTAACTCCTAAATGCCCCCCTGCCTCCTAAATGGCCCCTGCCTCCTAAATGGCCCCTGCCTCCTAACTCCTAAATGCCCCCCCTGCATCCTAAATGGCCCTCTGCCTCCTAACTCCTAAATGCCCCCCCTGCATCCTAAATGGCCCTCTGCCTCCTAACTCCTAAATGCCCCCCCTGCATCCTAAATGGCCCTCTGCCTCCTAACTCCTAAATGCCCCCTGCATCCTAAATGGCCCTCTGCCTCCTAACTCCTAAATGCCCCCCCTGCATCCTAAATGGCCCTCTGCCTCCTAACTCCTAAATGCCCCCCCTGCATCCTAAATGGCCCTCTGTTTGCGCGTGTTAATTCACCTCTGAGGAGAGCATAGCCAGGAATCCGATGGTTCGACATTCCACACTCTCCATCCACAGGAGAGCGTTACGATTGTACTCCCCTCGGAACTTCACATCAAACACACCGACAAAGAACAGGTACACACCCATGAGACAGTCTGCACCTGAGGGGGGAGAGGGAGAGAGAGAGAGAGAGAGAGAGAGGGGGGGAGAGAGAGAGAGAGAGAGAGAGAGAGAGAGAGAGAGAGAGAGAGAGAGAGAGAGAGAGAGAGAGAGAGAGAGAGAGAGAGAGAGAGAGAGAACGAGAATGAGAATGAGAACGAGAGAGAGAACGAGAGAGAGAGAGAACGAGAGAGAACGAGAGAACGAGAGAGAACGAGAGAGAGCGAGAGAACGAGAGAGAGAACGAGAGAGAGAACGAGAGAGAGAGAGAACGAGAATGAGAATGAGAGAGAGAACGAGAGAGAACGAGAGAGAGAGAGAGAGAACGAGAGAGAGAGAGAGAGAGAGAGAGAAAGAGAGAGAGAGAGAGAGAGAGAGAGAGAGAGAGAGAGAGAGAGAGAGAGAGAGAGAGAGAGAGAGAGAGAGAGAGAGAGAGAGAGTGGATTAGACAGTGCTATAATTACGTTCCAGATTGGTCTTCTTCTACTACTTGTATGAGTTGGTAAACAGGGGGGGGTGTATACTGCCACCTAGAGGGTGTTGTTTGAATAGGAATAAAAGCCAAGGTTGACGATCTTCTACCACCTGCAGTTATGGAATGTTTGCTCACAAAATTCTGATGGCTGATCCCTCCTAATGACCTGGATGGAATTATGGGGCGTACGTTGGACTAGTAACCGAAAGGTTGCAAGATCGAATCCCCGAACTGACAAGGTACAAATCTGTCGTTCTGCCCCCGAACAAGGCAGTGAACCCACTGTTGCTAGGCCATTATTAAAAATAATAATTTGTTCTTAACTGACTTGCCTAGTTAAATAAAGGTAAAATAAAACATAAATGTGATCCTTCCTTAACCAAGAGGAAGTCCCACCCAGTGTACTACTTCAAAATGATGAATGTTCTCAATGGCGCTGCCCCCTCACCTAAAAGACACTAGAGGCCTCTATCTCTCTGATTAAACCCTTCTTCCTCTTCTCACTATGTAGCAGTTCAATGCTCAGTTTCCACATTAGTGTTCTCATGTGTGTCTGATGACCAGTTTCCAGCTTGTTAGACTGTCTTAAGAATTAGAGGGAGGGGGTAGAGAAATAGGGGTAGAGAGGGAGGGGGTAGAGAAATAGGGGTAGAGAGGGAGGTAGGAGGCATTTAACAGATATTTTTATTAAATGGTGTCACGGTTGAAGAAGGAGAAAAGGTGCAGCGTTCATGATATTTATTAAACTGAACAACAACCCACCACAAAACACAGGTGGGAAAATGGCTGCCTAAGTATGATTCCCAATCCCAGTCCCTGATTGAGAACCACACCCGGCCAAAACATAATATAATATAATAATAATAATATATGCCATTTAGCAGACGCTTTTATCCAAAGCGACTTACAGTCATGTGTGCATACATTCTACGTATGGGTGGTCCCGAGGATCGAACCCACTACCCTGGCGTTACAAGCGCCATGCTCTACCAACTGAGCTACAGAAGGACCACCCTAGAAATAAAGAAACTAGAATGCCCACCCTAGTCACACCCTGGTCTAACCAAAATAGAGAATAAAAGCCTCTCTATGGCCACGGCGTGACAAATGGATATGTGACTTATTAATGTAAAGGATACAGATATAAATATCGTATTTATATAATATACATATATAATATATATTAATATATATATTTATATAAATATTACTTGATAATAACTCAAAAGATGTGAAATAGTATTTTTCTTTGTCGTGTTCCCTTCCATACTGCAGTGTTTGATTTAATGCATTCTGGGAATTTTTTTCTGATATTTTAAAAATATATAAAGAGAATTATGAATTATTGTAGACAACCCACAAGACGACCTCAGAATATTTCCAGGACCATTGTAATTATAAAACATGTTTTTTTAGAAGGAAGAATGTTTCAACCTTATGCTACACGATAGTTGTAACCGTACTTATCTTTTGTAATAATAATTGTAAATAAAAATACATACATGATGTCAACATAAACATTACTATGCTGATGTGTAGAAAGTAAGTCATTTAAATTGTATTAAGTTCTACTTCATTTATTTTCCACGGGACGGTTAAACTAACGTAGGCTAATGCGATTAGCATGAGGTTGAGCTAACGTAGGCTAAGGTGATTAGCATGAGGTTGAGCTAACGTAGGCTAAGGTGATTAGCATGAGGTTGAGCTAACGTAGGCTAAAGTGATTAACATGAGGTTGAGCTAACGAAGGCTAAGGTGATTAGCATGAGGTTGAACTAACGTAGGCTAATGCGATTAGCATGAGGTTGAGCTAACATAGGCTAAGGTGATTAGCATGAGGTTGAACTAACGAAGGCTAATGCGATTAGCATGAGGTTGAGCTAACATAGGCTAAGGTGATTAGCATGAGGTTGAGCTAACGTAGGCTAAGGTGATTAACATGAGGTTGAGCTAACGAAGGCTAAGGTGATTAGCATGAGGTTGAACTAACGTAGGCTAAGGTGATTAGCATGAGGTTGAGCTAACGTAGGCTAAGGTGATTAGCATGAGGTTGAGCTAACGTAGGCTAAGGTGATTAGCATGAGGTTGAGCTAACGTAGGCTAAGGTGATTAGCATGAGGTTGAGCTAACGTAGGCTAAGGTGATTAGCATGAGGTTGAGCTAACGTAGGCTAAGGTGATTAGCATGAGGTTGAGCTAACGTAGGCTAAGGTGATTAGCATGAGGTTGAGCTAACGTAGGCTAAGGTGATTAGCATGAGGTTGAGCTAACGTAGGCTAAGGTGATTAGCATGAGGTTGAGCTAACATAGGCTAAGGTGATTAGCATGAGGTTGTAAGTAACCAGAACATTTCTTTGGACATAGACATATCTGATATTGGCACAACGCTTCAACAGTAGCTATTTACAGTGAAATAATACCATGCTATTGTTTGAGGAGAGTGCACAATGTTGAACATAAAAAGTTATTAAAAAACAAATTAGGCATATTTGGGCAGTCTTGATACAACATTATGTACAGAAATGCAATAGTTCATTGGATCAGTCTAAAACTTTTGACATACACTGAAAAAAAAGTGTTGAATCCTTAAGAGGCTGTTGTCATTTAGATCTGCCTGGCCTGCTGAGTTTCATTTAGACCTGCCTGGCCTGCTGAGTTTCATTTAGACCTGCCTGGCCTGCTGAGTTTCATTTAGACCTGCCTGGCCTGCTGAGTTTCATTCAGACCTGCCTGGCCTGCTGAGTTTCATTTAGACCTGCCTGGCCTGCTGAGTTTCATTCAGACCTGCCTGGCCTGCTGAGTTTCATTTAGACCTGCCTGGCCTGCTGAGTGTCATTCAGACCTGCCTGGCCTGCTGAGTGTCATTCAGACCTGCCTGGCCTGCTGAGTTTCATTCAGACCTGCCTGGCCTGCTGAGTTTCATTTAGACCTGCCTGGCCTGCTGAGTTTCATTTAGACCTGCCTGGCCTGCTGAGTTTCATTCAGACCTGCCTGGCCTGCTGAGTGTCATTCAGACCTGCCTGGCCTGCTGAGTTTCATTCAGACCTGCCTGGCCTGCTGAGTTTCATTTAGACCTGCCTGGCCTGCTGAGTTTCATTTAGACCTGCCTGGCCTGCTGAGTGTCATTCAGACCTGCCTGGCCTGCTGAGTGTCATTCAGACCTGCCTGGTCTGCTGAGTGTCATTCAGACCTGCCTGGCCTGCTGAGTTTCATTTAGACCTGCCTGGCCGGCTGAGTTTCATTCAGACCTGCCTGGCCTGCTGAGGCATTTACCTTGACAGAGATCTACACTGGAGAGATAGAAGGGAGCTGGAAGGATCTGGCCCCCTGGACATAGAGAGATGAGGCTGCATAATCAAATCAGGTTTTCCAATTTGACTTGTCACATCGCCGAATACAACAGGTGTAGAGACTTTACCTTTCCCAACAGAGTTAAAACGTAAGAAAACATTAGAAAACAAGAAAAAAAGGAAATAGTAATACAAAAATATAAAAATGATGAGGATGTACAAAAATACATATATACACACTAATATATTATATATACAATATACAGTCGTGGTCAAAAGTTTTGAGAATGACACAAATATTAATTTTACCAAAGTTTGCTGCTTCAGTGTCTTTAGATATTTTTGTCAGATGTTACTGTGGAATACTGAAGTATAATTACAAGCATTTCATGAGTGTCAAAGGCTTTTATTGACAATTACATGAAGTTGATGCAAAGAGTCAATATTTGCAGTGTTGACCCTTCTTTTTCAAGACCCCTGCAATCCGAGCTGGCATGCTGATGCTGTCAATTAATAACCTCTGGGCCACATCCTGACTGATGGCAGCCCATTCTTGCATAATCAATACTTGGAGTTTGTCAGAACTTGAGAATTGACCACAAGTTCTCGATGGGATTAAGGTCTTGGGAGTTTCTTGCTATGGACCCAAAATATTGATGTTTTGTTCCCCGAGCCACTTAGTTATCACTTTTGGCAAGGTGCTCCATCATGCTGGAAAAGGCATTGTTCATCACCAAACTGTTCCTGGATGGTTGGGAGAAGTTGCTCTCTGAGAATGTGTTGGTACCATTCTTTATTCATGGCTGTGTTCACACAATTTTATGTGCAAAATTGTGAGTGAGCCCCACTCCCTTGGCTGAGAAGCAACCCCACACATGAATGATCTCAGGATGCTTTACTGTTGGCATGACACAGGACTGATGGTAGCACTCACCTTGCCTTCTCTGGACAAGCTTTTTTTTCCGGATGCCCCAAACAATCTGGGGATTCATCAGAAAAAATGACTTTACACCAGTCCTGGTCCAATCCCTGTACCTTTTGCAGAATATCAGTCTGTCCCTGATGTTTTTCCTGGAGATAAGTGGCTTCTTTGCTGCCCTTCTTGACACCAGGCCATCCTCCAAAAGTTTCATTCGCCTCATTGTGCGTGCAGATGCACTCACACCTGCCTGGCCCATTCCTGAGCAAGCTCTGTACTGGTGGTGCCCCGATCCCGCAGCTGAATCAACTTTAGAGACGGCCTGGCGCTTGCTGGTGTCATTTCTTGGGCGCCTGGTCTTCTTCAAAACAATTGAACCGCCTGGCCTTGAAGTTCTTGATGATCCGATAAATGATTGATTTAGGTGCAATCTTACCTGACAGCAATATCCTTGCCTGCGAAGCCCTTTTTGTGCAAAGCAGTGATGACTGCACGTGTTTCCTTGCAGGTAACCATGGTTGACAGAGGAAGAACAATGATTCCAAGCACCACCCAGGTTTTCCAAGATTCCAGTCTGTTATTCGAACTCAATCAGCATGACAGGTGATCTCCAGCCTTGTCCTCTTTCACTCACACCTGTGTTAACAGGAGAATCACTGACATGATGTCAGCTGGTCCTTTTGTGGCAGGGCTGAAATGCAGTGGAAATGTTTTTTGGGGGATTCAGTTTGCAACTTTGCAATTAATTGCAATTCATCTGATCACTCTTCATAACATTCTGGAGTATATGCGAATCGCCATCATACAAACTGAGGCAGCAGACTTTATGAAAATTAATGTGTTTCACTCTCAAGATTTTTGGCTACGACTGTACACTAACGAGGCTGTCACAGTGAAATAACAATAACGAGGCTGTCACAGTGAAATATCAATAACGAGGCTGTTACAGTGAAATAACAATACTCTCTTTAACAACTAGACTACCTACCCACTCTACACTCTAACCACTAGGCTACGTAACCCCCCTACACTCTAACCATTAGGCTACATGCCCCCCCCCTACACTCTAACCACTAGACTACCTGCCGCCCCCACTCTAACCACAAGGCTACCTAACCCCCCTACACTCTAACCATTAGGCTACATGCCCCCGATGGGACTCTAACCACTAGGCTACCTTCCGCCCCTACACTCCAACCACTAGACTACCTGCCCCCTCTACACTCTAACCATTAGGCTACATGCCCCCCTCACTCTAACCACTAGACTACCTGTTCATCACTCTAACCACTAGACTACCTGCCCCCACTACACTCTAACCACTAGGCTACATAACCCCCCTACACTCTAACCACTAGGCTACCTACCGCCCCTACACTCTAACCACTAGACTACCTGCCCCCACTACACTTTAACTACTAGACTACATAACCCCCTACACTCTAACCACTAGGCTACCTGCCCGCCCTACTTTCTGGCTGACTATAACCACGAGACTACCTAACCACCCTACACTCTAACCACTAGACTACCTGCCGCCCCTACACTCTAACCACTAGACTACCTGCCCCCTCTACACTCTAACCACTAGACTACCTGCCCCAAACACTCTAACCATTAGGCTACATGCCCCCCCCTACACTATAACCACTAGACTACCTGTCCCCTCTACACTCTAACCACTAGGCTACCTAACCCCCTACACTCTAACCATTGGCTACATGCCCCCCTTCTAACCACTAGGCTACCTGATAAGTCCCTACACTTGCTAACCATTAGGCTACCTGCCGCCCCTCACTCTAACCACTAGACTACCTGCCCCCCTCACTCTGACCACTAGACTCACACTGCCCCCCCCTGCACATTCCTAACCACTAGACTACCTGCAACCCCAAATGAGAGGGAGACCAACAAATCTAATTTCTAGCTGGCCTAAAGGTTATTCCACGAGCTGAGGCATAACAACTGAAATGATTTCCCCCCAGGTCAGTGGAGACCCGCGGGACCTCCAGAACCAGCCGGTCCAGAGAGCGGGTCTGAATATGTCTTGACCTCCAGAACCAGCCGGTCCAGAGAGTACGTGAGCAGAGTTAGGGTGGGGGCTACAAAAACTAGCCAACGCTGAGCCCTTCTGCAAGTCAGAGCCGACAGAACTATACAAAATGCGCTGATGTTCTGAAAAATTGTCCCTAGTGATGAAGGACAGACTGACTCTAAAGGTTATAAAACAGAGGCTGCAGCTGTAGATTGTATTTTCAAATCAGGCTCCATTCAACGAGCAGACAAGAGGTTACTCAGGGTCTTTATTACGAGACCAAGAGGACAACAGGAACTTGGTTTTAGTAGCATTTAGCTATTTAGTTTAATTAATCAGTAAGCCATTTTTTAAATTGAGCCTAAACAATGCTCAAGGATATGTGCTCGTCCAGTTACGACCCTCTGCAGCAGGACCTCTATACAATCTACTACCCTCTGTAGCAGGACCTCTAAACTATTTACTACCCTCTGCAGCAGGACCTCTATACAATCTACTACCCTCTGTAGCAGGACCTCTAAACTATCTACTACCCTCTGCAGCAGGACCTCTATACAATCTACTACCCTCTGTAGCAGGATCTCTACACTATCTACTACCCTCTGTAGCAGGACCTCTAAACTATCTACTACCCTCTGCAGCAGGACCTCTACACTATTTACTACCCTCTGCAGCAGGACCTGAAACTATCTACTACCCTCTGCAGCAGGACCTCTAGTACAAATACTACCCTCTGTAGCAGGATCTAACACTATTTACTACCTCTGTACCCACTCTACACTATCTACTACCCTCTGCAGCAGGACCCTATACAATCTACTACCCTCTGTAGCAGGACCTCTAAACTATCTACTACCCTCTGCAGCAGGACCTCTACACTATCTACTACCCTCTGCAGCAGGACTCTAACACTATTTACTACCCTCTGCAGCAGGACCTCTATACAATCTACTACCCTCTGTAGCAGGATCTCTACACTATCTACTACCCTCTGCAGCAGGACCTCTACACTATTTACTACCCTCTGCAGCAGGACTACTATACAATCTACTACCCTCTGTAGCAGGATCTCTACACTATCTACTACCCTCTGCAGCAGGACTCTATACAATCTACTACCCTCTGTAGCAGGATCTCTACACTATCTACTACCACTGGCTAGCAGGACCTCTAAACTATCTACTACCCTCTGCAGCAAGACCTCTACACTATTTACTACCCTCTGCAGCAGGACCTCTATACAATCTACTACCCTCTATAGCAGGATCTCTACACTATCTACTACCCTCTGCAGCAGGACCTCTACACTATTTACTACCCTCTGCAGCAGGACCTCTATACAATCTACTACCCTCTGTAGCAGGACCTCTAAACTATCTACTACCCTCTGCAGCAGGACCTCTATACAATCTACTACCCTCTGTAGCAGGATCTCTACACTATCTACTACCCTCTGTAGCAGGACCTCTAAACTATCTACTACCCTCTGCAGCAGGACCTCTACACTATCTACTACCCTCTGCAGCAGGACCTCTACACTATTTACTACCCTCTGCAGCAGGACCTCTACACTATTTACTACCCTCTGCAGCAGGACCTCTACACTATCTACTACCCTCTGCAGCAGGACCTCTATACAATCTACTACCCTCTATAGCAGGATCTCTACACTATCTACTACCCTCTGCAGCAGGACCTCTATACAATCTACTACCCTCTGTAGCAGGATCTCTACACTATCTACTACCCTCTGCAGCAGGACCTCTACACTATCTACTACCCTCTGCAGCAGGACCTCTATACTATCTACTACCCTCTGCAGCAGGACCTCTATACAATCTACTACCCTCTGCAGCAGGACCTCTATACAATCTACTACCCTCTGCAGCAGGACCTCTATACTATCTACTACCCTCTGCAGCAGGACCTCTATACAATCTACTACCCTCTGTAGCAGGACCTCTATACTATCTACTACCCTCTGCAGCAGGACCTCTATACAATCTACTACCCTCTGTAGCAGGATCTCTACACTATCTACTACCCTCTGTAAGGACCTCTAAACTATCTACTACCCTCTGCAGCAAGACCTACAAATCTACTACCCTCTGCAGCAGGACCTCTAACTTATTTACTACCCTCTGCAGCAGGACCTCTACACTATTTACTACCCTCTGTAGCAGGACCTCTAAACTATCTACTACCCTCTGCAGCAGGACCTCCAGAACTTCACCCTCTGCAGCAGGATCTCTACACTATCTACTACCCTCTGCAGCAGGACCATACAATCCACCCTCTGAGCAGGATCTCTACACTATCTACTACCCTCTGTAGCAGGACTCTAAACTATCTACTACCCTCTGCAGCAAGACCTCTGCACTATTTACTACCCTCTGCAGCAGGACCTCTATACAATCTACTACCCTCTGTGCAGGATCTCTACACTATCTACTACCCTCTGCAGCAGGACCTGAACTATTTACTACCCTCTGCAGCAGGACCTTATACAATCTACTACCCTCTGTAGCAGGATCTCTCACTATCTACTACCATCTGCAGCAGGACCATACAATCTACTACCCTCTGTAGGGATCTCTACACTATCTACTACCAAGTAGGGACCTCTAAACTATCTACTACCCTCTGCAGCAAGACCTTAATTAATCTAAGCCATTTTCTGCAGCAGGACCTCTACACTAAACTACCCTCTGCAGCAGGACCTCTACACTCCATTTACTACCCTCTGCAGCAGGACCTCTATACAATCTACTACCCTCTGCAGCAGGACCTCTATACTATCTACTACCCTCTGCAGCAGGACCTCTATACAATCTACTACCCTCTGCAGCAGGACCTCTATACTATCTACTACCCTCTGCAGCAGGACCTCTATACAATCTACTACCCTCTGCAGCAGGACCTCTACACTATCTACTACCCTCTGCAGTGCCTTGCGGTCAGATGTCAAGCAGTTGCCATACCAGGCGGTGATGCAGCCAGTCAAGATGCTCTTGACGGTGCAGCTGTATTACCTTTTGTTGATCTGAGGACCCATGCCTAATTTTTTCAGTCTCCTGAGGGGGAAAAGGTTTTGTCGTGCCCTCTTCACGACTGTTTTGGTGTGTTTGGACAATGATAGATCGTTGGTGATCCTGGACACAGAGAAACTTAAAGCTCTCGACTTGCTCCACTACGGCCCCGTCGATGTGGATGGTGCGTGCTCGGTCCTCCATTTCCTGTCGTCCATGATCAGCTCCTTTGTATTTCTGGGGTTGAAGGAGAGGTTTTTGTCTCTGCACCCCACTGACCTCTTCCCTGTAGGCTCATCCTCGGTGATCAGTCCTACCACCGTTGTGTAGGTGGCGAACGTAATGTCGATGTTGGGAGTTGTGCGTGAACAAGTCTGTAGGGAACAAGTCTGTAGGGAACAAGTCTGTAGGGAACAAGTCTGTAGGGAACAAGTCTGTAGGGAACAAGTCTGTAGGGAACAAGTCTGTAGGGAACAAGTCTGTAGGGAACAAGTCTGTAGGGAACAAGTCTGTAGTGAACAAGTCTGTAGGGAACAAGTCTTTAGGCGGCTGGTGATGGAGATCTGGAAGGAGAAAGCACGCACCCCTGAGGGTCCTCAGTGTTGAGGGTCAGCGTGGTGGAGCGGGTGGTTGCATACCTTCACCACCGGGGTTCGGGCCCATTAGGACGTTCAGGATCCAGTTGCAGAGGGAGGGGTTTATTCCCAGGGTCCTTCGCTTAGTGATGAGCTTGAAGGGCACTATGGTGTTGAACGCCGAGCTGTAGTAAATGAACAGCGTTGTCACCTAGGTGTTCCTTTTGTCCAGGTGGGAAAGGGCAGTGTGGGAGTGGAATAGAGAATGCGTCATCTGTGGATCTGTTGGGGATTGGAGTGGGTCTGGAATGAGGGTGTTAATGTGAGCCTATCAAAGTTTTTCATGGAACAGATGTGCCACGGGGTGCCACTCATTTATGCAGCTGGTCAACATCCTGGTAATCCATCTGGCCCTGCGACCTAGTGAATGTTAACCTGTTTAAAGGTCTTACTCACATCGGCTATGGACAGTGTGATCACATAGTCGTCTGGGAAAGTCGGTGCTCTCATGTACGGTTCAGTATTGCTTGCCACAAAGAGAGCATAGAAGGAATGTATCTCGTCTGGTAGGCTCGTGTCACCGGGCAGCTCGCTTTTGGGTTTCCCTTTATAATCCATGATAGTTTGCAAGCCCTGTCACATCACAAGAAAGAGAGAGCCCTGCCACATCACAAGAAAGAGAGAGCCCTGCCACATCGTAGAGAGAGAGGGAGCCCTATCACATCTGACGAGGGGAATTAGGCTGAGGAGGCATGGGTAGAGGAGAGAGGGGTGAGGGGTGGAGGCATTGGGAGAGGAGAGAGGGGTGAGGGGTGGAGGCATTGGGAGAGGAGAGAGGGGTGAGGGGTGGAGGCATTGGGAGAGGAATGATGGTCACCAAGGAGGAGAGCTAGGGAGGAAGAATAAAATGAGAGAAATTAGAATGTTGAGGGGACTTGTGAGGTTACTGGTAGAGACCTGGTAGAAACCTGGTAGAGACCTGGTAGGACAGTGTACTGGTAGAGACCTGGTAGATACCTGGTAAGGACCTGTTAGAAACCTGGTAGAGTCCTGGTAGACAGTGTACTAGTAGAAACCTGGTAGAGATCTGAGAGACCTGGTAGAAACCTGGTAGAGACTAGGTAGAGACCTGGCAGAGGTCTGGTAGAGGTCTGGTAGAGGTCTGGTAAAGGGTTAAGTGGTACAGGTCTGGTAGAGACCTGGTAGAGAATTTACTGATAGAGACCTGGTAGAAACCTGGTAGAGACCTGGTAGAGAATGTACTGGTAGAGACCTGGTAGAGAATGTACTGGTAGAGACCTGGTAGAGAGTGTACTGGTAGAGACCTGGTGGAGAGTGTACTGGTAGAGACCTGGTAGAGAATGTACTGGTAGAGACCTGGTAGAGAATGTACTGGTAGAGACCTCTTAGAGAATGTACTGGTAGAGACCTGGTAGAGAATGTACTGTTAGAGACCTGGTAGAGAATGTACTGGTAGAGAATGTACTGGTAGAGACCTGGTAGAGAATGTACTGGTAGAGACCTCTTAGAGAATGTACTGGTAGAGACCTGGTAGAGAATGTACTGGTAGAGACCTGGTAGAGAGTGTACTGGTAGAGACCTGGTAGAGAATGTACTGATAGAGACCTGGTAGAGAGTGTACTGGTAGAGACCTGGTAGAGAATGTACTGGTAGAGACCTGGTAGAGACCTGGTAGAGAATGTACTGTTAGAGACCTGGTAGGGAATGTACTGGTAGAGACCTGGTAGAGAGTGTACTGGTAGAGACCTGGTAGAGAATGTACTGGTAGAGAATGTACTGGTAGAGAATGTACTGGTAGAGACCTGGTAGAGAGTGTACCTATAGAGACCTGGTAGAGAATGTACTGGTAGAGACCTGGTAGAGAATGTACTGATAGAGACCTGGTAGAGAGTGTACTGGTAGAGACCTGGTAGAGAATGTACTGGTAGAGACCTGGTAGAGAATGTACTGATAGAGACCTGGTAGAGAGTGTACTGGTAGAGACCTGGTAGAGAATGTACTGGTAGAGACCTGGTAGAGAATGTACTGGTAGAGACCTGGTAGAGAATGTACTGGTAGAGACCTGGTAGAGAATGTACTGGTAGAGACCTGGTAGAGAATGTACTGGTAGAGACCTGGTAGATAATGTACTGGTAGAGACCTGGTAGATAATGTACTGGTAGAGACCTGGTAGAGAATGTACTGATAGAGACCTGGTAGAATGTACTGGTAGAGACCTGGTCGAGAGTTCCAGAACTAGAACAAAAGCAGATAGTAGATTGTTGTGATAGAAGAGAGAGTTAAGAGAGAAAATAGGAGAGGGGAAAATAGGCTGCTACTGGTCCCCAAGAAAACAAAGAGAAGAAGAGAGGAGAGGAAGGTGGTATGAGAGATGAAGGGGTAATGAATGACAGATGAGTAACAGCAGTTTGTTGTGACAGCAGGTCCAGAGAGAGAGAGAGATAGAAAGAGAGAGTGTGTGTGTGTGTGTGTGTGTGTGTGTGTGTGTGTGTGTGTGTGTGTGTATGTGTATGTGTATGTGTATGTGTGTGTGTGTGTGTGTGTGTGTGTGTGTGTGTGTGTGTGTGTGTGTGTGTGTGTGTGTGTGTCTATAAGCAGTACATATAACTCACAGCAGAGGACTTTGATGCAGGCGGCGTGCAGGTTGTTCTCCGCTCTGATCAGGGATCTCATCCCGATGACGAAGAGGTTCCCGAAGCATGTGATGAAGGCCATGACCCACACAGAGACCCTGAGCACCACGTTGGCTAACAGGTCCTCGAAGGAAGAGATACCGTCCGTGTTGGGCTTACACGTTCTCACGTGGGGCGCATAGGAACAGTACTGGAAGGTCTTGAAGTAGCTACGGAGAGGAGAGGAAGGGATGGGGGATAGGAGGAGAGGAGAGGAAGGGTTGGGGGATAGGAGGAGAGGAGAGGAAGGGTTGGGGGATAGGAGGAGAGGAAGGGTTGGGGGATAGGAGGAGAGGAGAGGAAGGGTTGGGGGATAGGAGGAGAGGAGAGGAAGGGTTGGGGGATAAGAGGAGAGGAGAGGAAGGGTTGGGGGATAGGAGGAGAGGAGAGGAAGGGTTGGGGGATAGGAGGAGAGGAAGGTGGCATGAGAGATGAAGGGGTGGGGATAAAAGGAGAGGAGAGGAGAGGAAGGGATGGGGATAGGAGGAGAGGAGAGGAAGGGATGGGGATAGGAGGAGAGGAGAGGGGAGGAAGGGTTGGGGGATAGGAGGAGAGGAGAGGAAGGGGTGGGGGATAGGAGGAGAGGAGAGGAAGGGTTGGGGGATAGGAGGAGAGGAAGGTGGCATGAGAGATGAAGGGGTGGGGATAAAAGGAGAGGAGAGGAGAGGAAGGGATGGGGATAGGAGGAGAGGAGAGGAAGGGATGGGGATAGGAGGAGAGGAGAGGGGAGGAAGGGTTGGGGGATAGGAGGAGGGAGAGGAAGGGGTGGGGGATAGGAGGAGAGGAGAGGAAGGGGTGGGGGATAGGAGGAGAGGAGAGGAAGGGGTGGGGGATAGGAGGAGAGGAGAGGAAGGGTTGGGGGATAGGAGGAGAGGAGAGGAAGGGTTGGGGGATAGGAGGAGAGGAAGGGTTGGGGGATAGGAGGAGAGGAGAGGAAGGGGTGGGGGATAGGAGGAGAGGAGAGGAAGGGTTGGGGGATAGGAGGAGAGGAAGGTGGCATGAGAGATGAAGGGGTGGGGATAAAGGAGAGGAGAGGAGAGGAAGGGATGGGGATAGGAGGAGAGGAGAGGAAGGGATGGGGATAGGAGGAGAGGAGAGGGGAGGAAGGGTTGGGGGATAGGAGGAGAGGAGAGGAAGGGGTGGGGGATAGGAGGAGAGGAGAGGAAGGGGTGGGGGATAGGAGGAGAGGAAGGGGTGGAGGAGAGGAGAGGAAGGGTTGGGGGATAGGAGGAGAGGAGAGGAAGGGTTGGGGGATAGGAGGAGAGGAGAGGAAGGGTTGGGGGATAGGAGGAGAGGAGAGGAAGGGGTGGGGATAGGAGGAGAGGAAGGGATGGGGGATAGGAGGAGAGGAGAGGAAGGGATGGGGATAGGAGGAGAGGAAGGGGTGGAGGAGAGGAGAGGAAGGGTTGGGGGATAGGAGGAGAGGAGAGGAAGGGTTGGGGGATGAGAGGAGAGGAAGGGGTGGGGGATAGGAGGAGAGGAGAGGAAGGGGTGGGGGATAGGAGGAGAGGAAGGGGGGTGGGGGATAGGAGGAGAGGAGAGGAAGGGTTGGGGGATAGGAGGAGAGGAGAGGAAGGGTTGGGGGATAGGAGGAGAGGAGAGGAAGGGTTGGGGGATAGGAGGAGAGGAGAGGAAGGGTTGGGGGATAGGAGGAGAGGAAGGGGTGGAGGATAGGAGGAGAGGAAGGGGTGGAGGATAGGAGGAGAGGAGAGGAAGGGTTGGGGATA
This sequence comes from Oncorhynchus keta, assembly GCF_023373465.1. NCBI lineage: Eukaryota > Metazoa > Chordata > Actinopteri > Salmoniformes > Salmonidae > Oncorhynchus > Oncorhynchus keta. The sequence continues at coordinate 4,530,164 of NC_068431.1, forward strand.
GGAGGAGAGGAGAGGAAGGGGTGGGGATAGGAGGAGAGGAAGGGGTGGAGGATAGGAGGAGAGGAGAGGAAGGGTTGGGGGATAGGAGGAGAGGAGAGGAAGGGATGGGGATAGGAGGAGAGGAGAGGAAGGGGTGGGGGAGAGGAGGAGAGGAGAGGAGAGGAAGGGATGGGGATAGGAGGAGAGGAGAGGAAGGGATGGGGATAGGAGGAGAGGAGAGGAAGGGGTGGGGGATAGGAGGAGAGGAGAGGAGAGGAAGGGATGGGGATAGGAGGAGAGGAGAGGAAGGGGTGGGGGATAGGAGGAGAGGAGAGGAAGGGGTGGGGGATAGGAGGAGAGGAAGGGATGGGGATAGGAGGAGAGGAGAGGAAGGGGTGGGGGATAGGAGGAGAGGAGAGGAAGGGGTGGGGATAGGAGGAGAGGAAGGGATGGGGATAGGAGGAGAGGAGAGGAAGGGATGGGGATAGGAGGAGAGGAGAGGAAGGGGTGGGGGATAAGAGGAGAGGAGAGGAAGGGGTGGGGGATAGGAGGAGAGGAGAGGAAGGGTTGGGGGAGGAGGAGAGGAGAGGAAGGGATGGGGATAGGAGGAGAGGAGAGGAAGGGTTGGGGGATAGGAGGAGCGGAAGGTGGCATGAGAGATGAAGGGGTGGGGATAGGAGGAGAAGAGAAGGTGCGGTGGGGAGAGGAGGGGAGAGGAGAGCAGAGGAGAGGAGAGGAGAGGAGATGAGATGAGGAGAGGAGAGTAGAGATTATTGCTTCTCTAACTCACTCTCTCTTTCCTTTTCTTTCCTCTGTGTGTTGTCAGGTGTTTAATGAGTAACTGACCTGTAATTTGGATAATGGAAACTGCAAAAAGTGATATACAGGACATATAGTATAGAATGTGACATAGCGGACATATAGTATAGAATGTGATGAACATATCGTATAGAATGTGATATACAGGACATATAGTATAGAATGTAATGAACATATAGTATAGAATGTGATGAACATATAGTATAGAATGTGATGAACATATAGTATAGAATGTGATGAACATATAGTATAGAATGTGATGAACATATGGTATAGAATGTGACATAGAGGACATATAGTATATAATGTGATATACAGGACATATAGTATAGAATGTGATGAACATATAGTATAGAATGTGATGAACATATGGTATAGAATGTGACATAGAGGACATATAGTATAGAATGTGATGAACATATAGTATAGAATGTGACAGAGGACATATGGTATAGAATGTGATATACAGGACATATAGTATAGAATGTGATATACAGGACATATAGTATAGAATGTGATGAACATATAGTATAGAATGTGACAGAGGACATATGGTATAGAATGTGATATACAGGACATATAGTATAGAATGCGATGAGCATATGGTATAGAATGTGATGAACATATGGTATAGAATGTGATATACAGGACATATAGTATAGAATGTGACATAGAGGACATATAGTATAGAATGTTATGAAGATATAGTATAGAAAGTGATGAACATATAGTATAGAATGTGATGAACATATAGTATAGAATGTGATGAACATATAGTATAGAATGTGATGAACATATAGTATAGAATGTGATGAACATATGGTATAGAATGTGATATACAGGACATATAGTATAGAATGTGACATAGAGGACATATAGTATAGAATGTTATGAAGATATAGTATAGAAAGTGATGAACATATAGTATAGAATGTGATGAACATATAGTATAGAATGTGATGAACATATAGTATAGAATGTGATATACAGAACATATAGTATAGAATGTGATGAACATATAGTATAGAATGTGATATACAGGACATATAGTATAGAATGTGACAGAGGACATATGGTATAGAATGTGATATACAGGACATATAGTATAGAATGTGACATAGTGGACATATAGTATAGAATGTGATGAAGCTATAGTATAGAATGTGACATAGTGGACATATAGTATAGAATGTGATGAAGATATAGTATAGAATGTGATGAACATATAGTATAGAATGTGATGAACATATAGTATAGAATGTGATGAACATATAGTATAGAATGTGATATACAGGACATATAGTATAGAATGTGATATACCGGACATATAGTATAGAATGTGATGAACATATAGTATAGAATGTGAATGTGTACATACATGTGTGAGAGGTTTCCCATGGGTAGAAACATCTTGGTCTGGATGTTTGGAATCTCAATACCCTCCAGACCCCTACAGAAAAGACAACACTGGTTATTAAGTTGAGTTGATTTACTAGTCCAATGCTCTTACCACTAGGCTACCCTGCCGCCCCACTACATGGTACAAGTAGCGTGCTGTAGTGGTAGGTAATGGTAGTGTACGGTACTGGTAGGTAATGGTAGTGTACTGTAATGGTAGTGTACTGTACTGGTAGGTAATGGTAGTGTACTGTACTGTACTGGTAGGTAATGGTAGTGTACTGTACTGTACTGGTAGGTAATGGCAGTGTACTGTACTGGTAGGTAATGGTAGTGTACTGTACTGGTAGGTAATGGTAGTGTACGGTACTGTACTGGTAGGTAATGGTAGTGTACTGTACTGGTAGGTAATGGTAGTGTACTATACTGGTATGTTCTGGTAGTGTACTGTAATGGTAGTGTACGGTACTGGTAGGTAATGGTAGGTAATGGTAGTGTACGGTAATAGTAGGAATGTACTGGTAGGTAATGGTAGTGTAATGTACTGGTAGGTAATGGTAGTGTACTATGCTGGTAGGTACTGGTAGTGTACTGTACTGGTAGGTAATGTACTGGTAGGTAATGGTATTGTACGGTACTGGTATGCAATGTACTGGTAGGTAATGGTAGTGTACGGTAATAGTAGGAATGTATTGGTAGGTGATGGTAGGTAATGTACTGGTAGGTAATGGTAGTGTACTGTACTGGTATGTGCTGGTAGTGTACTGTAATGGTAGTGTACGGTACTGGTAGGTGCTGATAGTGTACTGTACTGGTATGTTCTGTTAGTGTACTGTACTGGTAGGTAATGGTAGTGTACTGTACTGGTATGTTCTGGTAGTGTACGGTACTGGTAGGTAATGTACTGGTAGGTAATGGCCTGGTAGGTAATTGTAGTGTACTGTACTGGTAGGTAATGGTAGTGTACTGTACTGGTAGGTAATGGTAGGTACTGCTAGTGTACGGTACTGGTAGTGTACTGTACTAGTAGGTAATGTACTGGCAGGTAATATCAGGTAATGGTAGTATACAGTACTGGTAGTGTACTGTACTGGTAGGTAATGTACTGGTAGTGTACTGTACTGGTAGGTGCTGATAGTGTACTGTACTGGTAGGTAATGTTAGTGTACGGTACTGGTATGCAATGTACTGGTAGGTAATGTTAGTGTACTGTACTGGTAGGTAATGTACTGGTAGGCAATGGTAGTGTACGGTATTGGTATGCAATGTACTGGTAGGTAATGGCCTGGTAGGTAATTGTAGTGTACTGTACTGGTAGGTACTGGTAGTGTACTGTACTGGTAGGTAATGTACTGGTAGGTAATGGTAGTGTACGGTACTGGTAGGTAATGTACTGGTAGGTATTGGCCTGGTAGGTAATTGTAGTGTACTGTACTGGTAGGTAATGGTAGTGTACTGTACTGGTAGGTAATGGTAGGTACTGCTAGTGTACGGTACTGGTAGTGTACTGTACTGGTAGTGTACTGTACTGGTAGGTGCTGATAGTGTACTGTACTGGTAGGTAATGGTAGTGTACGGTACTGGTATGCAATGTACTGGTAGGTAATGGTAGTGTACGGTAATAGTAGGAATGTACTGGTAGGTAATGGTAGTGTACTGTACTGGTAGTGTACTGTACTGGTAGTGTACTGTACTGGTAGTGTACTGTACTGGTAGGTGCTGATAGTGTACTGTACTGGTAGGTAATGTACTGCTAGGTAATGGTAGTGTAAGGTACTTGTATGCAATGTACTGGTAGGTAATGGTAGTGTACAGTAATAGTTGGAATGTACTGGTAGGTAATGGTAGGTAATGTACTGGTAGGTAACGGTAGTGTACTGTACTGTATTGGTAGGTAATGGTAGTGTACTGTACTGGTAGGTAATGGTAGTGTCCTGGTAGGTAATGATAGTGTACTGTACTGGTAGGTACTGGTAGTGTACTGTACTGGTAGGTGATGTTCTGATAGGTATTGTATTGTACTGTACTGGAAGGTCATGTACTGGTAGGTACTGGTAGTGTACTGTACTGATATGCTAGGCTATACGGTATGGGTTTTACTCACAGGGACTGGAGCTGGGTCAGGTCGTCAAAGTGACCCGGGTAGATGTGGAACAAAGGATTATGGGATATGTTCCTGTGACAACACGTAAGAAACAAGTAAACAAGTGATTCTGTCTGACAAGCAAACAGACAGACCTGTATGGTTTTCCCTGGCTGTGAGAATGAAACTAACTGACTGTTATTTTCTCAGCAGAGGAGAAGGCTCCGCAGGGCTAGTGGAGAAGATGTTGTCAGGGCTAATGGAGAAGATGTTGCCAGGGCTAGTGGAGAAGATGTTGCCAGGGCTAGTGGAGAAGATGTTGCCAGGGCAATTGGAGAAGATGTTGCCAGGGCTAGTGGAGAAGATGTTGCCAGGGCTAGTGGAGAAGATGTTGCCAGGGCTACTGGAGAAGATGTTGCCAGGGCTAGTGGAGAAGATGTTGCCAGGGCTAGTGGAGAAGATGTTGCCAGGGCAACTGGAGAAGATGTTGCCAGGGCTAGTGGAGAAGATGTTGCCAGGGCAACTGGAGAAGATGTTGCCAGGGCTAGTGGAGAAGATGTTGCCAGGGCTAGTGGAGAAGATGTTGCCAGGGCTGGTGGAGAAGATGTTGCCAGGGCTAGTGGAGAAGATGTTGCCAGGGCTAGTGGAGAAGATGTTGCCAGGGCTACTGGAGAAGATGTTGCCAGGGCTAGTGGAAAAGCTGTTACCAGGGCTAGTGGAGAAGATGTTGCCAGGGCTAGTGGAGAAGATGTTGCCAGGGCTAGTGGAGAAGATGTTGCCAGGGCTAGTGGAGAAGATGTTGCCAGGGCTGGTGGAGAAGATGTTGCCAGGGCTGGTGGAGAAGATGTTACCAGGGCTAGTGGAGAAGATGTTGCCAGGGCTGGTGGAGAAGATGTTGCCAGGGCTACTGGAGAAGATGTTGCCAGGGCTAGTGGAGAAGATGTTACCAGGGCTAGTGGAGAAGATGTTGCCAGGGCTGGTGGAGAAGATGTTGCCAGGGCTACTGGAGAAGATGTTGCCAGGGCTAGTGGAGAAGATGTTGCCAGGGCTGGTGGAGAAGATGTTGCCAGGGCTAGTGGAGAAGATGTTACCAGGGCTAGTGGAGAAGATGTTGCCAGGGCTAGTGGAGAAGATGTTGCCAGGGCTAGTGGAGAAGATGTTGCCTAGTGGAGAAGATGCTTGGTGGAGAAGATGTTACCAGGGCTAGTGGAGAAGATGTTACCAGGGCTAGTGGAGAAGATGTTACCAGGGCTAGTGGAGAAGATGTTGCCAGGGCTAGTGGAGAAGGGATGTTTTGCCAGGGCAACTGGAGAAGATGTTGCCAGGGCTAGTGGAGAAGATGTTGCCAGGGCTAGTGGAGAAGATGTTGCCAGGGCTAGTGGAGAAGATGTTGCCAGGGCTAGTGGAGAAGATGTTGCCAGGGCTGGTGGAGAAGATGTTACCAGGGCTAGTGGAGGGCTGGTGGAGATGTTGCCAGGGCTAGTGGAGAAGATGTTGCCAGGGCTAGTGGAGAAGATGTTACCAGGGCTAGTGGAGAAGATGTTACCAGGGCTAGTGGAGAAGATGTTGCCAGGGCTAGTGGAGAAGATGTTGCCAGGGCAACTGGAGAAGATGTTGCCAGGGCTAGTGGAGAAGATGTTGCCAGGGCAAACTGGAGAAGATGTTGCCAGGGCTAGTGGAGAAGATGTTACCAGGGCTAGTGGAGAAGATGTTGCCAGGGATAGTGGAGAAGATGTTGCCAGGGAGGGGGAGATGTTGCCAGGGCTAGTGGAGAAGATGTTGCCAGGGCTAGTGGAGAAGATGTTGCCAGGGCTACTGGAGAAGATGTTACCAGGGCTAGTGGAAAAGATGTTGCCAGGGCTAGTGGAGAAGATGTTGCCAGGGCAACTGGAGAAGATGTTGCCAGGGCTAGTGGAGAAGATGTTGCCAGGGCAACTGGAGAAGATGTTGCCAGGGCTAGTGGAGAAGATGTTACCAGGGCTAGTGGAGAAGATGTTGCCAGGGATAGTGGAGAAGATGTTGCCAGGGAGGGGGGAGATGTTGCCAGGGCCAGTGGAGAAGATGTTACCAGGGCTAGTGGAGAAGATGTTGCCAGGGCTAGTGGAGAAGATGTTGCCAGGGCTACTGGAGAAGATGTTGCCAGGGCTACTGGAGAAGATGTTGCCAGGGCTAGTGGAGAAGATGTTGCCAGGGCTAGTGGAGAAGATGTTGCCAGGGCTAATGGAGAAGGTGTTGCCAGGGAGGGTGGAGAAGATGTTGCCAGGGCTAGTGGAGAAGATGTTACCAGGGCTAGTGGAGAAGATGTTGCCAGGGCTACTGGAGAAGATGTTACCAGGGCTACTGGAGAAGATGTTGCCAGGGCTAGTGGAGAAGATGTTGCCAGGGCTAGTGGAGAAGATGTTGCCAGGGCTAGTGGAGAAGATGTTGCCAGGGCTAGTGGAGAAGATGTTACCAGGGCTACTGGAGAAGATGTTGCCAGGGCTAGTGGAGAAGATGTTGCCAGGGCTAGTGGAGAAGATGTTGCCAGGGCTAGTGGAGAAGATGTTGCCAGGGCTAGTGGAGAAGATGTTACCAGGGTTAATGGAGAAGATGTTGCCAGGGCTAGTGGAGAAGATGTTGCCAGGGCTAGTGGAGAAGATGTTACCAGGGCTAGTGGAGAAGATGTTGCCAGGGCTGGTGGAGAAGATGTTGCCAGGGCTAGTGGAGAAGATGTTGCCAGGGCTGGTGGAGAAGATGTTGCCAGGGCTAGTGGAGAAGATGTTGCCAGGGCAACTGGAGAAGATGTTGCCAGGGCTAGTGGAGAAGATGTTACCAGGGCTAGTGGAGAAGATGTTGCCAGGGATAGTGGAGAAGATGTTGCCAGGGAGGGGGAAGATGTTGCCAGGGCCAGTGGAGAAGATGTTACCAGGGCTAGTGGAGAAGATGTTGCCAGGGCTAGTGGAGAAGATGTTGCCAGGGCTACTGGAGAAGATGTTGCCAGGGCTAGTGGAGAAGATGTTGCCAGGGCTAGTGGAGAAGATGTTGCCAGGGCTAGTGGAGAAGATGTTGCCAGGGCTAATGGAGAAGGTGTTGCCAGGGAGGGTGGAGAAGATGTTGCCAGGGCTAGTGGAGAAGATGTTACCAGGGCTAGTGGAGAAGATGTTGCCAGGGCTACTGGAGAAGATGTTACCAGGGCTACTGGAGAAGATGTTGCCAGGGCTAGTGGAGAAGATGTTGCCAGGGCTAGTGGAGAAGATGTTGCCAGGGCTAGTGGAGAAGATGTTGCCAGGGCTAGTGGAGAAGATGTTACCAGGGCTACTGGAGAAGATGTTGCCAGGGCTAGTGGAGAAGATGTTGCCAGGGCTAGTGGAGAAGATGTTGCCAGGGCTAGTGGAGAAGATGTTGCCAGGGCTAGTGGAGAAGATGTTACCAGGGTTAATGGAGAAGATGTTGCCAGGGCTAGTGGAGAAGATGTTACCAGGGCTAGTGGAGAAGATGTTGCCAGGGCTGGTGGAGAAGATGTTGCCAGGGCTAGTGGAGAAGATGTTGCCAGGGCTGGTGGAGAAGATGTTGCCAGGGCTACTGGAGAAGATGTTGTCAGGGCTAGTGGAGAAGATGTTACCAGGGTTAGTGGAGAAGATGTTGCCAGGGCTAGTGGAGAAGATGTTGCCAGGGCTAGTGGAGAAGATGTTGCCAGGGCTAGTGGAGAAGATGTTGCCAGGGCTGGTGGAGAAGATGTTGCCAGGGCTAGTGGAGAAGATGTTGCCAGGGCTAGTGGAGAAGATGTTGCCAGGGCTAGTGGAGAAGATGTTACCAGGGCTAGTGGAGAAGATGTTACCAGGGCTAGTGGAGAAGATGTTACCAGGGCTGGTGGAGAAGATGTTGCCAGGGCTACTGGAGAAGATGTTACCAGGGCTGGTGGAGAAGATGTTGCCAGGGCTACTGGAGAAGATGTTACCAGGGCTAGTGGAGAAGATGTTACCAGGGCTAGTGGAGAAGATGTTACCAGGACTAGTGAAGAAGATGTTACCAGGGCTAGTGGAGAAGATGTTGTCAGGGCTAGTGGAGAAGATGTTACCAGGGCTACTGGAGAAGATGTTACCAGGGCTACTGGAGAAGATGTTGCCAGGGCTAATGGAGAAGATGTTGCCAGGGCTAGTGGAGAAGATGTTGCCAGGGCTAGTGGAGAAGATGTTGCCAGGGCTAGTGGAGAAGATGTTGCCAGTGCTAGTGGAGAAGATGTTGCCAGGGCTGGGGCTAGGAGAAGATGTTGCCAGGGCTAGTGGAGAAGATGTTGCCAGGGCTAGTGGAGAAGATGTTGCCAGGGCTACTGGAGAAGATGTTGCCAGGTCTAGTGGAGAAGATGTGGAGAAGATGTTGCCAGGGCTAGTGGAGAAGATGTTGCCAGGGCTAGTGGAGAAGATGTTGCCAGGGCTAGTGGAGAAGATGTTGCCAGGGCTGGTGGAGAAGATGTTGCCAGGGCTAGTGGAGAAGATGTTGCCAGGGCTAGTGGAGAAGATGTTGCCAGGGCTAGTGGAGAAGATGTTGCCAGGGCTAGTGGAGAAGATGTTGCCAGGGCTAGTGGAGAAGATGTTGCCAGGGCTAGTGGAGAAGATGTTGCCAGGGCTAGTGGAGAAGATGTTGCCAGGGCTAGTGGAGAAGATGTTGCCAGGGCTAGTGGAGAAGATGTTGCCAGGGCTAGTGGAGAAGATGTTGCCAGGGCTGGTGGAGAAGATGTTGCCAGGGATAGTGGAGAAGATGTTGCCAGGGCTAGTGGAGAAGATGTTGCCAGGACTAGTGGAGAAGATGTTGCCAGGGCTAGTGGAGAAGATGTTGCCAGGGCTGTACTTGCATCCCGTCTCCCAGTGTCTGTAGTTACGGAATGCAGACACCACAAATGGAAGCATCAGGGAGTTTTGTCCTTTTCTTCCTTTTTTTCCTTTTTTGTTGGTGACGTCGAGTTCGGGTGTCGCTGCCTCGGGGATGCCTCAGCTGGCTCGTCAGGCTTCTATGCCTCAGGTGGCTCGTCAGGCTTCTATGCCTCAGCTGGCTCGTCAGGCTTCTATGCCTCAGCTGGCTCGTCATGTCAGGCTTCTATGCCTCAGCTGGCTCATCAGGCTTCTATGCCTCAGCTGGCTCGTCAGGCTTCTATGCCTCAGCTGGCTCGTCAGGCTTCTATGCCTCAGCTGGCTCGTCAGGCTTCTATGCCTCAGCTGGCTCGTCAGGCTTCTATGCCTCAGGTGGCTCGTCAGGCTTCTATGCCTCAGCTGGCTCGTCAGGCTTCTATGCCTCAGCTGGCTCGTCAGGCTTCTATGCCTCAGCTGGCTCGTCAGGCTTCTATGCCTCAGCTGGCTCGTCAGGCTTCTATGCCTCAGGTGGCTCGTCAGGCTTCTATGCCTCAGGTGGCTCGTCAGGCTTCTATGCCTCAGGTGGCTCGTCAGGCTTCTATGCCTCAGGTGGCTCGTCAGGCTTCTATGCCTCAGCTGGCTCGTCAGGCTTCTATGCCTCAGCTGGCTCGTCAGGCTTCTATGCCTCAGCTGGCTCGTCAGGCTTCTATGCCTCAGCTGGCTCGTCAGGCTTCTATGCCTCAGGTGGCTCGTCAGGCTTCTATGCCTCAGCTGGCTCGTCAGGCTTCTATGCCTCAGCTGGCTCGTCAGGCTTCTATGCCTCAGCTGGCTCGTCAGGCTTCTATGCCTCAGCTGGCTCGTCAGGCTTCTATGCCTCAGCTGGCTCGTCAGGCTTCTATGCCTCAGCTGGCTCGTCAGGCTTCTATGCCTCAGCTGGCTCGTCAGGCTTCTATGCCTCAGGTGGTTCCTCAGCTGGCAGGCTTCTATGCCTCAGGTGGCTCGTCAGGCTTCTATGCCTCAGCTGGCTCGTCAGGCTTCTATGCCTCAGCTGGCTCGTCAGGCTTCTATGCCTCAGCTGGCTCGTCAGGCTTCTATGCCTCAGCTGGCTCGTCAGGCTTCTATGCCTCAGCTGGCTTGAAAGCCTCGTTTTGCTCGGCCAGCTCCCACGCCATGCTTCGGACGGCTCGACAGGCACCCACGCCAAGCTCGGCCTCAGCTGGCGCCAGGCTCCCTCGCTGGCTCGCCTTCTATGCCTCAGCTGGCTCGCCAAGCTCCCTCGCCAGGCTCCCTCGCCCGGCTTCTCCAGGCTCCAGGCTCGCCTCAGCTGGCTCGGGTCTCCTGGCTGGCCTCGGCTTCTATGCCTCGCTGGCTGGCTCCCTCACGCCATGCCTCGCCCGTCTCCCTCACGCCATGCTTCAGACGGCTTCTCCCAGGCTTCTCCCAGCTGGCTCCAGGGACCTTTTCCCAGGCTCCCTCGCCTCGCCCGGCTCCCCAGGCTCCCTCGCCTCACTGGGACCTTCTCCCCAGGCTCCCTCGCCTCGCCCGGGACCTTCTCCCCAGGCTCCCTCGCCTCACCCGGGACCTTCTCCCCAGGCTCCCTCGCCTCGCCCGGCTCCCCAGGCTCCCACGCCTCGCCCGGGACCTTCTCCCCAGGCTCCCTCGCCTCACCCGGGACCTTCTCCCCAGGCTCCCTCGCCTCGCTCGGCTCCCCAGGCTCCCACGCCTCGCCCGGGACCTTCTCCCCAGGCTCCCTCGCCTCGCCCGGCTCCCCAGGCTCCCACGCCTCGCCCGGCTCCCCAGGCTCCCACGCCTCGCCCGGGACCTTCTCCCCAGGCTCCCACGCCTGTATTGCTTTTCCAGTCTTTGATGTCCAACAATGTATTTATGAGCGATATTTTTATTTTACATTTATAATCGTTTTGCTCATATCTTGGGGGGCCGCCAGTTGAGAAACCCTGCACTATATACTGCACTAGTTTTGACCAAAGTTTTCCCAAATGGTACCCTACTCTCTATATAGTGCACTAGTTTCGACCAGAGACCAAAGGGAATAGTGTACCATTTTGGGACACAGTTTTGTGACTCACAATTTGACAAGGGACTTTAAGCTCTTAAAGGTGTTTTTGGGGAGCTCCTTAATCCGGTTGTTGGACAGGTCTCTAAAAAACAGGGAGAGTAGGAAGAGAGCCACGGGAGAGAGAGGAGGATGGGGCGAGGGAGAGAGAGAGAGAGAGAGGGAGGGGGCGAGAGAGAGAGAGAGAGAGAGAGAGAGAGAGAGAGAGAGAGAGAGAGAGAGAGAGAGAGAGAGAGAGAGAGAGAGAGAGAGAGAGAGAGAGAGAGAGAGAGAGAGAGAGGGAGGGGGCGAGAGAGAGAGAGAGACAGAGAGAGACAGAGAGAGAGAAAACCAGATTAAAATAAACGAAAGGTGAAATTGGATGAAATAGCAGAAATCCCCCCTACACTTCTCCCTCCTTGCAGCAGTTTACTATTTAATTTCAACACGTTTCAAGCTACTGAGGTTCATCCATTGAGAATGTATCATTTTTCTCATTTTATAAAAGACTGACATGTCAGAGTATCAGACGTGCATCCCAAGTGAGCCCTTTTCCGTATATAGTGCACTATATTTTAACAAGGCCCATAGAGCTCTGTTCAACAGTAGCACACACTACAAAGAGAACAGGCGTCCATTTGGGACGAGTGATTTGTACTCACAGCTCCTCCAGCAGCACCAGAGTCTGAAAAGAGCGAACAGGAAGAGCATGAATCCTGTTGTTCATCAGGAGGCTAACAGGGAAAGAGAGAATTACTATGGTTTAGTGGTTTCAACTACTTATCACACACACACACACACACACACACACACACACACACACACACACACACACACACACACACACACACACACACACACACACACACACACACACACACAGTGAGTGAATGTCTGAGTCACAACAACCAAATTAAAAACTTCCAGACAGTCCCCCAGGCACAGAGAGGCAGAAACACCACGTATCACATCTCCCCCTCACTACTTATCACATCTCCCCCTCACTACATATCACATCTCCCCCTCACCACTTATCACACCTCCCCCTCACCATGTTTCACATCTCCCCCTCACATCTCCCCCTCACTACGTATCACATCTCCCCCTCACTACTTATCACATCTCCCCCTCACTACTTATCACACTCCCCCCACTACTTATCACACCTCCCCCACTACTTATCACACCTCCCCCTCACTACTTATCACACTTCACCTCACTACTTATCACACCTCCCCTCACATCTTACCACACCTCCTCACTACTTATCAAATCTCCCCTCACTACTTATCACACCTCCCCTCACTACTTATCACACCTCCCCCACTACTTATCACATCTCCCCTCACTAATTATCACATCTCCCCCTCACTACTTATCACACCTCCCCCTCACTACTTATCACACCTCCCCTCACTACTTATCACATCTCCCCCTCACTACTTATCACATCTCCCCTCACTACATATCACACCTCCCCTCACTACTTATCACACCCCCCACTAATTATCACATCTCCCCCTCACTACTTATCACACCTCCCTCCTCACATCTTACCACACCACCCCCCTCACATGTCACCACCTTCCGGAGACACCTGAAACCCCACCTCTTTAAGGAATACCTAGGATAGGATAAGTAATCCTTCTCACCCCCCCCCCCCTTAAGATTTAGATGCACTATTGTAAAGTGACTATTCTACTGGATGTCATAAGGTGAATGCACCAATTTGTAAGTCGCTCTGGATAAGAGCGTCTGCTAAATGACTTAAATGTAATGTAAATGTATGTTACCACACCTCCCGCCTCACATCTTACCACACCTCCCCCCTCACATCTTACCACACCACCCCCACCTCACCACACCTCCCCCTAACATCTTACTACACCTCCCCTCACATCTTACCACACCACCCCTCACATCTTACCACACCTCCCCTCTAACATCTTACCACACCTCCCACCTCACATCTTACCAGACCTCCCCCTCACATCTTACCACACATGCCCCCTCACATCTTACCACACCTGCCCCTCACATCTTACAACACCACCCCCTCACATCTTATCACACCCCCCCTCACTACTTATCACACCTCCCCTCACTACTTATCACACCTCCCCTCACTACTTATCAAATCTCCCCCTCACTACTTATCACACCTCCCCTCACTACTTATCACACCTCCCCTCACTACTTATCACATCTCCCCTCACTACTTATCACACCTCCCCCTCACTACTTATCACATCTCCCCTCACTACTTATCACACCTCCCCCTCACTACTTATCACACCCCCTCACTACTTATCACATCTCCCCCTCACTACTTATCACACCTCCCTCCTCACATCTTACCACACTTCCTCCTCACATCTTACCACACCTCCCCTCACATCTTACCACACCACCCCCTCACATGTTACCACACCTCCCGCCTCACATCTTACCACACCACCCCCTCACGTCTTACCACACCTCCCCTAACATCTTACCACACCTCCCACCTCACATCTTACCACACCTCCCCCTCACATCTTACCACACCACCCCCCTCACATCTTACCACACCTCCCGCCTCACATCTTACCACACCACCCCCACCTCACCACACCTCCTCCCTCACATCTTACCACACCTGCCCCCTCACATCTTACCACACCACCCCCTCACATCTTACCACACCTCCCCTCACATCTTACCACATCTCCCCCTCACATCTTACCACACCACACCACCCCCACCTCACCACACCTCCCACCTCACATCTTACCACACCTCCCCCTCACATCTTACCACACCACCCCCTCACATCTTACCACACCTCCCGCCTCACATCTTACCACACCACCCCCACCTCACCACACCTCCTCCCTCACATCTTACCACACCTGCCCCCTCACTACTTATCACACCTCCCCCACTACTTATCACACCTCCCCTCACTACTTATCACACCTGAACTATTGTAAAGTGACTATTCTACTGGATGTCATAAAGTTAATGCACCAATTTGTAAGTCGCTCTGGATAAGAGCGTCTGCTAAATGACTTAAATGTAATGTAAATGTATGTTACCACACCTCCCGCCTCACATCTTACCACACCTCCCCTCACATCTTACCACACCACCCCCACCTCACCACACCTCCCCCCTAACATCTTACTACACCTCACCCCTCACATCTTACCACACCACCCCCCTCACATCTTACCACACCTCCCCTCTAACATCTTACCACACCTCCCACCTCACATCTTACCAGACCTCCCCCCTCACAACTTACCACACATGCCCCCTCACATCTTACCACACCTGCCCCTCACATCTTACAACACCACCCCTCACATCTTATCACACCTCCCCTCACTACTTATCACACCTCCCCCTCACTACTTATCACACCTCCCCCTCACTACTTATCACATCTCCCCCTCACTACTTATCACACCTCCCCTCACTACTTATCACACCTCCCCCTCACTACTTATCACATCTCCCCCTCACTACTTATCACACCTCCCCTCACTACTTATCACATCTCCCCCTCACTACTTATCACACCTCCCCCTCACTACTTATCACACCCCCTCACTACTTATCACATCTCCCCCTCACTACTTATCACACCTCCCTCCTCATCTTACCACACCTCCCTCCTCATCTTACCACACCTCCCTCCTCACATCTTACCACACCTCCCCCCTCACATCTTACCACACCACCCCCTCACATCTTACCACACCTCCCGCCTCACATCTTACCACACCACCCCCACCTCACCACACCTCCTCCCTCACATCTTACCACACCTGCCCCCTCACTACTTATCACACCTCCCCCTCACTACTTATCACACCTCCCCCTCACTACTTATCACACCTGAACTATTGTAAAGTGACTATTCTACTGGATGTCATAAGGTGAATGCACCAATTTGTAAGTCGCTCTGGATAAGAGCGTCTGCTAAATGACTTAAATGTAATGTAAATGTATGTTACCACACCTCCCGCCTCACATCTTACCACACCTCCCCCTCACATCTTACCACACCTCCCCCACCTCACCACACCTCCCCTCACATCTTACTAGACCTCCCCCTCACATCTTACCACACCTCCCCCTCACATCTTACCACACCTCCCCTCTAACATCTTACCACACCTCCCACCTCACATCTTACCAGACCTCCCCCCTCACAACTTACCACACCTGCCCCCTCACATCTTACCACACCTGCCCCTCACATCTTACAACACCACCCCCTCACATCTTATCACACCTCCCCCCTCACTACTTATCACACCTCCCCTCACTACTTATCACACCTCCCCTCACTACTTATCACATCTCCCCCTCACTACTTATCACACCTCCCCTCACTACTTATCACACCTCCCCTCACTACTTATCACATCTCCCCTCACTACTTATCCCACCTCCCCTCACTACTTATCACATCTCCCCCTCACTACTTATCACACCTCCTCACTACTTATCACACCCCCCTCACTACTTATCACATCTCCCCTCACTACTTATCACACCTCCCTCCTCACATCTTACCACACCTCCCTCCTCACATCTTACCACACCTCCCCCTCACATCTTACCACACCACCCCCCCACATCTTACCACACCTCCCGCCTCACATCTTACCACACCCCCCTCACATCTTACCACACCTCCCCCTAACATCTTACCACACCTCCCACCTCACATCTTACCACACCTCCCCCTCACATCTTACCACACCACCCCTCACATCTTACCACACCACCCCCACCTCACCACACCTC
This sequence comes from Oncorhynchus keta, assembly GCF_023373465.1. NCBI lineage: Eukaryota > Metazoa > Chordata > Actinopteri > Salmoniformes > Salmonidae > Oncorhynchus > Oncorhynchus keta. Next base: position 4,546,122 of record NC_068431.1, read on the forward strand.
CTCCCTCACATCTTACCACACCTGCCCCCTCACATCTTACCACACCACCCCTCACATCTTACCACACATCCCCTCACATCTTACCACACCTCCCCCTCACATCTTACCACACCACCCCCACCTCACCACACCTCCCACCTCACCACCTCACATCTTACCACACCTCCCCCTCACATCTTACCACACCACCCCCTCACATCTTACCACACCTCCCGCCTCACATCTTACCACACCACCCCCCACCTCACCACACCTCCTCCCTCACATCTTACCACACCTGCCCCCTCACATCTTACCACACCACCCCCACATCTTACCACACTCCCCTCACATCTTACCACACCTCCACCCTCACATCTTACCACACCACCCCCACCTCACCACACCTCCCACCTCACATCTTACCACACCTCCCCTCACATCTTACCACACCACCCCCTCACATCTTACCACACCTCCCGCCTCACATCTTACCACACCACCCCCACCTCACCACACCTCCTCCCTCACATCTTACCACACCTGCCCCCTCACATCTTACCACACCACCCCCTCACATCTTACCACACCTCCCCTCACATCTTACCACACCTCCCCTCACATCTTACCACACCTCCCCCTCATCTTACCACAACACCGCCCTCACATCTTACCACACCTCCCGCTCACATTTTACCACAACTCCCCTCACATCTTACCACACCTCCCAGTCACATCTTAACACACTTCCCCTAACCTCTTACCACACCTCCCCCTCACCTCTTACCCTCCCCTCACCTCTTACCCCTCCTCCTCCTCATCTTACCACACCACCCCCTCACATCTTACCACACCTGCCCCTCACATCTTACAACACCACCCCTCACATCTTATCACACCTCCCCCTCACTACTTATCACACCTCCCCTCACTACTTATCACACCTCCCCTCACTACTTATCACATCTCCCCCTCACTACTTATCACACCTCCCTCACTACTTATCACACCTCCCCTCACTACTTATCACATCTCCCCTCACTACTTATCCCACCTCCCCTCACTACTTATCACATCTCCCCCTCACTACTTATCACACCTCCCCTCACTACTTATCACACCCCCTCACTTATCACATCTCCCCTCACTACTTATCACACCTCCCTCCTCACATCTTACCACACCTCCCCCTCACATCTTACCACACCTCCCCCTCACATCTTACCACACCACCCCCCTCACATGTTACCACACCTCCCGCCTCACATCTTACCACACCACCCCCTCACATCTTACCACACCTCCCCCTAACATCTTACCACACCTCCCACCTCACATCTTACCACACCTCCCCTCACATCTTACCACACCACCCCCTCACATCTTACCACACCACCCCCACCTCACCACACCTCCTCCCTCACATCTTACCACACCTGCCCCTCACATCTTACCACACCACCCCTCACATCTTACCACACATCCCCTCACATCTTACCACACATCCCCCTCACATCTTACCACACCACCCCCACCTCACCACACCTCCCACCTCACATCTTACCACACCTCCCCCCTCACATCTTACCACACCACCCCCTCACATCTTACCACACCTCCCCCCTCACATCTTACCACACCACCCCCACCTCACCACACCTCCTCCCTCACATCTTACCACACCTGCCCCCTCACATCTTACCACACCCCCCCCTCACATCTTACCACACCTCCCCCTCACATCTTACCACACCTCCCCCCTCACATCTTACCACACCACCCCCACCTCACCACACCTCCCCCCTCACATCTTACCACACCCCCCCCTCACATCTTACCACACCACCCCCTCACATCTTACCACACCTCCCGCCTCACATCTTACCACACCACCCCCACCTCACCACACCTCCTCCCTCACATCTTACCACACCTGCCCCTCACATCTTACCACACCACCCCTCACATCTTACCACACCTCCCCCTCACATCTTACCACACCTCCCCTCACATCTTACCACACCTCCCCCTCACATCTTACCACAACACCGCCTCACATCTTACCACACCTCCCGCTCACATTTTACCACAACTCCCCCTCACATCTTACCACACCTCCCAGTCACATCTTAACACACTTCCCCCTAACCTCTTACCACACCTCCCCCCTCACCTCTTACCCCTCTCCCCTCACCTCTCACCCCTCCTCCCCCTCACATCTTACCACACCACCCCCTCACATCTTACCACACCTCCCCCCTCACATCTTACCACATCTCCCCCACATCTTACCACACCTCCCCCTCACATCTTACCACACCTCCCCCTCACATCTTACCACACCACCCCCTCACATCTTACCACACCTCCCCTCACATCTTACCACACCTCCCCTCACATCTTACCACACCTCCCCTCACATCTTACCACACCACCCCCTCACATCTTACCACACCTCCCCTCACATCTTACCACACCACCCCCTCACATCTTACCACACCACCCCCCACCTCACCACACCTCCTCCCTCACATCTTACCACACCTGCCCCCTCACATCTTACCACACCCCCCTCACATCTTACCACCCTCCCCTCACATCTTACCACACCTCCCCTCACATCTTACCACACCACCCCCACCTCACCACACCTCCCACCTCACATCTTACCACACCTCCCCTCACATCTTACCACACCACCCCCTCACATCTTACCACACCTCCCGCCTCACATCTTACCATACGACCCCCCACCTCACCACACCTCCTCCCTCACATCTTACCACACCACCCCTCACATCTTACCACACCTCCCCTCACATCTTACCACACCTCCCCCTCACATCTTACCACACCACCCCCACCTCACCACACCTCCCACATCTTACCACACCTCCCCCTCACATCTTACCACACCACCCCCTCACATCTTACCACACCTCCCGACTCACATCTTACCACACCACCCCCACCTCACCACACCTCCTCCCACATCTTACCACACCTGCCCCCTCACATCTTACCACACCACCCCCTCACATCTTACCACACCTCCCTCACATCTTACCACACCTCCCCTCACATCTTACCACACCTCCCCCACATCTTACCACAACACCGCCCTCACATCTTACCACACCTCCCGCCACATTTTACCACAACTCCCCACATCTTACCACACCTCCCCTCACATCTTAACACACTTCCCCCTAACCTCTTACCACAACACCGCCTCACATCTTACCACACCTCCCGCTCACATTTTACCACACCACCCCTCACATCTTACCACACCTCCCCTCACATCTTACCACACCTCCCCTCACATCTTACCACACCTCCCCCTCACATCTTACCACAACACCGCCCTCACATCTTACCACACCTCCCGCTCACATTTTACCACAACTCCCCCTCACATCTTACCACACCTCCCGCTCACATTTTACCACAACTCCCCTCACATCTTACCACAACTCCCCTCACATCTTACCACACCTCCCAGTCACATCTTAACACACTTCCCCTAACCTCTTGTACCACACCTCCCCCTCACCTCTTACCCCTCCCCCCTCACCTCTTACCCCTCCTCCTCACATCTTACCACACCACCCCTCACATCTTACCACACCTCCCCCTCACATCTTACCACATCTCCCCCCTCACATCTTACCACACCTCCCCCTCACATCTTACCACACCCCCTCACATCTTACCACACCACCCCCTCACATCTTACCACACCTCCCCTCACATCTTACCACACCTCCCCCCTCACATCTTACCACACCTCCCCTCACATCTTACCACACCACCCCCCTCACATCTTACCACACCTCCCCTCACATCTTACCACACCACCCCTCACATCTTACCACACCACCCCCACCTCACCACACCTCCTCCCTCACATCTTACCACACCTGCCCCTCACATCTTACCACACCACCCCTCACATCTTACCACACCTCCCTCACATCTTACCACACCTCCTCACATCTTACCACACCACCCCCACCTCACCACACCTCCCACCTCACATCTTACCACACCTCCCCCCTCACATCTTACCACACCACCCCCTCACATCTTACCACACCTCCCGCCTCACATCTTACCATACGACCCCCACCTCACCACACCTCCTCCCTCACATCTTACCACACCACCCTCACATCTTACCACACCTCCCCTCACATCTTACCACACCTCCCCTCACATCTTACCACACCACCCCCACCTCACCACACCTCCCACATCTTACCACACCTCCCCTCACATCTTACCACACCACCCCCTCACATCTTACCACACCTCCCGACTCACATCTTACCACACCACCCCACCTCACCACACCTCCTCCCTCACATCTTACCACACCTGCCCCTCACATCTTACCACACCACCCCTCACATCTTACCACACCTCCCCTCACATCTTACCACACCTCCCCTCACATCTTACCACACCTCCCCCTCACATCTTACCACAACACCGCCCTCACATCTTACCACACCTCCCCTCACATTTTACCACACTCCCCTCACATCTTACCACACCTCCCCTCACATCTTAACACACTTCCCCCTAACCTCTTACCACACCTCCCCTCACCTCTTACCCCTCCCCCTCACCTCTTACCCCCTCCCCCTCACATCTTACCACACCACCCCACATCTTACCACACCTCCCCTCACATCTTACCACATCTCCCCCTCACATCTTACCACACCTCCCCTCACATCTTACCACACCTCCCCCTCACATCTTACCACACCTCCCCCTCACATCTTACCACACCACCCCTCACATCTTACCACACCTCCCCTCACATCTTACCACACCTCCCCTCACATCTTACCACACCTCCCCTCACATCTTACCACACCACCCCCTCACATCTTACCACACCTCCCCCCGTCACATCTTACCACACCTGCCCCCTCACATCTTACCACACCTCCCCCTCACATCTTACCACACCTGCCCCCACATCTTACCACACCACCCTCCACCTCACCACACCTCCCGCTCACATCTTACCACACCTCCCCTCACATCTTACCACACCACCTCCCCTCACCACACCTCCCCCACATCTTACCACACCACCCCCACCTCACCACACCTCCCGCTCACATTTTACCACACCTCCCCTCACATCTTACCACACCTCCCCCTCACATCTTACCACACCACCTCCCCCTCACCACACCTCCCCCTCACATCTTACCACACCACCTCCCCTCACCACACCTCCCGCTCACATTTTACCACACCTCCCGCTCACATTTTACCACACCTCCCCTCACATCTTACCACACCACCTCCCCCTCCACACCTCCCGCTCACATTTTACCACACCTCCCGATCACATTTTACCACACCTCCCCTCACATCTTACCACACCACCTCCCCCTCACCACACCTCCCCTCACATCTTACCACACCTCCCCACATCACCACACCTCCCGCTCACATTTTACCACACCTCCCGCTCACATTTTACCACACCTCCCGCTCACATTTTACCACACCTCCCGCTCACATCTTACCACCGCATCTTACTACAATTCATCTTTCACTCCAGATGCTTTATCTGGACGTGGTTCTCCAGGACCTCCACCGGCCAACCAGTAGTAACATTAACATGATGCTTTATCTGGACGTGGTTCTCCAGGACCTCCACCAGCCAACCAGTAGTAACATTAACATGATGCTTTATCTGGACGTGGTTCTCCAGGACCTCCACCAGCCAACCAGTAGTAACATTAACATGATGCTTTATCTGGACGTGGTTCTACAGGACCTCTACCAGCCAACCAGTAGTAACATTAACATGATGCTTTATCTGGACGTGGTTCTACAGGACCTCCACCAGCCAACCAGTAGTAACATTAACATGATGCTTTATCTGGACGTGGTTCTACAGGACCTCCACCAGCCAACCAGTAGTAACATTAACATGATGCTTTATCTAGACGTGGTTCATCAGGACCTCCACCAGCCAACCAGCAGTAACATTAACATGATGCTTTATCTGGACGTGGTTCATCAGGACCTCCACCAGCCAACCAGTAGTAACATTAACATGATGCTTTATCTGGACGTGGTTCAACAGGACCTCCACCAGCCAACCAGCAGTAACATTAACATGATGCTTTATCTGGACGTGGTTCTCCAGGACCTCCACCGGCCAACCAGTAGTAACATTAACATGATGCTTTATCTGGACGTGGTTCTACAGGATCTCCACCAGCCAACCAGTAGTAACATTAACATGATGCTTTATCTGGACGTGGTTCATCAGGACCTCCACCAGCAGTAACATTAACATGATGCTTTATCTGGACGTGGTTCTCCAGGACCTCCACCAGCCAACCAGTAGTAACATTAACATGATGCTTTATCTGGACGTGGTTCTCCAGGACCTCCACCAGCCAAAGCCCAATAGTAACATTAACACGATGCTTTATCTGGACGTGGTTCTACAGGACCTCCACCAGCCAACCAGTAGTAACATTAACATGATGCTTTATCTGGACGTGGTTCATCAGGACCTCCACCAGCCAACCAGTAGTAACATTAACATGATGCTTTATCTGGACGTGGTTCTACAGGACCTCCACCAGCCAACCAGTAGTAACATTAACATGATGCTTTATCTGGACGTGGTTCTCCAGGACCTCCACCAGCCAACCAGTAGTAACATTAACATGATGCTTTATCTGGACGTGGTTCTACAGGACCTCCACCAGCCAACCAGTAGTAACATTAACATGATGCTTTATCTGGACGTGGTTCTACAGGACCTCCACCAGCCAACCAGTAGTAACATTAACATGATGCTTTATCTGGACGTGGTTCTACAGGACCTCCACCAGCAGTAACATTAACATGATGCTTTATCTGGACGTGGTTCATCAGGACCTCCACCAGCCAACCAGTAGTAACATTAACATGATGCTTTATCTGGACGTGGTTCTACAGGACCTCCACCAGCCAACCAGTAGTAACATTAACATGATGCTTTATCTGGACGTGGTTCTACAGGACCTCCACCAGCCAACCAGTAGTAACATTAACATGATGCTTTATCTGGACGTGGTTCTCCAGGACCTCCACCAGCCAACCAGTAGTAACATTAACATGATGCTTTATCTGGACGTGGTTCTTCAGGACCTCCAACAGCCGAAGCTAAGTAGTAACATTAACATGGTGGTTCTACAGGACCTCCACCAGCCAACCAGTAGTAACATTAACATGGTGGTTCTACAGGACCTCCACCAGCCAACCAGTAGTAGCATTAACATGATGCTTTATCTGGACGTGGTTCTTCAGGACCTCCAACAGCCGAAGCTAAGTAGTAACATTAACATGATGCTTTATCTGGACGTGGTTCTACAGGACCTCCACCAGCCAACCAGTAGTAACATTAACATGATGCTTTATCTGGACGTGGTTCTACAGGACCTCCACCAGCCAACCAGTAGTAACATTAACATGATGCTTTATCTGGACGTGGTTCTACAGGACCTCCACCAGCCAACCAGTAGTAACATTAACATGATGCTTTATCTGGACGTGGTTCATCAGGACCTCCACCAGCCAACCAGTAGTAACATTAACATGATGCTTTATCTAGACGTGGTTCACCAGGACCTCCACCAGCCAACCAGTAGTAACATTAACATGATGCTTTATCTGGACGTGGTTCTTCAGGACCTCCACCAGCCAACCAGTAGTAGCATTAACATGATGCTTTATCTGGACGTGGTTCTTCAGGACCTCCAACAGCCAACCAGTAGTAACATTAACATGGTGGTTCTACAGGACCTCCACCAGCCAACCAGTAGTAACATTAACATGATGCTTTATCTGGACGTGGTTCTCCAGGACCTCCACCAGCCAACCAGTAGTAACATTAACATGATGCTTTATCTGGACGTGGTTCTCCAGGACCTCCACCAGCCAACCAGTAGTAACATTAACATGATGCTTTATCTGGACGTGGTTCTACAGGACCTCCACCAGCCAACCAGTAGTAACATTAACATGATGCTTTATCTGGACGTGGTTCTACAGGACCTCCACCAGCCAACCAGTAGTAACATTAACATGATGCTTTATCTGGACGTGGTTCTACAGGACCTCCACCAGCCAACCAGTAGTAACATTAACATGATGCTTTATCTGGACGTGGTTCATCAGGACCTCCACCAGCCAACCAGTAGTAACATTAACATGATGCTTTATCTAGACGTGGTTCACCAGGACCTCCACCAGCCAACCAGTAGTAACATTAACATGATGCTTTATCTGGACGTGGTTCTTCAGGACCTCCACCAGCCAACCAGTAGTAGCATTAACATGATGCTTTATCTGGACGTGGTTCATCAGGACCTCCAACAGCCAACCAGTAGTAACATTAACATGATGCTTTATCTGGACGTGGTTCATCAGGACCTCCACCAGCCAACCAGTAGTAACATTAACATGATGCTTTATCTGGACGTGGTTCTACAGGACCTCCACCAGCCAACCAGTAGTAACATTAACATGATGCTTTATCTGGACGTGGTTCTACAGGACCTCCACCAGCCAACCAGTAGTAACATTAACATGATGCTTTATCTGGACGTGGTTCTCCAGGACCTCCACCAGCCAACCAGTGGTAACATTAACATGATGCTTTATCTGGACGTGGTTCTACAGGACCTCCACCAGCCAACCAGTAGTAACATTAACATGATGCTTTATCTGGACGTGGTTCATCAGGACCTCCACCAGCCAACCAGTAGTAACATTAACATGATGCTTTATCTGGACGTGGTTCATCAGGACCTCCACCAGCCAACCAGCAGTAACATTAACATGATGCTTTATCTGGACGTGGTTCACCAGGACCTCCACCAGCCAACCAGTAGTAACATTAACATGATGCTTTATCTGGACGTGGTTCATCAGGACCTCCACCAGCCAACCAGTAGTAACATTAACATGATGCTTTATCTGGACGTGGTTCTTCAGGACCTCCACCAGCCAACCAGTAGTAACATTAACATGATGCTTTATCTGGACGTGGTTCTACAGGATCTCCACCAGCCAACCAGTAGTAACATTAACATGATGCTTTATCTGGACGTGGTTCTACAGGACCTCCACCAGCCAACCAGTAGTAACATTAACATGATGCTTTATCTGGACCTGGTTCACCAGGACCTCCACCAGCCAACCAGTAGTAACATTAACATGGTGGTTCTACAGGACCTCCACCAGCCAACCAGTAGTAGCATTAACATGATGCTTTATCTGGACGTGGTTCTTCAGGACCTCCAACAGCCGAAGCTAAGTAGTAACATTAACATGATGCCTTCTAATTGCAGTCGCTGTTCTCATAATATACAGGAGAACGATCGCCTTACGGCGAGGATAGCTGTGCTACAAGCCCAGCTTCAGACGCAATCGTTAGGCAAAGGGTCATTTCAGTGTAGGAAAGGATGAAACAGCGTCTGTGCCACCAGTAAGTACAGATAGTAACGTTAGTATAAATCCCCTGGCACAGTCCCCGCATCAGGACAACTTTCTCATGATTTCTGGAGGGAAATGCTGTAGGAATGCTCAACCGGTGTCGCTCATTCAGCCGACAGAAACTTTCAACCAGGTTTCCCCATTAAGAAAGGGGCCGAGCCTTCTCTTGTCTCTACTCCTCCCGTTACGGGGTCTGAGACACCGAAGCCTCTCACCATTAGCTCTGACAAATTGAAAACCTTAGTCATTGGCGACTCCATTACCCGCAGTATTAGACTTAAAACGAATCATCCAGCGATCATACACTGTTTACCAGGGGACAGGGCTACCGACGTTAGGACTAATTTGAAGATGGTGCTGGCAAAGGCGAAAACTGGCCGGTGTAGAGAGATTAGGGATATTGTTATCCACGTCGGCACAAACGATGTTAGGATTAAACAGTCAGAGGTCACCAAGCGCAACATAGCGTCAGCGCGTAAATCAGCTAGAACGATGTGTCGGCATCGAGTAATTGTCTCTGGCCCCCGTCCCAGTTAGGGGGAGTGATGAGCTCTACAGCAAAGTCTCACAACTCAATCTCTGGTTGAAAACTGTTTTCTGCCTTTCCCAAAAGATAGAATTTGTAGATAATTGCCCCTCTTTCTGGGACTCACCCACAAACAGGACCAAGCCTGGCCTGCTGAGGAGTGACGGACTCCATCCTAGCTGGAGGGGTGCTCTCATCTTATCTACCAACATAGACAGGGCTCTAACTCCCTGTTAAGAGAATAATGTTCTCAATGTTCATAAACTGAACTTCAATTAACTACTCAGTCTTCAACCCAGAATTTGTAAGATACTGGTTGAAATGAAAACAGACAGAGGCCCAGCCTACAATAGTCAAATGTTTAATCATGAGAATGTTCTGAAGTCCACACTACAAAACCATTCATTTTATACGGGCTCCTTACACACTTACATTCACACACAAACAGTAGGTATCCTACGCACATACCGTATCTAGATCCACAATGAAATAGGCCAGGCAACGGTGCAGGCCAGGCAATAGGCTGTTAGCCAGCCTGCCAGCTTAGTGGAGTCTGCCACTAGCACAGTCAGTGTAGTCAGCTCAGCTCTATCCCCATTGAGACCGTGTCTGTGCCTCGACCTAGGTTGGGCAAAACTAAACATATCGGTGTTCGCCTTAGAAATCTCACTAGGATAAAGACCTCCTCCATTCCTGCCATTATTGAAAGAGATTGTGATACCTCACATCTCAAAATGGGGCTACCTAATGTTAGATCCCTCACTTCCAAGGCAGTTATAGTCACTACACAAACACACCTCCCCCACTATATATACAAACGCATGTGGCCCTTCAAATGAGTGGATTCGGCTATTTCAGTCACACACGTTGCTGACAGGTCTTTAAAATCAAGCACACGAGCCATGCAATCTCCACAGACAAACACGTGGCAGTAAAATGGCCTTACTTGAAGAGCTCAGTGACTTTCAATGTGGCACCGTCATATGATGACATCACATTTGTCAAATTTTGGCCCTGCTAGAGCTTCCCCAGTTATTGTGAAGTGGAAATGTCTACGAGCAACGAAGGCTCAGCCTCAAAGGTGTAGAACACGTAAGCTCACAGAACGGAACCGCCGAGTGCTGAAGTAAGTATCGCTGAAAAAATCGTCTCGGTTGCAACACTCACTACCAAGTTCCAAACTGTTCGTCAGGAGCTTTATTTAAATGGGTTTCCATGGTAGTCGAAGATCAACATGCGCAATGCCAAGCGTCGGCTGGAGTGGTGTGAAGCTAACTGCCATTGGATTCTGGAGCAGTGGAAACCTGTTCTCTGGAGTGATAAATCACGCTTCACCATCGGATGCCAGGAGAACGCTGCCTGCCCTAATGAATAGTGCCAACTGTAAAGTTTGGCGGAGGAGGAATAATGGTCTGGGGCTGTTTTTCATTGTTCAGGCCCCTTAGTTCCAGTGAAGGGAAAGCTTAACGCTACAGCATACGATGACACTCTAGACGATTCTGTGCTTCCAACTTTGTGGCAACAGTTTGGGTAAGGCCCTTTCCTGTTTCAGCATGACAGTCACCCTGTGCACAAAGGTCCATACAGAAATGGTTTGTCAAGATCTTTGTGAAAGAACTTGACTGGCCAGCACAGAGCCCTGACCTCAAGCCCATTGAACACCTTTGGGATGAATTGGAACTTCGACTGTGAGCCAGGCCTAATCGCCCTAAATCAATGTCCGACCTCACCAATGCTCTTGTGGCCAAATGGAAGCAAGTCACCAGCAGCAATGTTCCAACATCTAGTGGGAAGACCTCCCAGAGGTGTGGAGGATGTTATAGCAGCAAAAGGGGATCCCAACTCTATATGAACGCCATGATTTTGTAAGATGTTTGATGAGCAGGTGTCCATATACTTTTGTTGTGTATGTATGCCATGTTGTGTATGTGTATATCAATGAATTGGTGAGGGCTCTAGAACAGTCTGCAGCACCCGACCTCAACCTAGTAATCTCTGAAGTAAAACGTTTACTGTTTGCTGATGATCTGGTGCTTCTGTCCCCAACCAAGTAGGGTCCAGGAAAGCAACACAATTAGACACAACCAAATCATGAGAAAACAAAAAGATAATTACTTAACATATTGGAAAGAATTAACAAAAAAAACAGAGCAAACTATAATGCTATTTGGCCCTAAACAGAGAGTACACAGCGGCAGAATACCTGATCACTGTGACTGACCCCAAAATTAAGGAAAGCTTTGACTATGTACAGACTCAGTGAGCATAGCCTTGCTATCATGAAAAAATGTCATTGGCAGACCTGGCTCTCAAGAGAAAACAGGCTATATGCCCAAGCTGCAATTCCTATCCTCCTGCCAAATGTATTACCATTTCAGAGACACGTAGTATTTCTCTCAGATTACACAGCTCCATAAAGAATTTGAAAACAAACCCAATGTTGATCAACTCCCATGTCTACTGGGTGTAACCGTAAAAGCCTTGGTTTCATGCATGTTAACATTAGAAGCCTCCTCCCTAAGTTTGTTTTATTCACTGCTTTAGCACACTCTGCCAACCCGGATGTTCTAGCCTTGTCTGAATCCTGGTTTAGGAAGGCCAAGAAAAATTCAGAAATTTCCATCCCCGACTACAACATTTTCCTTCAAGATAGAACTGCTAAAGGGGGCGGAGTTGCAATCTACCCCAGAGATAACCTGCAGAGTTCTGTCACACTATCCGGGTCTAAGCTCGAACCCAAACAGTTCGAGCTTCTACTTTTAAAAATCAATCTCTCCAGAAATAAGTATTGTGTTGTTACAGACCCTCCTCAGCTCCCAGCTGTGCCCTGGACACCATATGTGAATTGATTGTCCTCCATCTATCTTCAGAGTTCGTACTGTTAGGTGACCTAAACTGGGATATGCTTAACACCCCGGCCGTCCTACAATCTGAGCTATATGCCCTCAATCTCACACAAATCATCAAGGAACCCACCAGGTACAACCCTAAATCTGTAAACAAGGGCACCCTCATAGACGTCATCCTGACCAACTGGCCCTCCAAATACACCTCCGCTGTCTTCAACCAGGATCTCAGCGATCACTGCCTCATTTCCTGTATCCGCTGCGGAGCCGCGGTCAAACGACCACCCCTCATCACTGTCAAACGCTCCCTAAAACACTTCTGCAAGCAAGCCTTTCTAATCGACCTGGCCCGGGTATCCTGGAATGATATTGACCTCATCCCGTTAGTAGAGGATGCCTGGTTGTTCTTTAAAAAGTAACTTTCCTCACCATCTTAAATAAGCATGCCGCTTTCAATAAATGTAGAACTAAGAACAGATGTAGCCCTTGGTTCACTCCAGACTTGACTGCCCTCGACCAGGAACCAATATACACATTCAGGTCAGGAAAAAAAGACTAGCTTTTTCAAACAGAGATTTGCTTCCTGCAGCACTAATTCCAAAAAGTTTTGGGACACTGTAAAGTCCATGGAGAATAAAAGCACCTCCTCCCAGCTGCCCACTGCACTGAGGCTAGGAAACACTGTCACCACTGATAAATCCATAATAATGGAGAATTTCAATAAGCATTTCTCTACGGCTGGCCATGTTTTCCACCCAACCCTTTCCAACAGCTCTGCACCCCCCGCAGCAACTTGCCCAAGTCCTCCCCCACTTCTACTTCACCCAAATACAGACAGATGTTCTGAAAGATCTGCAAAATCTGGATTCCTAGAAATCAGCTGGGCTAGACAATCTGTACTTCCTAAAACTATCCGCCGCCATTGTTGCAACCCCTAATGCTAGTCTGTTCAATCTCTCTTTTGTATCATCTGAGATTCCTCTTCAAAGGGGGAGACACTCGAGACCCAAACTGTTACAGACCTGTATCCATCCTGCCCTGCCTCTAGACCCAAACTGTTACAGACCTATATCCATCCTGCCCTGCCTCTAGACCCAAACTGTTACAGACCTATATCTATCCTGGCCTGCCTTTAGACCCAAACTGTTACAGACCTATATCTATCCTGCCCTGCCTCTAGACCCAAACTGTTACAGACCTATATGCATCCTGCCCTGCCTCTAGACCCAAACTGTTACAGACCTATATACATTCTGCCCTGCCTCTAGACCCAAACTGTTACAGACCTATATCTATCCTGGCCTGCCTTTAGACCCAAACTGTTACAGACCTATATCCATCCTGCCCTGCCTCTAGACCCAAACTGTTACAGACCTATATCTATCCTGGCCTGCCTTTAGACCCAAACTGTTACAGACCTGTATCCATCCTGCCCTGCCCTGCCTTTAGACCCAAACTGTTACAGACCTATATCCATCCTGCCCTGCCTCTAGACCCAAACTGTTATAGACATATATCCATCCTGCCCTGCCTCTAGAACCAAACTGTTACAGATCTATATCCATCCTGCCCTGCCCTGCCTCTAGACCCAAACTGTTACAGACCTATATACATTCTGCCCTGCCTCTAGACCCAAACTGTTACAGACCTGTATCCATCCTGCCCTGCCCTGCCTCTAGACCCAAACTGCTACAGACCTATATCTATCCTGCCCTGCCTCTAGACCCAAACTGTTACAGACCTATATCCATCCTGCCCTGCCTCTAGATCCAAACTGCTACAGACCTATATCTATCCTGCCCTGCCTCTAGACCCAAACTGTTATAGACCTATATCCATCCTGCCCTGCCTCTAGACCCAAACTGTTACAGACCTATATCCATCCTGCCCTGCCTCTAGACTCAAACTGCTACAGACCTATATCTATCCTGCCCTGCCTCTAGACCCAAACTGTTACAGACCTATATCCATCCTGCCCTGCCTCTAGACCCAAACTGTTACAGACCTATATCCATCCTGCCCTGCCTCTAGACCCAAACTGTTACAGACCTATATCTATCCTGCCCTGCCTCTAGACCCAAACTGTTACAGACCTATATCCATCCTGCCCTGCCTCTAGACCCAAACTGTTACAGACCTATATGCATCCTGCCCTGCCTCTAGACCCAAACTGTTATAGACATATATCCATCCTGCCCTGCCCTGCCTCTAGACCCAAACTGTTACAGACCTATATCCATCCTGCCCTGCCTCTAGACCCAAACTGTTACAGACCTATATCCATCCTGCCCTGCCTCTAGACCCAAACTGTTACAGACCTATATCCATCCTGCCCTGCCCTGCCTCTAGACCCAAACTGTTACAGACCTATATCCATCCTGCCCTGCCTCGAGACCCAAACTGTTACAGACCTATATCCATCCTGCCCCGCCCTGCCTCTAGACCCAAACTGTTACAGACCTATATCCATCCTGCCCTGCCTCTAGACCCAAACTGTTACAGACCTATATCCATCCTGCCCTGCCTCTAGACCCAAACTGTTACAGACCTATATCCATCCTGCCCTGCCTCTAGACCCAAACTGTTACAGACCTATATCCATCCTGCCCTGCCTCTAGACCCAAACTGTTACAGACCTATATGCATCCTGCCCTGCCTCTAGACCCAAACTGTTACAGACCTATATACATTCTGCCCTGCCTCTAGACCCAAACTGTTACAGATCTATATCTATCCTGGCCTGCCTTTAGACCCAAACTGTTACAGACCTATATCTATCCTGCCCTGCCTCTAGACCCAAACTGTTACAGACCTATATCCATCCTGCCCTGCCTCTAGACCCAAACTGTTACAGACCTATATCCATCCTGCCCTGCCTCTAGACCCAAACTGTTACAGACCTATATGCATCCTGCCCTGCCTCTAGACCCAAACTGTTACAGACCTATATACATTCTGCCCTGCCTCTAGACCCAAACTGTTACAGACCTATATCTATCCTGGCCTGCCTTTAGACCCAAACTGTTACAGACCTATATCCATCCTGCCCTGCCTCTAGACCCAAACTGTTACAGACCTATATCTATCCTGGCCTGCCTTTAGACCCAAACTGTTACAGACCTATATACATTCTGCCCTGCCTCTAGACCCAAACTGTTACAGACCTATATCTATCCTGGCCTGCCTTTAGACCCAAACTGTTACAGACCTATATCTATCCTGGCCTGCCTTTAGACCCAAACTGTTACAGACCTGTATCCATCCTGCCCTGCCCTGCCTTTAGACCCAAACTGTTACAGACCTATATCCATCCTGCCCTGCCTCTAGACCCAAACTGTTATAGACATATATCCATCCTGCCCTGCCTCTAGAACCAAACTGTTACAGATCTATATCCATCCTGCCCTGCCCTGCCTCTAGACCCAAACTGTTACAGACCTATATACATTCTGCCCTGCCTCTAGACCCAAACTGTTACAGACCTGTATCCATCCTGCCCTGCCCTGCCTCTAGACCCAAACTGCTACAGACCTATATCTATCCTGCCCTGCCTCTAGACCCAAACTGTTACAGACCTATATCCATCCTGCCCTGCCTCTAGACCCAAACTGCTACAGACCTATATCTATCCTGCCCTGCCTCTAGACCCAAACTGTTATAGACCTATATCCATCCTGCCCTGCCTCTAGACCCAAACTGTTACAGACCTATATCCATCCTGCCCTGCCTCTAGACTCAAACTGCTACAGACCTATATCTATCCTGCCCTGCCTCTAGACCCAAACTGTTACAGACCTATATCCATCCTGCCCTGCCTCTAGACCCAAACTGTTACAGACCTATATCCATCCTGCCCTGCCTCTAGACCCAAACTGTTACAGACCTATATCCATCCTGCCCTGCCTCTAGACCCAAACTGTTACAGACCTATATCTATCCTGCCCTGCCTCTAGACCCAAACTGTTACAGACCTATATCCATTCTTCCCTGCCCTGCCTCTACACCCAAACTGTTACAGACCTATATGCATCCTGCCCTGCCTCTAGACCCAAACTGTTATAGACATATATCCATCCTGCCCTGCCCTGCCTCTAGACCCAAACTGTTACAGACCTATATCCATCCTGCCCTGCCTCTAGACCCAAACTGTTACAGACCTATATCCATCCTGCCCTGCCTCTAGACCCAAACTGTTACAGACCTATATCCATCCTGCCCTGCCCTGCCTCTAGACCCAAACTGTTACAGACCTATATCCATCCTGCCCTGCCTCTAGACCCAAACTGTTACAGACCTATATCCATCCTGCCCTGCCTCTAGACCCAAACTGTTACAGACCTATATCCATCCTGCCCTGCCTCTAGACCCAAACTGTTACAGACCTATATCCATCCTGCCCTGCCTCTAGACCCAAACTGTTACAGACCTATATCCATCCTGCCCTGCCTCTAGACCCAAACTGTTACAGACCTATATCCATCCTGCCCTGCCTCTAGACCCAAACTGTTAAAGACCTATATCCATCCTGCCCTGCCTCTAGACCCAAACTGTTACAGACCTATATCCATCCTGCCCTGCCTTTAGACCCAAACTGTTATAGACCTATATCCATCCTGCCCTGCCTCTAGACCCAAACTGTTACAGACCTATATCCATCCTGCCCTGCCTCTAGACCCAAACTGTTATAGACCTATATCCATCCTGCCCTGCCTCTAGACCCAAACTGTTACAGACCTATATCCATCCTGCCCTGCCCTGCCTCTAGACCCAAACTGCTACAGACCTATATCCATCCTGCCCTGCCTCTAAACCCAAACTGTTACAGACCTATATCCATCCTGCCCTGCCCTGCCCTGCCTCTAGACCCAAACTGTTACAGACCTATATCCATCCTGCCCTGCCTCTAGACCCAAACTGCTACAGATCTATATCTATACTGCCCTGCCTCTAGACCCAAACTGTTACAGACCTATATCCATCCTGCCCTGCCTCTAGACCCAAACTGTTACAGACCTATATCCATCCTGCCTTGCCTCTACACCCAAACTGTTACAGACCTATATCCATCCTGCCCTGCCTCTAGACCCAAACTGTTACAGACCTATATGCATCCTGCCCTGCCTCTAGACCCAAACTGTTATAGACATATATCCATCCTGCCCTGCCCTGCCTCTAGACCCAAACTGTTACAGACCTATATCCATCCTGCCCTGCCTCTAGACCCAAACTGTTACAGACCTATATCCATCCTGCCCTGCCTCTAGACCCAAACTGTTACAGACCTATATCCATCCTGCCCTGCCCTGCCTCTAGACCCAAACTGTTACAGACCTATATCCATCCTGCCCTGCCTCTAGACCCAAACTGTTACAGACCTATATCCATCCTGCCCTGCCTCTAGACCCAAACTGTTACAGACCTATATCCATCCTGCCCTGCCTCTAGACCCAAACTGTTACAGACCTATATCCATCCTGCCCTGCCTCTAGACCCAAACTGTTACAGACCTATATCCATCCTGCCCTGCCTCTAGACCCAAACTGTTACAGACCTATATCCATCCTGCCCTGCCTCTAGACCCAAACTGTTACAGACCTATATCCATCCTGCCCTGCCTCTAGACCCAAACTGTTACAGACCTATATCCATCCTGCCCTGCCTCTAGACCCAAACTGTTATAGACCTATATCCATCCTGCCCTGCCTCTAGACCCAAACTGTTACAGACCTATATCCATCCTGCCCTGCCTCTAGACCCAAACTGTTATAGACCTATATCCATCCTGCCCTGCCTCTAGACCCAAACTGTTACAGACCTATATCCATCCTGCCCTGCCCTGCCTCTAGACCCAAACTGCTACAGACCTATATCCATCCTGCCCTGCCTCTAAACCCAAACTGTTACAGACCTATATCCATCCTGCCCTGCCCTGCCCTGCCTCTAGACCCAAACTGTTACAGACCTATATCCATCCTGCCCTGCCTCTAGACCCAAACTGCTACAGACCTATATCTATACTGCCCTGCCTCTAGACCCAAACTGTTACAGACCTATATCCATCCTGCCCTGCCTCTAGACCCAAACTGTTACAGACCTATATCCATCCTGCCTTGCCTCTACACCCAAACTGTTACAGACCTATATCCATCCTGCCCTGCCTCTAGACCCAAACTGTTACAGACCTATATCTCATCCTGCCCTGCCTCTAGACCCAAACTGTTATAGACATATATCCATCCTGCCCTGCCTCTAGACCCAAACTGTTACAGACCTATATCCATCCTGCCCTGCCCTGCCTCTAGACCCAAACTGCTACAGACCTATATCCATCCTGCCCTGCCTCTAAACCCAAACTGTTACAGACCTATATCCATCCTGCCCTGCCCTGCCCTGCCTCTAGACCCAAACTGTTACAGACCTATATCCATCCTGCCCTGCCCTGCCTCTAGACCCAAACTGCTATAGACCTATATCTATCCTGCCCTGCCTCTAGACCCAAACTGTTACAGACCTATATCCATCCTGCCCTGCCTCTAGACCCAAACTGTTACAGACCTATATCTATCCTGCCCTGCCTCTAGACCCAAACTGTTACAGACCTATATCTATCCTGCCCTGCCTCTAGACCCAAACTGTTACAGACCTATATCCATCCTGCCCTGCCCTGCCTCTAGACCCAAACTGTTACAGACCTATATCCATCCTGCCCTGCCTCTAGACCCAAACTGTTACAGACCTATATCCATCCTGCCCTGCCTCTAGACCCAAACTGTTACAGATCTATATCTCATCCTGCCCTGCCTCTAGACCCAAACTGTTACAGACCTATATCCATCCTGCCCTGCCCTGCCTCTAGACCCAAACTGCTACAGACCTATATCTATCCTGCCCTGCCTCTAGACCCAAACTGTTACAGACCTATATCTCATCCTGCCCTGCCTTTAGACCCAAACTGTTACAGACCTATATCCATCCTGGCCTGCCTCTAGACCCAAACTGTTACAGATCTATATCCATCCTGCCCTGCCCTGCCTCTATACCCAAACTGTTACAGACCTATATCCATCCTGCCCTGCCCTTCCTCTAGACCCAAACTGTTACAGACCTATATCCATCCTGCCCTGCCTCTAGACCCAAACTGTTACAGACCTATATCCATCCTGCCCTGCCTCTAGACCCAAACTGTTACAGACCTATATCCATCCTGCCCTGCCTCTAGACCCAAACTGTTACAGACCTATATCCATCCTGCCCTGCCTCTAGACCCAAACTGTTACAGACCTATATCCATCCTGCCCTGCCTCTAGACCCAAACTGTTACAGACCTATATCCATCCTGCCCTGCCTCTAGACCCAAACTGTTACAGACCTATATCCATCCTGCCCTGCCTCTAGACCCAAACTGTTATAGACCTATATCCATCCTGCCCTGCCTCTAGACCCAAACTGTTACAGACCTATATCCATCCTGCCCTGCCTCTAGACCCAAACTGTTATAGACCTATATCCATCCTGCCCTGCCTCTAGACCCAAACTGTTACAGACCTATATCCATCCTGCCCTGCCCTGCCTCTAGACCCAAACTGTTACAGACCTATATCCATCCTGCCCTGCCTCTAGACCCAAACTGTTACAGACCTATATCCATCCTGCCCTGCCCTGCCCTGCCTCTAGACCCAAACTGTTACAGACCTATATCCATCCTGCCCTGCCTCTAGACCCAAACTGCTACAGACCTATATCTATACTGCCCTGCCTCTAGACCCAAACTGTTACAGACCTATATCCATCCTGCCCTGCCTCTAGACCCAAACTGTTACAGACCTATATCCATCCTGCCTTGCCTCTACACCCAAACTGTTACAGACCTATATCCATCCTGCCCTGCCTCTAGACCCAAACTGTTACAGACCTATATCTCATCCTGCCCTGCCTCTAGACCCAAACTGTTATAGACATATATCCATCCTGCCCTGCCTCTAGACCCAAACTGTTACAGACCTATATCCATCCTGCCCTGCCCTGCCCTGCCTCTAGACCCAAACTGTTACAGACCTATATCCATCCTGCCCTGCCCTGCCTCTAGACCCAAACTGCTATAGACCTATATCTATCCTGCCCTGCCTCTAGACCCAAACTGTTACAGACCTATATCCATCCTGCCCTGCCTCTAGACCCAAACTGTTACAGACCTATATCTATCCTGCCCTGCCTCTAGACCCAAACTGTTACAGACCTATATCTATCCTGCCCTGCCTCTAGACCCAAACTGTTACAGACCTATATCCATCCTGCCCTGCCCTGCCTCTAGACCCAAACTGTTACAGACCTATATCCATCCTGCCCTGCCTCTAGACCCAAACTGTTACAGACCTATATCCATCCTGCCCTGCCTCTAGACCCAAACTGTTACAGATCTATATCTCATCCTGCCCTGCCTCTAGACCCAAACTGTTACAGACCTATATCCATCCTGCCCTGCCCTGCCTCTAGACCCAAACTGCTACAGACCTATATCTATCCTGCCCTGCCTCTAGACCCAAACTGTTACAGACCTATATCTCATCCTGCCCTGCCTTTAGACCCAAACTGTTACAGACCTATATCCATCCTGGCCTGCCTTTAGACCCAAACTGTTATAGACATATATCCATCCTGGCCTGCCTTTAGACCCAAACTGTTACAGACCTATATCCATCCTGCCCTGCCTCTAGACCCAAACTGTTACAGACCTATATCCATCCTGCCCTGCCTCTAGACCCAAACTGTTACAGACATATATCCATCCTGGCCTGCCTTTAGACCTGTATCCATCCTGGCCTGCCTTTAGACCTGTATCCATCCTGGCCTGCCTTTAGACCTGTATCCATCCTGGCCTGCCTTTAGACCTGTATCCATCCTGGCCTGCCTTTAGACCTGTATCCATCCTGGCCTGCCTTTAGACCTGTATCCATCCTGCCCTGCCTTTAGACCTGTATCCATCCTGGCCTGCCTCTAGACCTGTATCCATCCTGCCCTGCCTTTAGACCTGTAATCCATCCTGCCCTGCCTTTAGACCTGTATCCATCCTGCCCTGCCTTTAGACCTGTATCCATCCTGGCCTGCCTTTAGACCCAAACTGTTACAGACCTGTATCCATCCTGCCCTGCCTTTAGACCTGTATCCATCCTGGCCTGCCTTTAGACCTGTATCCATCCTGGCCTGCCTTTAGACCTGTATCCATCCTGGCCTGCCTTTAGACCTGTATCCATCCTGGCCTGCCCTATTAAAGTCTCCGAAAGCCAAATTAATAAACAGATCACTGACCATTTCGAATCCCACCGTACATTTTCCACTGTGCAATCTGGTTTCAGAGTTGGTCACGGATGCACCTCAGCCACGCTCAAGGTCCTAAACGATATCATAACCGCCATCAATAAGAGACAATACTGTGCAGCTGTCGTCATCAACCTGGCCAAGGCTTTCGACTCTGTCAATCACCGTATTCTTGTCGGCAGACTCAACAGCTTTGGTTTCTCTAATGACTGCCTCGCCTGGTTCACTAACTACTTCTCAGACAGTGTTCAGTGTGTCAAATCAGAGGGCCTGTTGTCCGGACCTCTGGCAGTCTCTATGGGGGTGCAACAGGGTTCAATTCTCAGGCTGACTCTCTTCTCTGTATACATCAATGATGTCGCTCTTGCTGCTTGTGAGTCTCTGATCCACCTCTACACAGACGACACCATTCTGTATACTTCTGGCCCTTCTTTGGACACTGTGTTAAAAAACCTCCAAACGAGCTTCAATGCCATACAATACTCCTTCCGTGGCCTCCAACTGCTCTTAAATGCTAGTAAAACTAAATGCATGCTCTTCAACCGATCGCTGCCCGCACCCTCCCGCCCGACTAGCACCACTTCTCTGGATGGTTCTGACTTAGCATATGTGGACAACCTAGGTGTCTGACTAGACTGTAAACTCTCCTTCCAGACTCCATTAAGCATCTCCAATCCAAAATTAAATCTAGAATCATCTTCCAATATCGCAACAAAGCCTCCCTCATTCATGCTTCCAAACATACCCTCGTAAAGCTGACTATCCTACCAATCCTGGACTTCAGCGATGTCATTTACAAAATAGCCTCCAACAATCTACTCAGCAAATTGGATGCAGTCTATCACAGTGCCCATATACTACCCACCACTGTGACCTGTATGCTCTCTCTGGCTGGCCCTCGCTACATATTCGTTGCCAAACCCACTGGCTCCAGGTCATCTATAAGTCTTTGCTAGGTAAAGCCCTGCCTTATCTCAGCTCACTGGTCACCATAGAAGCACCCACCCGTAGCACGTGCTCCAGCAGGTATATTTCACTGGTCACCCCCAAAGCCAACACCTCGTCCGGCCGCCTTTCCTTCCATTTCTCTGCTACCAATGACTGGAACAAATTGCAAAAATCACTGAAACTGGAGACTTATATCCCCCTCACTAACTCTAAACATATCTGAGCAGCTTACTGATTGCTGTGTATCTGATAGCCCATCTGTAAATAGCCCATCCAACCAACTACCATCAGTTGTCAGAGCAGC
This sequence comes from Oncorhynchus keta, assembly GCF_023373465.1. Taxonomy (NCBI): domain Eukaryota; kingdom Metazoa; phylum Chordata; class Actinopteri; order Salmoniformes; family Salmonidae; genus Oncorhynchus; species Oncorhynchus keta. Next base: position 4,569,571 of record NC_068431.1, read on the forward strand.
TTACCGATCATTGTACCTGTACATAGCCCATCTGTAAATAGCCCAACCAACTACCTCATCCCCATATTTGTTTTTGTTTTTCTTCTCTTTTGCACACCAGTATTTCTACTTGCACATCCTCATCTGCACAGAGTTAATTGCTAAATTGTAATTGTAATTAGTTCGCCACTTTATTGCTTAAAAAATAAAGGAGAGCCGCTCTCTCTAGGAGCTCACATACAAAAATATTTACGTCCAGCGTTTCGTCAGACAAGGGTATTTAATGCCTTACCACACACTGTATATAGATTGTTCTATTGTGTTATTGACTGTACGTTTGTTTATCCCATGTGTAACTCTGTGTTTTTGTCATACTGCTTTGCTTTATCTTGGCCAGGTCGCAGTTGTAAATGAAAACTTGTTCTCAACTAGCCGACCTGGTTAAATAAAGGTGAAATAAAAAATGTAAAATACCACAGTGTGACAAAACAGCAGTGAGATTCGTGACCTGAAAGGGCAGTGAAGAACAAACGCCGTTGTAAATACAACCCATATTTCTGTTGATTTATTTTCCCTTTTGTACTTCAACTATTTGCACAATTGAAATTGGGAGGGAGGCAGGGAGGCAGGCAGGCAGGGAGGGAGGGAGGGAGGGAGGGAGGGAGGCACAGACAGACAGACAGACAGACAGACAGACAGACAGACAGACAGACAGACAGACAGACAGACAGACAGACAGACAGACAGACAGATAGATGGAGAGAGAGCATGGGGGAATGAGAGAGAGCGAGAGATAAAGAACATCTAAAGGACTTGATCACAGGGTTGAGAGTGCTGTTGATGACCGTCATCAGAATGATAAGGAGAACGTTGTTTGACTTTTAAAAAGAGGCTCAGACTTTAATGACTGAAGAGTTTTACTGAAACCACTTAATGGCAACAACAAGCGTCATAAAGTGATGTAGTTTAGAGTTTATTAGTTCATGAGAGACAAAGAGAGAGAGAGAGACAACATGACAGAGAGACAGAGAGACACAGACAGACAGACAGACAGACAGACAGACAGACAGACAGACAGACAGACAGACAGAGAGAGACAGAGAGAGACAGAGAGAGAGTGAGAGAGTGAGAGAGACAGAGAGAGAGAGAGAGACAAATCAAATCAAAAAATCAAATCACATTTTATTTGTCACATACACATGGTTAGCAGATGTTAATGCGAGTGTAGCGAAATGCTTATGCTTCTAGTTCCGACAATGCAGTGATAACCAACAAGTAATCTAACTAACAATTCCAAAACTACTGTCTTATACACAGTGAAGGGGATAAAGAATATGTACATAACGATATATGAATGAGTGATGGTACAGGGCAGCATACAGTAGATGGTATCGAGTACAGTATATACATATGAGATGAGTATGTAGACAAAGTAAACAAAGTGGCATAGTTAAAGTGGCTAGTGATACATGTATTACATAAGGATGCAGTCGGTGATATAGAGTACAGTATATACGTATGCATATGAGATGAATAATGTAGGGTAAGTAACATTATATAAGGTAGCATTGTTTAAAGTGGCTAGTGATATATTTACATCATTTCCCATCAATTCCCATTATTAAAGTGGCTGGAGTTGGGTCAGTGTCAATGACAGTGTGTTGGCAGCAGCCACTCAATGTTAGTGGTGGCTGTTTAACAGTCTGATGGCCTTGAGATAGAAGCTGTTTTTCAGTCTCTCGGTCCCAGCTTTGATGCACCTGTACTGACCTCGCCTTCTGGATGATAGCGGGGTGAACAGGCAGTGGCTCGGGTGGTTGATGTCCTTGTTGATCTTTATGGCCTTCCTGTAACATCGGGTGGTGTAGGTGTCCTGGAGGGCAGGTAGTTTGCCCCCGGTGATGCGTTGTGCAGACCTCACTACCCTCTGGAGAGCCTTGCGGTTGAGGGCGGAGCAGTTGCCGTACCAGGCGGTGATACAGCCCGCCAGGATGCTCTCGATTGTGCATCTGTAGAAGCTTGTGAGTGCTTTTGGCGACAAGCCGAATTTCTTCAGCTTCCTGAGGTTGAAGAGGCGCTGCTGCGCCTTCTTCACGACGCTGTCAGTGTGAGTGGACCAATTCAGTTCGTCTGTGATGTGTATGCCGAGGAACTTAAAACTTGCTACCCTATAATAATAATATAATATATGCCATTTAGCTGACGCTTTTATCCAAAGCGACTTACAGTCATGTGTGCATACATTCTACGTATGGGTGGTCCCGGGAATTGAACCCACTACCCTGGCGTTACAAGCGCCATGCTCTACCAACTGAGCCACAGAAGGACCACTACCCTCTCCACTACCCTCTCCACTACTGTTCCATCGATGTGGATAGGGGGGTGTTCCCTCTGCTGTTTCCTGAAGTCCACAATCATCTCCTTAGTTTTGTTGACGTTGAGTGTGAGGTTATTTTCCTGACACCACACTCCGAAGGCCCTCACCTCCTCTCTGTAGGCCATCTCGTCGTTGTTGGTAATCAAGCCTACCACTGTTGTGTCGTCCGCAAACTTGATGATTGAGTTGGAGGCGTGCGTGGCCACGCAGTCGTGGGTGAACAGGGAGTACAGGAGAGGGCTCAGAACGCACCCTTGTGGGGCCCCCGTGTTGAGGATCAGCGGGGAGGAGATGTTGTTGCCTACCCTCACCACCTGGGGGCGGCCCGTCAGGAAGTCCAGTACCCAGTTGCACAGGGCGGGGTCGAGCTTGATGACGAGCTTGGAGGGTACTATGGTGTTGAATGCCGAGCTGTAGTCGATGAACAGCATTCTCACATAGGTATTCCTCTTGTCCAGGTGGGTTAGGGCAGTGTGCAGTGTGGTTGAGATTGCGTCGTCTGTGGACCTATTTGGGCGGTAAGCAAATTGGAGTGGGTCAGGGTGTCAGGTGGGGTGGAGGTGATATTGTCATTGACTAGTCTCTCAAAGCACTTCATGATGACGGAAGTGAGTGCTACGGGGCGGTAGTCGTTTAGCTCAGTTACCTTAGCTTTCTTGGGAACAGGAACAATGGTGGCCCTCTTGAAGCATGTGGGAACAGCAGACTGGTATAGGGAGTGATTGAATATGTCCGTAAACACACCAGCCAGCTGGTCTGCGCATGCTCTGAGGGCGCGGCTGGGGATGCCGTCTGGGCCTGCAGCCTTGCGAGGGTTAACACATTTAAATGTCTTACTCACCTCGGCTGCAGTGAAGGAGAGACCGCATGTTTTCGTTGCAGGCCGTGTCAGTGGCACTGTATTGTCCTCAAAGCGGGCAAAAAAGTTATTTAGTCTGCCTGGGAGCAAGACATCCTGGTCCGTGACTGGGCTGGGTTTCTTCTTGTAGTCCGTGATTGACTGTAGACCCTGCCACATGCCTCTTCTGTCTGAGCCATTGAATTGAGATTCTACTTTGTCTCTGTACTGACGCTTAGCTTGTTTAATAGCCTTGCGGAGGGAATAGCTGCATTGTTTATATTCGGTCATGTTACCAGACACCTTGCCCTGATTAAAAGCAGTGGTTCGCGCTTTCAGTTTCACGCGAATGCTGCCATCAATCCACGGTTTCTGGTTAGGGAATGTTTTTATCGTTGCTATGGGAACGACATCTTCAACGCACGTTCTAATGAACTCGCACACCGAATCAGCGTATTCGTCAATATTTTTATCTGACGCAATACGAAACATGTCCCAGTCCACGTGATGGAAGCAGTCTTGGAGTGTGGAGTCAGCTTGGTCGGACCAGCGTTGGACAGACCTCAGCGTGGGAGCCTCTTGTTTAAGTTTCTGTCTGTAGGCAGGGATCAACAAAATGGAGTCGTGGTCAGCTTTTCCAAAAGGGAGGCGGGGCAGGGCCTTATATGCGTCGCAGAAGTTAGAGTAACAATGATCCAAGGTTTTACCACCCCTGGTTGCGCAATCGATATGCTGATAAAATTTAGGAAGTCTTGTTTTCAGATTAGCTTTGTTAAAATCCCCAGCTACAATGAATGCAGCCTCCGGATAAATGGTTTCCAGTTTGCAAAGAGTTAAATAAAGTTCGTTCAGAGCCATCGATGTGTCTGCTTGGGGGGGGGATATATACGGCTGTGATTATAATCGAAGAGAATTCTCTTGGTAGATAATGCGGTCTACATTTGATTGTGAGGAATTCTAAATCAGGTGAACAGAAGGATTTGAGTTCCTGTATGTTTCTTTCATCACACCATGTCTCGTTAGTCATGAGGCATACGCCCCCGCCACTCTTCTTACCAGAAAGATGTTTGTTTCTGTCGGCGCGATGCGTGGAGAAACCCGTTGGCTGCACCGCCCCGGATAGCGTCTCTCCAGTGAGCCATGTTTCGGTGAAGCAGAGAACGTTACAGTCTTTGATGTCCCTCTGGAATACTACCCTTGCTCGGATTTCATCAACCTTGTTGTCAAGAGACTGGACATTGGCAAGAAGAATGCTAGGGAGTGGTGCGCGATGTGCCCGTGTCCTGAGTCTGACCAGAAGACCGCTACGTTTCCCTCTTTTACGAAGTCGTTTTTTTTTTCGCTGCATGCGATCCATTCCGTTGACCTGTTTGTAAGGCAGAACACAGGATCCGTGGCGCGGAAAACATATTCTTGGTCGTACTGATGGTGAGTTGACGCTGATCTTATATTCAGTAGTTCTTCTCGACTGTATGTAATGAAATCTAAGATGACCTGGGGTACTAATGTAAGAAATAACACGTAAAAAAAAAAAAAACTGCATAGTTTCCTAGGAACGCGAAGCGAGGCGGCCATCTCTGTCGGCGCCGGAAGATCAATTCAGTGTGTATCAATGAATTCTCTGAGAGTCCCTCACACATTGCAGCTGAGATCCTTTAATAGCAAAAGACACACATAGCCCGACAGCATAGGCATAATTTATCGTTCAGCTTTGTCTCCTTACTCAAACCCTAGAACCATAAACAAATCCTCCATATCAACAGGCATATATCAAATCCATCCTATCTTGACAAGATCACAGAGACACACTGACTGGCACACAGACATTGTGGAGCCAAGAGATACACGCTTGACCTCTCCCCTCTCTCCGGCCCAAACAACTTAGTCTTGATATAGAACAGATACTGCAAACCCCGCCACAGTATTATACAAAAATAACATTCTGATGAGAAGTAATTTACAAACATATGATGAATATAAAACATCTTACCTATGTTACCACCTAATTCTGATTATTCCCCAACAGAATGCAGTTTGGAAACCTACCAAAAAACAATTAGGCAACAACAAATTCAATCCCTTTTAGACAATTTCCTGGACAACAGGTTCCATAGTAATAGTGAAGGTGTAAACTTGGCAGTATAAAATCTTAACAGTATATTTTACCTCTCAGCTTCCCTATCAAATCTAAACATCTCAAATAGAAAACCAAAGAAAATGAAGAATGCAAAAATCTAAGAAAGAAATTGAGAAACTGACCAAAAACATAGAGACCCGGAAAACCTGAGTCTACGCCTTCACTATGGTGAATCACTAAAACAATACAGAAATACACTACGGAAAAAGAAGGAACAGCACATCAGAAATCAGCTCAATATAATTGAAGAATCCATTGACTCTAACCACTTCTGGGAAAATTGGAAAACACTAAACAAACAACAACACAAATAATTATCTATCCAAAACGGAGATGTATGGGTAAACCACTTCTCCAATCTTTTTGGCTCTATAACAAAGAATAAAGAGCAAAAACATGATCAAATACAAATCTTAGAATAAACTATTAAAGACTACCAGAACCCACTGGATTCTCCAGTTACATTGAATGAGTGACAGGACAAAATAAAAACCCTCCAACCCAAAAAGGCCTGTGGTGTTGATGGTATCCTTAATGAAATTATCAAATATACAGACATCAAATTCCAATTGGCTATACTAAAACTCTTTAACATCATCCTTAGCTCTGGCATCTTCCCCAATATTTGGAAACCAAGGACTGATCACCCCAATCCACAAAAGTGTAGACAAATTTGACCCCAATTACTTCTGTGGAATATGCGTCAACAGTAACCTTGGGAAAATCCTCTGCATTATCATTAACAGCAGACTCGTACATTTCCTCAATGAAAACAACGTACTGAGCAAATGTCAAATTGGCTTTTTACCAAATTACCGTACAACAGACCATGTTTTCACCCTGCATGCCCTAATTGACAACCAAACAAACCAAAACAAAGGCAAAGTCTTTTCATGCTTTGTTGATTTCAAAAAAGCCTTCGACTCAATTTGGCATGAGGCAAAGTGGTGTTGAGGATAAAACATACGACATTATAAAATCCATGTACACAAACAACAAGTGTGTGGTTAAAATTGCCAAAAAACACACCAATTTCTTCACACAGGGTCGTGGGGTGAGACAGGGATGAAGCTTAAGCCCCACCCTCTTCAACATATATATCAACGAATTGGCTCGGGCACTACAAGAGTCTGCAGCACCCGGCCTCAGCCTACTAGAATCCGAGGTCAAATGTCTGCTGTTTGCTGATGATCTGGTGCTTCTGTCACCAACCAAGGAGGGCCTACAACAGCACCTAGATCTTCTGCACAGATTCTGTCAGACCTGGGCCCTGACAGTAAATCTCAGTAAGAACAAAATAATGGTGTTCCAAAAAAGGTCCAGTCGCCAGGACCACAAATACAAATTCCATCTAGACACTGTTGCCCTAGAGCACACAAAAAACTATACATACCTTGGCCTAAACATCAGCGCCACAGGTAACTTTCACAAAGCTGTGAAGAAGGGCATTCTATGCCATCAAAAGGAACATAACTATTTGATTATGTACAGACTCAGTGAGCCTTGCTATTGAGAAAGGCCGTCATAGACAGACATGGCTCTCTAGACTTTACAAAGTCTTTAAGAACGTAGGTATTAACAGGAAGTCCCTGTCTTGGTATCAACCAGGCATGGTTTTAACAGGAAGTACCTGTCTTGGTATCAACCAGGCATGGTTTTAACAGGAAGTACCCGTCTTGGTATCAACCAGGCATGGTTTTAACAGGAAGTACCTGACTTGGTATCAACCAGGCATGGTTTTAACAGGAAGTACATGTCTTGGTATCAACCAGGCATGGTTTTAACAGGAAGTACCTGACTTGGTATCAACCAGACATGGTTTTAACAGGAAGTCTCTGTCTTGGTATCTACCAGACATGTCTGTAGGATATTGTATCAGACGGGGGATATCCTACCAACCTCAGGTCGTCTTAAAGAGAGATGCTGTAATAGAAACAGAAAGGAACTGAGATATTGATTCCTTCTTGATAAATAAATAAAACAAAAATATTTGGTTGTTTCACTGTAATACCTTGCCTTACTTCTACATCTGTGTCGCTTGCTGTTTGGGTTTTAGGTTGGGTTTCTGTACAAGCACTTTGTGACATCTATCGATGTCAAGGTAAAACAAAATCTGTCGTTCTGCCCCTGAAGAAGGCAGTTTAACCCACTGTTCCTAGGCCGTCATTGTAAATACGGATTTGTTCTTAACTGATTTGCCTAGTTAAATAAAGATACAATTTAAAAAATACAAACGTAAAATGGGCTTTATAAATACATTTGATTGATTGACCGAGCAATTTTATGAAGTTAGCTTTCGCTAACCAGGCAGGGGCCCTATCTACCAACCTCAAAACTATTTAACCAGCTATCAGGTAGACTAGATAACTATCTTAGCTGGCGTGCCTGCTGTCAAGGTGGGCGGACTATAGAAAAGGAAGCAATAACTATTAACTAAATGTACTGAACAATGACTCACATTCCTTTCCACCTTTCACCCCATAATTTAGCAGAGATGTGGAGAAGCATATTTAGTTTATTCTAAAAAAGCACCTCCAGTCAGGAGAACAAAAGACCGATCAAGAGGTGTGCTTAGAAAAATAGAACAATACTTAGAACAATACTTGGTTAAAATGTAATCTGGCAACTAAATGATAATATTTTGTGTATTAATTAGGAATGCATGATATGTGTCTGTATTGACGATGTGTGGGTATGATCCCATGATACGTGCCTGTATTGACGATGTGTGGGTATGATCCCATGATATGTGCCTGTATTGACGATGTGTGGGTATGATCCCATGATAGGTGCCTGTATTGACGATGTGTGGGTATGATCCCATGATAGGTGCCTGTATTGACGATGTGTGGGTATGATCCCATGATAGGTGCCTGTATTGACGATGTGTGGGTATGATCCCATGATGTGCGCCTGTATTGACTGGATGTGTGGGTATGATCCCTTAGCCAGATGTGTGGGTATGATCCCATGATATGCGCCTGTATTGACACAGGTGCTTTGTACTTACAGTACAGTGAGCTGGCTGCAGGTTATCAGAGTGGAGTAGTTGATGGTTAAGACCTGGTTCCCCTCAAAATCCCTGGAGAGAGAGAGAGAGAGAGAGGGAGACAGAGAGAGAGAGAGAGAGAGAGAGAGAGAGAGAGAGAGAGAGAGAGAGAGAGAGAGACAGAGAGAGACAGAGACAGAGACAGAGACAGAGACAGAGAGACAGAGGGAGAGAGACAGAGACAGAGGGAGAGAGAGAGAGAGAGAGGGACAGAGAGACAGAGACAGAGGGAGAGAGAGAGGGAGAGAGACAGAGACAGAGGGAGAGAGAGAGAGGGGAGAGAGAGAGAGAGAGGGAGAGAGAGACAGAGACAGAGACAGAGGGAGAGAGAGAGAGAGGAGAGAGAGAGAGAGAGGGAGAGAGAGACAGAGACAGAGGGAGAGAGAGAGAGAGGGAGAGAGAGAGAGGGGAGAGAGAGAGACACAGAGAGAGAGAGAGAGGAGAGAGACAGAGACAGAGAGAGAGAGACAGAGAGAGAGAGAGAGAGAGAGAGAGACAGAGAACATTGGTGTACACTGTTACATCACACGGTCAGGCTGACCGCTGGCTAACATTATCATTATCTTTGTCTGCAGCCGGATACTAATCTAAGCCCTTCAAACTGGAGGGATATATATCTCTCTCTCTGTGTGTTAATAACAATAACTGCAGGAGAAAATAACCTCTTAAAGGCTGTCTTTGTTTTTACTAATAATGACAGTCAAATTATTATTATGATACATACTCAATAGGGATAGGATGGACAGACAGACAGACAGACAGACAGACAGACAGACAGACAGACAGACAGACAGACAGACAGACAGACAGACAGACAGACAGACAGACAGACAGACAGACAGACAGACAGACAGACAGACAGACAGACAGACAGACAGACAGACAGACAGACAGACAGACAGACAGACAGACAGACAGACAGACAGACAGACAGACAGACAGACAGACAGACAGACAGACAGACAGACAGACAGACAGACAGACAGACAGACAGACAGACAGACAGACAGACAGAGAGTGAGAGAGCCAAGCCATCAAAAGGAACATAAAATTCGACCAATTAGGATTTGGCTAAAAATACTTGAATCAGTCATAGAGCCCATTGTCCTTTATGGTTGTGAGGTCTGGGGTCCGCTCACCAACCAAGAATTCACTAAATGGGACAAACACCAAATTGAGACTCCGCACGCAGAATTCTGTAAAAATATCCACAGTGTACAACGTAGAAAACCAAATAATGCATGCAGAGCAGAATTAGGCCGATACCCACTAATTATTCAAATCCATAAAAGAGACATTACATTTTCCAACCACCTAAAAGGAAGCGATTCCCAAACCTTCCATAACAAAGCCATCACCTACAGAGAGATGAACCTGGAGAAGAGTCCACTAAGCAAGCTGGTCCTGGGGCTCTGTTCACAAACACAAACACACCCCACAGAGCCCCAGGACAGCAGCACAATTAGACCCAACCAAATCATGAGAAAACAAAAAGATAATTCCTTGACACATTGGAAGGAATTAACAAAAAAACAGAATGCTATTTGGCTCTACACAGAGAGTACACAGCGGCAGAATACCTGACCACTGTGACTGACCCAAAATTAAGGAAAGCTTTGACAATGTACAGACTTAGTGAGGATAGCCTTGCTATTGAGAAAGGCCGCTGTAGACAGACCTGGCTCTCAAGAGAAGACAGGCTATGTGCTCACTGCCCACAAAATGAGGTGGAAACTGAGCTGCACTTCCTAACCTCCTGCTAAATGTATGACCATATTAGAGACACATATTTCCCTCAGATTACACAGACCTACAAAGAATTTGAAAATAAATCACATTTTGATAAACTCCTATATCTATTGGGTGAAATACCACAGTGTGCCATCACAGCAGCAAGATGTGACCTGTTGCCAAAAGAAAAGGGCAACCAGCGCAACCAGTAGTTTATATGTCGAAGGGCTAGGGTCAGTTTGTTATATCTGGAGTACTTCTCCTGTCCTATCCGGTGTCCTGTGTGAATTTAAATATGCTCTCTCTAATTCGCTCTTTCTCTCATTCTTTCTCTCTCTCGGAGGACCTGAGCCCTAGGACCATGCCTCAGGACTACCTGACATGATGACTCCTTGCTGTCTCCAGTCCACCTGGCTGTGCTGCTGCTCCAGTTTCAACTGTTCTGCCTGTGATTATTATTATTTGACCATGCTGGTCATTTATGAACATTTGAACATCTTGGCCATGTTCTGTTATAATCTCCACCTGGCACAGCCAGAAGAGGACTGGCCACCCCACATAGCCTGGTTCCTCTCTAGGTTTCTTCCTAGGTTTTGGCCTTTCTAGGGAGTTTTTCCTAGCCACTGTGCTTCTACATCTGCATTGCTTGCTGTTTGGGGTTTTAGGCTGGGTTTCTGTACAGCACTTTGAGATATCAGCTGATGTGCGAAGGGTTATATAAAGAAATTGGATTTGATTTGATTTTTGAAGAACAAACACCATTGTAAATACAATCCATATTTGGAATGAATTGTAACCACACCTTTGGGATGAATTGGAACGCCCAACATCACTGCTCAACTAATGCTCTTGTGGCTGAACCAAGTTCCCGCAGCAAGGGGGGGAATCAACACCATATTAATGCCCAGGATTTTGGAATTTTGGAGCAGTGTAAAGGACCATTCCAGTTTTGATTTATTTATACTATTTTCTACATTGTAGAATAGTAGTGAAGACATCAAAACTATGAAATAACATGTATGGAATCATGTCGTAACCGAAATAGTGTTAAAGAAATCAAAATATATTTGAGATTCTTCAAAGTAGCCACCCTTTGCCTTGATGATAGCTTTGCACACTCTTGGCATTCTCTCAAACAGTTTCACCTGGAATGCTTTTTCCAATAGTCTTGAAGGAGTTAAACAGTATGTAAACATTATTAAAGTGACCAGTGTTCCATGTCTATGTACAGGCAGTAGCCTCTAAAGTGCATGGCAGAGTAACCCGGTGGTAGGCATCTCGTAACAGTGACTAAAGTTCAGGGCAGGTTGGAGGCTGGTGACTATTTAACAGTCTGATAGCCTTGAGAAAGAAGCTGTTTCTCAGTCTCTCTGTTCAAGCTTTGAAGCATCTGTACTTTCAGAGTGGAGCAGTATGTAAACATTATTAAAGTGATTCCATGTCTATGTATATGGGGCAGCAGCCTCTAAGGTGCAGGGTTACGTAACCGGGTGGAAGCCGCCTAGTGATGGCTAACAGTCTGATGGCCTTGAGATAGAAGCTGTTTTTTCAGTCTCTCGGTCCGAACTTTGATGTACCTATACTGACCTCGCCTTCTGGATGATAGCGGGAGGAACAGGCTGTGGCTCGCGTGGCTGAGGTCCTCGATGATCTTCTTGGCCTTCCTGTGACACCGAGTGCTGTAGATGTCCTGGAGGGCAGGCAGTGTGCCCTTTGGTGAGCCCTGCGGTTGTGGATGGTGCAGTTGTCATACCAGGCGGCGATACAGCCCAACACAATGCTCTCAATGGTGGATCTGTAAGTTTGTGTCTTATGGGCAAAGAGACACATTTCTTCAGCCTCCTGAGGTTGTTTGGTTGGGTGAACCATTTCCGATTTCAAGCTTTTCACCTTCTCCGGCCTGTCCACGTGGAAAGGTAGGTGCTTCCTCTGCTGTCTCCTGAAGTCCACGATGAGCTCCTTCATTTTGTTGAAAGAGAGGTTATTTTCCTGGTACCACTCTGCCAGGGCCCTCCTTCCTGTAGGCTGTCACCTACTACTGTTGTGTCATCTACAAACTTGATGATTGAGTTGGAGACGTGCATGGCCACGCAGTCATGGGTGAACAGGGAGTACAGGAGGGGGCTGAGTACGCACCCTTGTGGGGCCCCCGTGTTGAGGATCAGCGACGTGGAGGTGTTGTTTCCTACCTTCTCCACCTGGGGGGGCAGCCCGTCAGGAAGTCCAGGACTCAATTCCACAGGACGGGGTTCAGACCCAGGGCCCAGAGCTTAATAATGAGCACTATGAAATTCAGAGCTGAGCTCTGGTCAATGAACAGCATTCTTACATTGGTATTCCTCTTGTCCAGATGGGATAGGGCAGTGTGCAGTGCGATGGCTAATGTGTCATCCGTGGATATCTTTGAGGCAGTATACAAATTGGAGTGGGTCTAGGGTGTTGGGTAAGGGGGGTGATATGATTCTTGACTCGTCTCTCAAAGCTCTTCATGTTGACAGAGTGCTACGGGGAGATAGTCATTTCATTCAGTTGTCTTTACCTTCTTGGGTACAGGAACAATGGTGGGCGTCTTAAAGCAAGTGGGGACATCAGACTGGGAGAGATTGTCCGTAAACACTCCAGCCAGCTGGTCTGTACATGCTCTGAGGACACGGCTAGGGATGCCGTCTGGCCCGTCAGCCATGCGATGTCTTACTCACGTTGGCCACGGGAGCAGTGGTAGCCCACGGGAGCAGTGGTAGCCCACGGGAGCAGTGGTAGCCGACGGGAGCAGTGGTAGCCTGCGAGAGCAGTGGTAGCCCACGGGAGCAGTGGTAGCCCACGGGAGCAGTGGTAGCCCACGGGAGCAGTGGTAGCCCGCGGGAGCAGTGGTAGCCCACGGGAGCAGTGGTAGCCCACGGGAGCAGTGGTAGCCCAGTGGTAGGCGGGGAGCAGTGGTAGCCCACGGGAGCAGTGGTAGGCGAGCAGTGGTAGCAGTGGTAGCCCACGGGAGCAGTGGTAGCCCACGGGAGCAGTGGTAGCCCACGGGAGCAGTGGTAGCCCACAGGAGCAGTGTTAGCCCACAGGGAGCAGTGGAGAGGTGGTAGGCGACGGGAGCAGTAGGCAGTGGTAGCCCACGGGAGCAGTGGTAGGCGACGGGAGCAGTGGTAGCCCACGGGAGCAGTGGTAGCCCACGGGAGCAGTGGTAGCCCACGGGAGCAGTGGTAGCCCACGGGAGCAGTGGTAGGCGACGGGAGCAGTGGTAGCCCACGGGAGCAGTGGTAGCCCACGGGAGCAGTGGTAGCCCACGGGAGCAGTGGTAGCCCACGGGAGCAGTGGTAGCCCACGGGAGCAGTGGTAGCCCACGGGAGCAGTGGTAGGCGACGGGAGCAGTGGTAGCCCACGGGAGCAGTGGTAGCCCACGGGAGCAGTGGTAGCCCACGGGAGCAGTGGTAGCCCACGGGAGCAGTGGTAGCCCACGGGAGCAGTGGTAGCCCACGGGAGCAGTGGTAGGCGACGGGAGCAGTGGTAGGCGACGGGAGCAGTGGTAGCCCACGGGAGCAGTGGTAGCCCACGGGAGCAGTGGTAGCCCACGGGAGCAGTGGTAGCCCACGGGAGCAGTGGTAGCCCACGGGAGCAGTGGTAGCCCACGGGAGCAGTGGTAGCCCACGGGAGCAGTGGTAGCCCACGGGAGCAGTGGTAGCCCACGGGAGCAGTGGTAGCCCACGGGAGCAGTGGTAGCCCACGGGAGCAGTGGTAGCCCGCATCAGCGGTACCGTGTTGCCCTCAAAGCAGGCAAAGAAGGTGTTTAGCTTGTCCAGGAGCAAAATGTTGGACATTGCAGGTTTTCCATTTATAATCCGAGATTGTCTAGAGTCCCTGCCATATACACGTCACGTGTCTCAGCCATTGACTTGCATTTCCACTTTGTGTTTGTATTGATGTTTTGCCTGTTTGTTACAGAGGGCATAGCTGGACTGTTTGTGCTTGACCATATTCTCGGTCTGTAGTTAAATGTGATGGTTTGTGCTTTCTGATTTGCACCAAATGCTGCCATCTATCCACGGTTTTAGGTTTGGAATAGGTTTTAATCGTCAAAGTTTGAACAAAGTCCCCTTATACACTTCCTGATGAACTCAGTCACTGTGTCAACGTCAATTTTATTCTCAGAGGCAACTCAGAACAGATCCTAGTCCGCGTGATCAAAACAATCTTGAAGCATGGGTTCCGATTGGTCAGACCAACGTTTAACAGTCCTTCCCACGGGTAGTTCCTGTTTGAGTTTCTGCCTATAGGAAGGGAGGATCAGGATGTAGACCTGATCTGATTTGCCGATGGGAGGGTGGGGGAGGGCTTTGTAGCCATCTCGGAAGGGAGAGTAGCAATGGTCTAGAGTTTTTAAAGTACTGGAAGCGATATGTTGATAGAACTTCGGTTACGTTTTCCTCAAATTTGCTTTGTGAAAATCCCCAGCTACAATAAATGCGGCCTCGGGATATGTGGTTCCCAGTTTTCACAAAGTCCAGGTTCATTCCCTGAGAGCTGTTGTGGAATCGGCTTGAGGGGGAATATACAGGGCTATGACAATTACCGAAGAGAATTCTCTTGGGAGGGAATGAGGTCTGCATTTTATTGTGTGGTATCACAGGTAGGGGAAAGGACTTGAGTTCCTATACATTACCACAATTACAGTAGTTAATCATGAAACATACACTACCTTTCAAAAGTTTGGGGCCACTTATAAATGTCCTTGTTTTTGATAGAAAATCACACTTTTTGTCCATGAAAATAACATCAAAATTATCAGAAACACAGTACAAAGAAACAAGAATAGACTGACGAGTTTTGGAAGAAAGTTATTTGATTCTGGACAGTTTGAGCCTGTAATCGAACCCACAAATGCTGATGCTCCAGATACTCAACTAGTCTAAAGGCCAGTTTCATTGCTTCTTTAATCAGGACAACAGCTTTCAGCTGTGCTAATAATAATTGCAAATGTTTTCTGATGATCGATAAGCCTTTTAAAATGATAAACTTGGATTAGCTAACACAACGTGCCATTGGAACACAGGAGTGATGGTTGCTGATAATGGGCCTCTGTACGCCTATGTAGATATTCCATTAAAAATCAACCGTTTCCAGCTACAATAGTCATTTACAACATTAACAATGTCTACACTGTATTTCTGATCAATTTGATGCTATTTTAATGGACAAAAAAATGTGCTTTTCTTTCAAAGACAAGGATGCTTCTAAGTGACCCCAAACTATTGAAAGGTAGTGTATGTTTCATGATTAACTACTGTCAACTCCACCTTCTTTTTCCTGGAGAGTTCTTAATTTCGGTTGATGTGAAAGACTGAGAACTCAGCTGGCACGGAGACAGTATATCTGGAGAGAGCAAAGATTCTGTGAAACAGAGTATGTTAAAGTCCCTGAAGTCTCTCTGGAAGGAGATCCTCGCCCTGAGCTTGTCTACTTTATTGTCCAGGGACTGAACATTAGCAAGTAATATACTCGGAAGTGGTGGATGGTAATTCAACGCCTCCTGAGTCAGACTAAGAGTCCACTCCAAACACCTATTCTCTGCCGGTGGCGTCATGGAGCAGGGGAATTGCCTTGGGGGGTACGAACAAAGGATATATTTCAGAAAAGTCTGGTTGAAATGCTGGTGAGTTACATGTATAGATAGATGTATAGATAGATAGATGTATAGATAAATAGATAGATAGATGTATAGATGTATAGATGTATAGATGTATAGATGTATAGATGTATAGATGTATAGATAGATAGATAGATAGATAGATAGATAGATAGATAGATAGATAGATAGATAGATAGATAGATAGATAGATAGATAGATAGATAGATAGATAGATGTATAGATGTATAGATAGATGTATAGATGTATAGATAGATACTCACACCCAGCTGAGGTTAGGTGTGTGGTGACAGAGGCTGGGTTGGGGGAGCTGCACCAGAGACGTATTCACCATGGAACTGGGGAGAGAGAGAACACACTGTTGTCTAGAGAATACACACACAGACACACATGGATGGGCGGACACACACACACACAGATGGAAGGACACACAAGCACACACACGGACTCACACAAACACACAACTTTGGGACCTCCTTCAGGTAGACACACAGCTGGGAGCCATATTTGGAGAGAAAATATGAACACAAAAACACACTCAGAAAAAAATGGTTCCAGAGGGGTTCTTCCCGTTGGAGAATCCTTTTTGGTTCCAGGGAGAATCCTTTTTGGTTCCAGGGAGAATCCTTTTTGGTTCCAGGGAGAATCCTTTTTGGTTCCAGGGAGAATCATTTTTGGTTCCAGGGAGAATCCTTTTTGGTTCCAGGGAGAATCCTTTTTGGTTCCAGGGAGAATCCTTTTTGGTTCCAGGGAGAATCCTTTTTGGTTCCAGGGAGAATCCTTTTTGGTTCCAGGGAGAACCCTTTTTGGTTCCAGGGAGAATCCTTTTTGGTTCCAGGGAGAATCCTTTTGGTTTTTGGTTCCAGGGAGAATGCTTTTGGTTCCAGGGAGAATCCTTTTTGGTTCCAGGGAGAATCCTTTTTGGTTCCAGGGAGAATCCTTTTTGGTTCCAGGGAGAACCCTTTTTGGTTCCAGCGAGAATCCTTTTGGTTCCAGGGAGAATCCTTTTTGGTTCCAGGGAGAATCCTTTTTGGTTCCAGCGAGAATCCTTTTGGTTCCAGCGAGAATCCTTTTTGGTTCCAGCGAGAATCCTTTTTGGTTCCAGGGAGAATCCTTTTTGGTTCCAGGGAGAATCCTTTTTGGTTCCAGCGAGAATCCTTTTGGTTCCAGCGAGAATCCTTTTTGGTTCCAGCGAGAATCCTTTTTGGTTCCAGCGAGAATCCTTTTTGGTTCCAGGGAGAATCCTTTTTGGTTCCAGGGAGAATCCTTTTTGGTTCCAGGGAGAATCCTTTTTGGTTCCAGGGAGAATCCTTTTTGGTTCCAGGGAGAATCCTTTTTGGTTCCAGGGAGAATCCTTTTTGGTTCCAGGGAGAACCCTTTTTGGTTCCAGGGAGAATCCTTTTTGGTTCCAGGGAGAATCCTTTTTGGTTCCAGGGAGAATCCTTTTTGGTTCCAGGGAGAATGCTTTTTGGTTCCAGGGAGAACTCATTTCAGGTTCCATGTGGAACCCTCTGTGGAAAGGGTCCTACATGGATCCCATAAGGCAGTGGTGTAAAATAGTATTTTTAAGGTATTTGTATTTTACTATTTATATTTTTGATAACTTTTACTTTACTACATTCCTAAATAAAATGTACTTTTTACTCTGTGTTTTCCCTGACAGCCAAAAGTACTTTTGCATTTTAAATGCTTAGCAGAACATGAATATGATGCAATTCTCACACTTATTAAGAGAACATCCCTGGTCCTCCCTACTGCCTCTGATCTGGAGGACTCACTAAAAAGAGAACATCCCTGGTCATCCCTACTGTCTCTGATCTGGAGGACTCATTAAACAGAGAACATCCCTGGTCATCCCTACTGCCTCTGATCTGGAGGACTCACTAAACAGAGAACATCCCTGGTCATCCCTACTGCCTCTGATCTGGAGGACTCACTAAACAGAGAACATCCCTGGTCATCCCTACTGCCTCTGATCTGGAGGACTCACTAAACAGAGAACATCCCTGGTCATCTCTACTGCCTCTGATCTGACAGACTCACTAAACAGAGAACATCCCTGGTCATCCCTACTGCCTCTGATCTGGAGGACTCACTAAACAGAGAACATCCCTGGTCATCCCTTCTGCCTCTGATCTGGTGGACTCACTAAACAGAGAACATCCCTGGTCAACCCTACTGCCTCTGATCTGGTGGATTCACTAAACAGAGAACATCCCTGGTCATCCCTACTGCCTCTGATCTGGAGGACTCACTAAACAGAGAACATCCCTGGTCATCCCTACTGCCTCTGATCTGGAGGACTCACTAAACAGAGAACATCCCTGGTCATCCCTACTGCCTCTGATCTGGAGGACTCACTAAACAGAGAACATCCCTGGTCATCCCAACTGCCTCTGATCTGGAGGACTCACTAAACAGAGAACATCCCTGGTCATCCCGAATGCCTCTGATCTGGAGGACTCACTAAACAGAGAACATCCCTGGTCATCCCCACTGCCTCTGATCTGGTGGATTCACTAAACAGAGAACATCCCTAGTCATCCCTACTGCCTCTGATCTGGAGGACTCACTAAACAGAGAACATCCCTGGTCCTCCCTACTACATCTTTCTGGAGGACTCACTGAACAGAGAACATCCCTGGTCATCCCTACTGCATCTGATCTGGTGGACTCACTAAACAGAGAACATCCCTGGTCATCCCGAATGCCTCTGATCTGGAGGACTCACTAAACAGAGAACATCCCTGGTCATCCCTACTGCCTCTGATCTGGAGGACTCACTAAACAGAGAACATCCCTGGTCATCCCCACTGCCTCTGATCTGGAGCACTCACTAAACAGAGAACATCCCTGGTCATCCCTACTGCCTCTGATCTGGAGGACTCACTAAAACGAGAACATCCCTAGTCATCCCTACTGCCTCTGATCTGGAGGACTCACTAAACAGAGAACATCCCTGGTCATCCCTACTGCCTCTGATCTGGAGGACTCACTAAACAGAGAACATCCCTGGTCATCCCTACTGCCTCTGATCTGGAGGACTCACTAAACAGAGAACATCCCTGGTCATCCCTACTGCCTCTGATCTGGAGGACTCACTAAACAGAGAACATCCCTGATCATCCCTACTGCCTCTGATCTGGAGGACTCACTAAACAGAGAACATCCCTGGTCATCCCTACTGCCTCTGATCTGGAGGACTCACTAAACAGAGAACATCCCTGGTCATCCCTACTGCCTCTGATCTGGAGGACTCACTGAACAGAGAACATCCCTGGTTCTCCCTACTGCATCTTTTCTGGAGGACTCACTGAACAGAGAACATCCCTGGTCATCCCTACTGCATCTGATCTGGTGGACTCACTAAACAGAGAACATCCCTGGTCATCCCTACTGCCTCTGATCTGGTGGACTCACTAAACAGAGAACATCCCTGGTCCTCCCTACTGCATCTTTTCTGGAGGACTCACTGAACAGAGAACATCCCTGGTCCTCCCTACGGCCTCTGATCTGGAGGACTCACTAAACAGAGAACATCCCTGGTCCTCCCTACTGCATCTGATCTGGAGGACTCACTGAACACACATGTTTTGTTTGTAAATGGTGTCTGAGTGTTGGACTGTCAGAGTGTAGCCCTGGCTATTCGTTAATACATTTTTAAAAAACCATACCCAGCCAAAACATAGAAATACAAAATCATAGATAACAAAACATAGAATGCCCACCCCAGGGTAGCCTAGTGGTTAGAGTGTTGGACTAGTAACCGGAAGGTTGCAAGTTCAAATCCCTGAGCTGACAAGGTACAAATCTGTCATTCTGCCCCTGAACAGGCAGTTAACCCACTGTTCCTAGGCCGTCATTGAAAATAAGAATTTGTTCTTAACTGACTTGCCTCGTAAAATAAAATAAAAAAAAAACACCCTGACCAAACCAAAGAGAGACATTAAATGGCTCTCTAAGGTCAGGGCTCAAGTATAATTTAGAAAGTATGTTTACTTGTGATACTTAAGAATATTTCAAACCAAATAAGTTTTAGACTTTTACTCAAGTAGTATTTTACTGGGTAACACGATTAAATGTCTTACTGACCTCGGCCAGGGCGAGCCAAGGTATCTTTACTTTTACTCAAGCATGACAATTGGGTACATTTTCCACCATTGGAAAAAAAGTAGTCAGTTGATCCTCCTCACTAGATAGTCAGTTGATAGTCAGTTGATCCTCCTCACTAGATAGTCAGTTGATAGTCAGTTGATTCTCAGCAGATAGTCAGTTGATAGTCAGTTGATTCTCAGCAGATCGTCAGTTGATAGTCAGTTGATTCTCAGCAGATAGTCAGTTGATAGTCAGTTGATTCTCAGCAGATAGTCAGTTGATAGTCAGTTGATTCTCAGCAGATAGTCAGTTGATAGTCAGTTGATTCTCAGCAGATAGTCAGTTGATAGTCAGCAGATCGTCAGCAGCCCCACCTCTCTGTCTCTCTCCCCACCTCTCTGTCTCTCTCCCCACCTCTCTGTCTCTCTCCCCACCTCTCTGTCTCTCTCCCCACCTCTCTGTCTCTCTCCCCCACCTCTCAGTCTCTCTCCCCACCTCTCAGTCTCTCTCCCCACCTCTCAGTCTCTCTCCCACCTCTCTGTCTCTCCCCCACCTCTCTGTCTCTGTCCTACCTTAGTATCTCTCTATCTCTCCCCACCTCTCTGTCTCTCCCCCCACCTCTCTGTCTCTCTCCCCACCTCTCTGTCTCTCTCCCCACCTCTCTGTCTCTCTCCCCACCTCTCTGTCTCTCTCCCCACCTCTCAGTCTCTCTCCCCACCTCTCAGTCTCTCTCCCCACCTCTCAGTCTCTCTCCCCACCTCTCAGTCTCTCTCCCCCACCTCTCAGTCTCTCTCCCCACCTCTCAGTCTCTCCCCCCTCTCACTCTCTCCCCCACCTCTCAGTCTCTCTCCCCACCTCTCAGTCTCTCTCCCCACCTCTCAGTCTCTCTCCCCACCTCCCAGTCTCTCTCCCACCTCTCTGTCTCTCCCCCACCTCTCTGTCTCTGTCCTACCTTAGTATCTCTCTATCTCTCCCCACCTCTCTGTCTCTCCCCCACCTCTCTGTCTCTCTCCCCACCTCTCTGTCTCTCTCCCCACCTCTCAGTCTCTCTCCCCACCTCTCAGTCTCTCTCCCCACCTCTCAGTCTCTCTCCCCACCTCTCTGTCTCTCTCCCACCTCTCTGTCTCTCCCCCCACCTCTCTGTCTCTGTCCTACCTTAGTATCTCTCCCCACCTCTCTGTCTCTCCCCCCACCTCTCCGTCTCTCTCCCCACCTCTGTCTCTCTCCTACCTTAGAATCTCTCCCCACCTCTCTGTCTCTCCCCCCACCTCTCTGTCTCTCTCCCCACCTCTCAGTCTCTCTCCCCACCTCTCAGTCTCTCTCCCCACCTCTCAGTCTCTCTCCCCACCTCTCAGTCTCTCTCCCCACCTCTCAGTCTCTCTCCCCACCTCTCAGTCTCTCTCCCCACCTCTCAGTCTCTCTCCCCACCTCTCTGTCTCTCTCCCCACCTCTCTGTCTCTCTCCCCACCTCTCAGTCTCTCTCCCCACCTCTCAGTCTCTCTCCCCACCTCTCGGTCTCTCTCCCCAACTCTCAGTCTCTCTCCCCAACTCTCAGTCTCTCTCCCCAACTCTCAGTCTCTCTCCCCAACTCTCAGTCTCTGTCTCTCTCCCCACCTCTCTGTCTCTCTCCTCACCTCTCAGCCTCTCTCCTCACCTCTCAGCCTCTCTCCCCACCTCTCAGCCTCTCTCCCCACCTCTCAGCCTCTCTCCCCACCTCTCAGCCTCTCTCCCCACCTCTCAGCCTCTCTCCCCACCTCTCAGCCTCTCTCCCTACCTCTCTATCTCTCTCCCCAACTCTCAGTCTCTCTCCCCAACTCTCAGTCTCTCTCCCCAACTCTCAGTCTCTCTGTCTCTCTCCCCACCTCTCTGTCTCTCTCCCCACCTCTCTGTCTCTCTCCCACCTCTCAGCCTCTCTCCCCACCTCTCAGCCTCTCTCCCCACCTCTCAGCCTCTCTCCCCACCTCTCAGCCTCTCTCCCCCACCTCTCAGCCTCTCTCCCCACCTCTCAGCCTCTCTCTCCACCTCTCAGCCTCTCTCCCCACCTCTCAGCCTCTCTCCCCACCTCTCAGCCTCTCTCCCCACCTCTCTGTCTCTCTCCACACCTCTCTGTCTCTCTCCTACCTTAGTCTCTCTCCCCACCTCTCAGTCTCTCTCCCCACCTCTCTGTCTCTCCCCCACCTCTCAGCCTCTCTCCCCACCTCTCTGTCTCTCTCCCCACCTCTCTGTCTCTCTCCCCACCTCTCTGTCTCTCTCCCCACCTCTCTGTCTCTCCCCCCACCTCTCAGCCTCTCTCCCCACCTCTCAGTCTCTCTCCCCAACTCTCAGTCTCTCTGTCTCTCTCCCCAACTCTGTCTCTCTCCCCACCTCTCAGTCTCTCTCCCCACCTCTCAGCCTCTCTCCCCACCTCTCAGCCTCTCTCCCCACCTCTCAGCCTCTCTCCCCACCTCTCAGCCTCTCTCCCCACCTCTCAGCCTCTCTCCCCCCGTCTCAGTCTCTCTCCCCACCTCTCAGCCTCTCTCCCCACCTCTCTGTCTCTCTCCCCACCTCTCTGTCCCTCTCTCCCCACCTCTCAGCCTCTCTCCCCACCTCTCAGTCTCTCTCCCCACCTCTCAGTCTCTCTCCCCACCTCTCTGTCTCTCTCCCCACCTCTCTGTCTCTCTCCCCACCTCTCTGTCTCTCTCCTACCTTAGTCTCTCTCCCCACCTCTCTGTCTCTCCCCCACCTCTCCGTCTCTCTCCCCACCTCTGTCTCTCCCCCACCTCTCAGCCTCTCTCCCCACCTCTCTGTCTCTCTCCCCACCTCTGAGTCTCTCTCCCCACCTCTCTGTCTCTCTCCCCACCTCTCTGTCTCTCTCCCCACCTCTCTGTCTCTCTCCCCACCTCTCTGTCTCTCTCCCCATCTCTCAATCTCTCTCCCCAACTCTCAGTCTCTCTGTCTCTCTCCCCAACTCTGTCTCTCTCCCCACCTCTCAGTCTCTCTCCCCCACCTCTCAGCCTCTCTCCCCACCTCTCAGCCTCTCTCCCCACCTCTCAGCCTCTCTCCCCACCTCTCAGCCTCTCTCCCCCCGTCTCAGTCTCTCTCCCCACCTCTCAGCCTCTCTCCCCACCTCTCTGTCTCTCTCCCCACCTCTCTGTCCCTCTCTCCCACCTCTCAGCCTCTCTCCCCACCTCTCAGCCTCTCTCCCCACCTCTCAGTCTCTCTCCCCACCTCTCAGCCTCTCTCCCCACCTCTCAGTCTCTCTCCCCACCTCTCAGTCTCTCTCCCCACCTCTCTGTCTCTCTCCCCACCTCTCTGTCTCTCTCCTACCTTAGTCTCTCTCCCCACCTCTCTGTCTCTCTCCCCACCTCTCTGTCCCTCTCTCTCTCCCCACCTCTCTGTCTCTCTCCCCACCTCTCTGTCTCTCTCCTACCTTAGTCTCTCCCCCACCTCTCCGTCTCTCTCCCCACCTCTGTCTCTCTCCTACCTTAGAATCTCTCCCCACCTCTCAGTCTCTCTCCCCACCTTTCAGTCTCTCTCCCCACCTCTCTGTCTCTCTCCCCACCTCTCTGTCTCTCTCCCCACCTCTCTGTCTCTCTCCCCACCTCTCTGTCTCTCTCCCCATCTCTCAATCTCTCTCCCCAACTCTCAGTCTCTCTGTCTCTCTCCCCAACTCTGTCTCTCTCCCCACCTCTCAGTCTCTCTCCCCACCTCTCAGCCTCTCTCCCCACCTCTCAGCCTCTCTCCCACCTCTCAGCCTCTCTCCCCACCTCTCAGCCTCTCTCCCCCCCCGTCTCAGTCTCTCTCCCCACCTCTCAGCCTCTCTCCCCACCTCTCTGTCTCTCTCCCCACCTCTCTGTCCCTCTCTCCCCACCTCTCAGCCTCTCTCCCCACCTCTCAGCCTCTCTCCCCACCTCTCAGTCTCTCTCCCCCCCTCTCAGCCTCTCTCCCCACCTCTCAGTCTCTCTCCCCACCTCTCTGTCTCTCTCCCCACCTCTCTGTCTCTCTCCCCACCTCTCTGTCTCTCTCCCCACCTCTCTGTCTCTCTCCTACCTTTGTCTCTCTCCCCACCTCTCTGTCTCTCTCCCCACCTCTCTGTCCCTCTCTCTCTCCCCACCTCTCTGTCTCTCTCCCCACCTCTCTGTCTCTCTCCTACCTTAGTCTCTCTCCCCACCTCTCTGTCTCTCTCCCCACCTCTCTGTCTCTCTCCTACCTTAGTCTCTCAGTCTCTCTCCCCACCTCTCCGTCTCTCCCCCACCTCTCTGTCTCTGTCCTACCTTAGTATCTCTCCCCACCTCTCTGTCTCTCCCCCCACCTCTCCGTCTCTCTCCCCACCTCTGTCTCTCTCCTACCTTAGAATCTCTCCCCACCTCTCAGTCTCTCTCCCCACCTCTCAGTCTCTCTCCCCACCTCTCAGTCTCTCTCCCCACCTCTCAGTCTCTCTCCCCACCTCTCAGTCTCTCTCCCCACCTCTCTGTCTCTCTCCCCACCTCTCTGTCTCTCTCCCCAACTCTCAGTCTCTCTGTCTCTCTCCTCACCTCTCTGTCTCTCTCCTCACCTCTCAGCCTCTCTCCCCACCTCTCAGCCTCTCTCCCCACCTCTCAGCCTCTCTCCCCACCTCTCAGCCTCTCTCCCCACCTCTCAACCTCTCTCCCCACCTCTCTATCTCTCTCCCCAACTCTCAGTCTCTCTCCCCAACTCTCAGTCTCTCTCCCCAACTCTCAGTCTCTCTCCCCAACTCTCAGTCTCTCTGTCTCTCTTCCCCAACTCTGTCTCTCTCCCCACCTCTCTGTCTCTCTCCCCACCTCTCAGCCTCTCTCCCCACCTCTCAGCCTCTCTCCCCACCTCTCAGCCTCTCTCCCCCACCTCTCCGCCTCTCTCCCCCACCTCTCAGCCTCTCTCCCCACCTCTCAGCCTCTCTCCCCACCTCTCAGTCTCTCTCCCCACCTCTCAGCCTCTCTCCCCACCTCTCAGCCTCTCTCCCCACCTCTCAGCCTCTCTCTCCACCTCTCAGCCTCTCTCCCCACCTCTCAGCCTCTCTCCCCACCTCTCAGCCTCTCTCCCCACCTCTCTGTCTCTCTCCCCACCTCTCTGTCTCTCTCCTACCTTAGTCTCTCTCCCCACCTCTCAGTCTCTCTCCCCACCTCTCAGCCTCTCTCCCCACCTCTCTGTCTCTCTCCCCACCTCTCAGTCTCTCTCCCCACCTCTCTGTCTCTCTCCCCACCTCTCAGTCTCTCTCCCCACCTCTCTGTCTCTCCCCCCACCTCTCTGTCTCTCCCCCCACCTCTCAGCCTCTCTCCCCACCTCTCAGTCTCTCTCCCCAACTCTCAGTCTCTCTGTCTCTCTCCCCAACTCTGTCTCTCTCCCCACCTCTCAGTCTCTCTCCCCACCTCTCAGCCTCTCTCCCCACCTCTCAGCCTCTCTCCCCACCTCTCAGCCTCTCTCCCCACCTCTCAGCCTCTCTCCCCACCTCTCAGCCTCTCTCCCCACCTCTCAGCCTCTCTCCCCACCTCTCAGTCTCTCTCCCCACCTCTCAGCCTCTCTCCCCACCTCTCAGCCTCTCTCCCCACCTCTCAGCCTCTCTCCCCACCTCTCAGTCTCTCTCCCCACCTCTCTGTCTCTCTCCCCACCTCTCTGTCTCTCTCCCCACCTCTCTGTCTCTCTCCTACCTTAGTCTCTCTCCCCCACCTCTCTGTCTCTCTCCCCACCTCTCTGTCCCTCTCCCCCACCTCTCAGCCTCTCTCCCCACCTCTCAGCCTCTCGCCCCACCTCTCAGTCTCTCTCCCCACCTCTCTGTCTCTCTCCCCACCTCTCAGCCTCTCTCCCCACCTCTCAGTCTCTCTCCCCACCTCTCAGTCTCTCTCCCCACCTCTCTGTCTCTCTCCTACCTTAGTCTCTCTCCCCACCTCTCAGTCTCTCTCCCCACCTCTCTGTCTCTCCCCCCACCTCTCTGTCTCTCTCCCCACCTCTCTGTCTCTCTCCCCACCTCTCTGTCTCTCTCCCCACCTCTCTGTCTCTCTCCCCACCTCTCTGTCTCTCTCCCCATCTCTCAGTCTCTCTCCCCAACTCTCAGTCTCTCTGTCTCTCTCCCCAACTCTGTCTCTCTCACCACCTCTCAGTCTCTCTCCCCACCTCTCAGCCTCTCTCCCCACCTCTCAGCCTCTCTCCCCACCTCTCAGCCTCTCTCCCCACCTCTCAGCCTCTCTCCCCACCTCTCAGTCTCTCTCCCCACCTCTCAGTCTCTCTCCCCACCTCTCAGCCTCTCTCCCCACCTCTCTGTCTCTCTCCCCACCTCTCTGTCTCTCTCCCCCACCTCTCTGTCTCTCTCCCCACCTCTCTGTCTCTCTCCCCACCTCTGTCTCTCTCCTACCTTAGTCTCTCTCCCCACCTCTCTGTCTCTCTCCCCACC
>NC_068431.1:4600805-4618305 GCF_023373465.1 Oncorhynchus keta
GACTTTGGAGACATTTTAAAATGGCTTTTTTTGTTTTGAACCGCACACACACACTCATTATCGGCAGACTCAACAGCCTGGGCTTCTCAAATGATTGCCTCGCCTGGTTCACCGACAACTACTTTGCAGACAGAGTTCAGTGTGTGAAATCTGTTGTCCGGACCTCTGGCAGTCTCTAAGGGGGTGCCACAGGGTTCAATTCTCGAGCCGACTCTTTTCTCTGTGTACATCAATGATGTCGCTCTTGCTGCTGGTGAGTCCCTGATCCACCACTACGCAGACGACACCATTCTGTATACTTCTGGCCCTTCTTTGGACACTGTGCTAACAACCCTCCAAACGAGCTTCAATGCCATACAACTCTCCTTCCGTGGCCTCCAACTGCTTTTAAATGCTAGTAAAACTAGCATGCTCTTTAACCGATCTCTGCCCGCCCGTCCAGCATCACTACTCTGGATGGTTCTGACTTAGAATACGTGGACAACTATAAATACTTAGGTGTCTGGTTAGACTGTAAACTCTCCTTCCAGACCCATATCAAACATCTCCAATCCAAAATGAAATCTAGAATCGGCTTCCTATTTCGCAACAAAGCCTCCTTCACTCGTGCTGACAAACACACCCTTGTAAAACTGACCATCCTACAGATCTTTGACTTCGGGCGATGTCATTTACAAAATAGCCTCCAATACTCTACTCAGCAAATTGGATGCAGTTTATCACAGCGCCATCCGTTTGGTCACTAAAGCACCTTATACTACCCACCACTGCAACCTGTATGCTCTAGTCGGCTGACCCTCGCTACATATCCATCGCCAGACCCACTGGCTACAGGTCATCTACAAGTCTTTGCTAGGTAAAGCCCCGCCTTATCTCAGCTCAGTGGTCACCATAGCAACACCCACCCGTAGCACACGCTTCAGCAGGTATATTTCACTGGTCACCCCCAAAGCCAATTCTTCCTTTTGCCGCCTTTCCTTCCAGTTCTCTGCTGCCAACGAATGGAACGAATTGCAAAAATCAAATCAATTAGATCTCCCTCTCTAACTTTAAGCATCAGCTGTCAGAGCAGCTTACCGATCACTGTACCTGTACATAGCCCATCTGTAAATAGCCCAGCCAACTACCTCATCCCCGTATTATTAATTACCCTCTTGCTCTTTTGCACCCCAGTATTTCTACTTGCACATCATCATCTGCACATCTATCACTCCAGTGTTAACGCTAAATTGTAATTATTTTTGCCTCTAGGGCCTATTTATTGCCTTACCTCCCTACTCTTCTACATTTGTACACACTGTACATAGACTTCTATTTTTATTTTCTAGTGTGTTATTTGACGGTACGTTTGTTTTTGTGTTGTTGTTTGTGTCTCACTGCTTTGTTTTATCTTGACCAGGTCGCAGTTGTAAATGAAGGTGAAATAAATTCAAATTAAAATGTACCCAACTTCTTTTTCACTTTACCAATCATCTGATGATCACTGGGTTTATTATTGCCTCTGAAGTTGTTCTGGTCATTATTATAGAAGGTGTTATTGGTGGGATGACCGGTATTTATATGAGATAGCCACTGGCTACCTGTTACTCCTGGCCACTGGCTACCTGGCCAACAGACTACCCTCTCTACTGGCTACCTGGCCACTGGCTACACTCTCTACTGGCTACCTGGCCACTGGCTACCCTCTCTACTGGCTACCTGGCCACTGGCTACCTGTTACTCCTGGCCACTGGCTACCTGGCCAACAGACTACCCTCTCTACTGGCTACCTGGCCACTGGCTACACTCTCTACTGGCTATCTGGCCAACAGGCTACCCTCTCTACTGGCTATCTGGCCAACAGGCTACCCTCTCTACTGGCTACCTGGCCAACAGACTACCCTCTACTGGCTACCTGGCCAACAGGCTACCCTCTCTACTGGCTACCTGGCCACAGGCTACCTGGCCAACAGGCTACCCTCTACTGGCTACCTGGCCAACAGGCTACCCTCTCTACTGGCTACCTGGCCAACAGGCTACCTGGCCAACAGGCTACCCTCTCTACTGGCTACCTGGCCAACAGGCTACCTGGCCCTGGCCAACAGGCTACCCTCTCTACTGGCTACCTGGCCAACAGGCTACCCTCTCTACTGGCTACCTGGCCAACAGGCAACCCTCTCTACTGGCTACCTGGCCAACAGGCAACCCTCTCTACTGGCTACCTGGCCAACAGGCTACCTGGCCAACAGGCTACCCTCTCTACTGGCTACCTGGCCAACAGGCTACCTGGCCACCTACCCTCTCTACTGGCTACCTGGCCAACAGGCTACCCTCTCTACTGGCTACCTGGCCAACAGGCTACCTGGCCCTGGCCAACAGGCTACCCTCTCTACTGGCTACCTGGCCACTGGCTACCTGGCCAACAGGCTACCCTCTCTACTGGCTACCTGGCCAACAGGCTACCTGGCCAACAGGCTACCCTCTACTGGCTACCTGGCCAACAGGCAACCCTCTCTACTGGCTACCTGGCCAACAGGCTACCTGGCCAACAGGCTACCCTCTCTACTGGCTACCTGGCCAACAGGCTACCTGGCCAACCGGCTACCTGGCCAACAGGCTACCCTCTCTACTGGCTACCTGGCCAACAGGCTACCCTCTCTACTGGCTACCTGGCCAACAGGCTACCCTCTCTACTGGCTACCTGGCCAACAGGCTACCCTCTCTACTGGCTACCTGGCCAACAGGCAACCCTCTCTACTAGCTACCTGGCCAACAGGCTACCTGGCCAACAGGCTACCCTCTCTACTGGCTACCTGGCCAACAGGCTACCCTCTAGTCTACTAGTTTGAGCATATACAATAGAAACTATCCAATAGAAACTATCCAATAGAAACTTTGCAAACTGGGAAAAACAGTGAAGAAAAACCAATGAATCTGCACACCAGTAGGTAGATGGTAACAAACATTCACTGTTGTTTTAGCAGCGATTATAACCATGAGCAGACTTGTTTTTATGTTTATATAGTTGATTTTACAATGAACGGACGCTGTGATCAAATGGATCATGTTGAGCTGCATTCCTGTGTGGTACTGTGATACATCTGGTGATACGGGCTCAGCTGGTTTCTGTTATTATCTGCTAGCTGCAGAACGGACCTTTGGTAGGTCTGTTGTATGAGTGCTTGTGTTTTGTGGTTTATTCTCCCAGTGGGGACCAGATGTCCCATGAGGTTTTCAACTGTTCCATATCTTTTGCATTTGTTTATAATTGCCCTGACAGTGTATAGTCGGGTATAGATAGATAGTGACACAGTGCTCAGTGGTATAGTCAATCGTTTGTGGATGTTCTTGAAGCCATTAACCAGATTGATGAAGGTCTACGACCATCTGTCTCTTTTTCAACAACCGGTTCTTTTGTTTTCTTCGTGGTGTTGGATCACAGCGGGATGTTGCATGTGTGTTACCTCATTTTGATACCCTAGTGAAACAGGAAGTGATGTAATGGCTCAACATAGTTCCTTAGATAAACTTAAATAAGTGGAATTTAATTTGTGATTTATTTTTGGTAGATGTTAATTACAATAATCTTTAAAGGTGCCATTAAGTGTGAAACCTTGATTTTGGAGGACATTGATTTTTAATTAAATCAATCAATTATTTTGTTGGGTTCCATTGAAACATTAATAAAGTACAGTATTTTGAGTTTCTCTCTATAATTATATTGTTTATATTTGTTTAATCATTATTTTTGCATCCACTGTGTTCCAGTCTGTGATAGCAAAACAGTCCTGTAGTTTAGCATCTGCTTCATCTGACCACTTTCCTATTGATCGAGTCACTGGTACTTCCTGCTTTAGTTTTTGCTTGTAAGCAGGAATCAGGAGGATGGAATTGTGGACAGATTTGCCAAATGGAGGGCGGGGGAGAGCTTTGTACGCGTCTCTGTGTCTGGACGAAAGATGGTCCATAGTTGTTTTCCCCTCTGGTTGCACATTTAACATGCTGATAGAAATTTGGTGAGACTGATTTCAGTTTCCCTGCATTAGGGGAACGGTTTAGGGTTGGGGGATATGTCTAGGGTTAAGGTTAAGGGTTAGGGTTAGGGGATATGTCTAGGGTTAAGGTTAAGGGTTAGGGTTAGGGGATAGGTTAAGGGTTAGGGTTAGGGATAGGTTTAGGGTTAAGGTTAAGGGTTAGGTTAGGGGATAGGTTAAGGGTCAGGGTTAGGGTTAAGGATAGGTTAAGGGTTAGGGTTAAGGGTTAGGGTGGGGATATGTCTAGGGTTAGGGGTTAAGGGTTAGGGATATGTCTAGGGTTAAGGTTAGGTTAAGGGTTAGGGGATATGTCTAGGGTTAAGGGGTTAGGGTTTGGGGATATGTCTAGGGTTAAGGTTAGGTTAAGGGTTAGGGGATATGTCTAGGGTTAAGGTTAGGTTAAGGGTTAGGGTTAGGGATATGTCTAGGGTAAAGGTTAGGTTAAGGGTTAGGGTTAGGGGATATGTCTAGGGTTTGGGGAAGGTTAGGTTAAGGGTTAGGGGTTAGGGATATGTCTAGGGTAAAGGTTAGGTTAAGGGTTAGGGTTAGGGATATGTCTAGGTTAAGGTTAGGTTAAGGGTTAGGGTTAGGGATATGTCTAGGGTAAAGGTTAGGTTAAGGGTTAGGGTTAGGGGATATGTCTAGGGTTAAGGTTAGGTTAAGGGTTAGGGTTAGGGATATGTCTAGGGTTAAGGATAGGTTAAGGGTTAGGGTTAGGGGATATGTCTAGGGTTAAGGTTAGGTTAAGGGTTAGGGTTAGGGGATATGTCTAGGGTTAAGGTTAGGTTAAGGGATAGGTTAGGGTTAAGGGGATAGGTTAAGGGGTTAGGGTTAGGGGTTTGGGGATATGTCTAGGGTTTGGGGATAGGTTAAGGGTTAGGGTTAGGGGATATGTCTAGGGTTAAGGTTAGGTTAAGGGTTAGGGTTTGGGGATAGGTTAAGGGTTAGGGGATATGTCTAGGTTAGGTTGGGTTTGGGGATATGTCTAGGGTTAAGGTTAGGTTTAGGGTTAGGGTTAGGGGATAGGTTAAGGGTTAGGGTTTGGGGATATGTCTAGGGTTAAGGTTAGGTTAAGGGTCATTAGGGATAGGTTTTGAATGGTTAGGTTTGGGGATAGTAAAACGTGTCTGTGGTGTTAAGTGTGTTTGTTACAGGGTCCAGGGTTACGGGATAGGTTAACCGGTTTGGTGATGAAATGGATATGTCTAGAAAGGTTAGAAGGAGTCAGGGTTAGGGGATAGGTTAAGGGTCTATAAATGGGGATTATGTCTAGGGTTACAGATTTTTTTAACTAGGTCAAGGTTAGTTTAGATACAAATTCTTAGGTTTGGGGATATGTCTAGGGTTAAGGTTAGGTTAAGGGTTAGGGTTTGGGGATATGTCTAGGGTTAAGGTTAGGTTAAGGGTTAGGGCTTGGGGATATGTCTAGGGTTAACCACTAGGCTAAGGGTTAGGGGATATGTCTAGGTTAAGGTTAGGTTAAGGGTTTGGGGATATGTCTAGGGTTAAGGTTCAGGTTAAGGGTTATGGGATATGTCTAGGTTAAGGTTAGGTTAAGGGTTTGGGGATATGTCTAGGGTTACATGGTTAGGTTAAGGGTTAGGGGATGTCTAGGGTTAAGGTTAGGTTAAGGGTTAGGGATATGTCTAGGGTTAACCAATAGGTTAAGGGTTTATATGTCTAGGTTAAGTCAAAGGTTTGGGATATGTCTAGGTTAAGGTTAGGTTAAGGGTTAGGGGATATGTCTAGGGTTAAGTCAAAGGTTTTTAAGGGTTAGGGGATATGTCTAGGGTTAAAATTAGGTTAAGGGTTAGGGGATATGTCTAGGGTTAAGGTTAGGTTAAGGGTCAGGGGTTTGGGGATAGTCTCCTGTTAAGGTTAGGGGACATCCCTAGGGTTAAGGTTAGGTTTAGAGTTATGGTTAGGGATAGGTTAAGGGTTAGTGGATAGATTTAGGGTTAAGGTCAGGTTAAGGATTAGGAGATTGGATTTGAATGGAATCAATTGTTTGGTCCCCTTTCAAGGATAGTAAACATGTGTGTGTGTGTGTGTGTGTGTGTACTCACAGCCACCATAGATTACGGAGATCACTGAACACACCGAGTTTGAGTGATGAAATGGAGTTGACACTAAGAAACCTGAGAAAGAGAGAGAGAGAGAGAGAGAGAAAGACATCTATAAATGAGCATTATTCCTTCTCCACAACAGATTTTTTGACTAGGCAAGTTAGTTTAGAACAGATTCTTATTTTCAATGACAGCCTAGGAACAGTGGGTTAACTGTGTTCAGGGGCAGAACGACAGATTTGTCCCCATTGTCAACACGATATGAACTTGGCCTTTCGTTACTGACAGTTCCTTCTAACTCATGGCTTGGTTACCTCTGACATGCACTGGGTGGGAGAACATGAGAACATCATCCTGCCTTTCTCCATCCCTCCCTCCCTCATTCCTTCCTCCTTCCTCCTCAACAAATAGTGACAGCTATGCCATAGGATTGCAAAATAGTTTAGGTAGAGATTTTCGATGTACCGACTCCATGGCACATGGTTTGTGAATACAGAAAACATCGTCACGGAATCAGAAGAGTTTTTCCATTTTAAATTGTTATACAACATTCATTCAACCAATAGAATTAATATATATCTACAGTACCAGTCAAAGGTTTGGATAAACCTATATTCAACCAATAGAATTCATATATATCTACAGTATCAGTCAAAGGTTTTTAATTTAAAAAACTAGTATACATATGAAATGAGTAATGAAGGGTATCAACATATATACTGCTGTAAAAATAATTGCATCAACATGATCTCTCTGTACTTTGCGTTCATCTTTTCCTCAATCCTGACTAGTCTCCTAGTCTCTGCTGTGACTAACATCCCCACAGCATGATGCTGCCACCACCATGCTTCACCGTAGGGATGGTGCCAGGTTTCTCCAGACATTCAGTTTGACATTCAGGCCAAAGAGTCAATCTTGGTTTCAGATAATCTTGTTTCTCTGAGAGTCTTCCTCTCGCAAACTCAAAGCGGGCTGTCGTGCCTTTTACTGAGGAGTGGCTTCAGTCTGGCCACTCTACCACAAAGGCCTGATTGGTGGAGTGCTGCAGAGATGGTTGTCCTTCTGGAAGGTTCTCCCATCTCCACAGAGGAACTCTAGAACTCTGTCAGAGTGGCAATCAGGTTCTGTTGGAAGAAGTGTAAAGCCGTTGGATACAAAAGATTTGACCTTGGTCAAACTCCACAGAGGACCTGTGCAAGAAATCCCCAAGACCACTGCAAATCTGACCAAGGACCTTTCCCTCCTAAACTTTCAGACCAGGCGGCCAGCTCTAGGAAGAGTCTTGGTGGTTCTGAACTTCTTTAATTTAAGAATGATGGAGGCCACTGTGTTCAATGCTGCAGAAATGTTTTGGTCCCCAGATCTGTTTGACAAATCCTGTCTTGGGGTCTACTGACAGTTCCTTCGACCTCATGGCTTGGTTTTTGCTCTGACATGCACTGTTAACTGTGGGACCTTATATAGACAGTTGTGTGCCTTTCCAAATCACGTCCAATCAAATGATTTTACCACAGGTGGACTCCAATCAAGTTGTAGAAACATCTCAAGGATGATCAATGGAAACAGGATGCACCTGAGCTCAATTTAGAGTCTCATACCAAATGGCTGAATAGTTATGTAAATTAAATCAAACCTTATGTGTCAGCATACACATGGGTGGGCCTCATACCAATGATGTTAATGCACATACACATGGGTGGCAGGGACAGGGAAATGCTTGTGCTTCTAGCTCCGACAATGCAGTAATAACCAATGAGTAAAACCTAACAATTCCAAAATACTACCTTATACACACAAGTGTAAAGGATAAAGAATATGTACATAAAGATATATGAATGAGTGATGGTACAGAACGGCATAGGCAAGATGCAGTAGATGGTATAGAGTACAGTATATACATATGAGATGAGTAATGTAGGGTATGTAAACATTATATACAGTGCCTTGCGAAAGTATTCATCCCCTTGAACTTTGCGACCTTTGCCACATTTCAGGCTTCAAACATAAAGATATAAAACTGTATTTTTTTGTGAAGAATCAACAAAAGGTGGCGACACAATCATGAAGTGGAATAATTTTGACATTTATCATTTTTGATTTGTTAAAAAGATTGAAATATCCAAATCAAATGTGAAAAATTGTGTCCAAAATTATTTATATTATTATTTATATCTTTATGTTTGAAGCCTGAAATGTGGCAAAAGGTTGCAAAGTTCAAGGGGGCCGAATACTTTTGCAAGGTACTGTAAAGTGGCTTTGTTTAAAGTGACTAGTGATACATTTATTACATCCATTTTTCCATTATTATAGTGGCTGGAGTTGAGTCAGTGTGTTGGCAGCAGCCACTCAATGTTAGTGGTGGCTGTT
This sequence comes from Oncorhynchus keta, assembly GCF_023373465.1. Taxonomy (NCBI): domain Eukaryota; kingdom Metazoa; phylum Chordata; class Actinopteri; order Salmoniformes; family Salmonidae; genus Oncorhynchus; species Oncorhynchus keta. Next base: position 4,609,252 of record NC_068431.1, read on the forward strand.
TAACAGTCTGATGGCCTTGAGATAGAAGCTGTTTTTCAGTCTCTCGGTCCCAGCTTTGATGCACCTGTACTGAACTCGCCTTCTGGATGATAGCGGGGTGAACAGGCAGTGGCTCGGGTGGTTGTTGTCCTTGATGATCTTTATGGCCTTCCTGTGACATCGGGTGGTGTAGGTGTCCTGGAGGGCAGCTAGTTTGCCCCCGGTGATGCGTTGTGCAGACCTCACTACCCTCTGGAGAGCCTTACGGTTGAGGGCGGAGCAGTTGCCGTACCAGGCGGTGATACAGCCCGACAGGATGCTCTCGATTGTGCATCTGTAAAAGTTTGTGAGTGCTTTAGGTGACAAGCCAAATTTCTTCAGCCTCCTGAGGTTGAAGAGGCGCTGCTGCGCCTTCTTCACCAAGCTGTCTGTGTGGGTGGACCAATTCAGTTTGTCTGTGACGTCTACGCCGAACTTTCTACCTTCTCCACTACCACTATTATATTCTGTGTCTGTTGTCATTCAACCAGAACTCCATTGAACAAGGGAATCGGGTGACTTTTGAGTCACATCCCCAGACTGTATTTACAGTCTGTATGTTAAAGCTGACGCACAGTCTAGTTTAAGCCTTTATGGAGAGAGGGTATTACTGTGTGTCTGAGCTGGTACATGCTTTATGGAGAGAGGGTATTACTGTGTGTCTGAGCTGGTACATGCTTTATGGCTATAAGAGGAAAAAAACGAGACGGTTGTTATTTAGTGGGATATTTAACCGTCTCTTGTAGTTCATCTGGTACTTTACTTTTATGTCCCAATGACGAGGCAGGCAGGCAGGCAGGCAGGGGGGCAGGCAGGGAGGCAGGCAGGGAGGCAGGCAGGCAGGCAGGCAGGCACGCAGACAGACAGACAGACAGACAGACAGACAGACAGACAGACAGACAGGCAGACAGGCAGGCAGACAGGCAGACAGGCAGACAGACAGACAGGCAGACAGGCAGACAGGCAGACAGACAGGCAGACAGGCAGGCAGGCAGTTCTATCTCACACAAGGAGAGCGTACCAGCCCATCAACAAAAAAGAGCCTGATAAATCAACCCAAAATGGAGTCTCTCTCTTTATATGGTTGGTTGGGGACAGATCTAGGCTGTAGGCCCTCCTTGGTTGGGGACAGATCTAGGCTGTAGTCCCTCCTTGGTTGGGGACAGATCTAAGCTGTAGGCCCTCCTTGGTTGGGGGCAGATCTAGGCTGTAGGCCCTCCTTGGTTGGACAGATATAGGCTCTAGTCCCTCCTTGGTTGGGGGCAGATCGAGGCTGTAGGCCCTCCTTGGCTGGACAGATCTAGGCTGTAGGCCCTCCTTGTTTGGGGACAGATCTAGGCTGTAGGCTCTCCTTGTTTGGGGACAGATCTAGGCTGTAGGCCCTCCTTGGTTGGGGACAGAATTAAGCTGTAGGCCTCCTTGGTTGGGGGCAGATCTAGGCTGTAGGCCCTCCTTGGTTGGGGGCAGATCTAGGCTGTAGTCCCTCCTTGGATGGGGGCAGATCTAGGCTGTAGGCCCTCCTTGGTTGGGGGCAGATCTAGGCTGTAGGCCCTCCTTGGTTGGAGACAGGTCTAGACTGTAGGCCCTCTTTGTTTGGGGACAGATCTAGGCTGTAGGATCTCCTTGTTTGGGGACAGATCTAGGCTGTAGGCTCTCCTTGTTTGGGGACAGGTCTAGGCTGTAGGCTCTCCTTGGTTGGGGACAGATCTAGGCTGTAGGCCCTCATTGGTTGGACAGATCTAGGCTGTAGGCCCTCCTTGGTTGGGGACAGATCTAGGCTGTAGGCCCTCCTTGTTTGGGGACAGATCTAGGCTGTAGGCTCTCCTTGTTTGGGGACAGATCTAGGCTGTAGGCTCTCCTTGTTTGGGGACAGGTCTAGGCTGTAGGCTCTCCTTGGTTGGGGACAGATCTAGGCTGTAGGCCCTCATTGGTTGGACAGATCTAGGCTGTAGGCCCTCCTTGGTTGGGGACAGATCTAGGCTGTAGGCCCTCCTTGGTTGGGGACAGATCTAGGCCGTAGCCCCTCCTTGTTTGGGGACAGATCTAGGCTGTAGGCCCTCCTTGTTTGGGGACAGGTCTAGGCTGTAGGCACTCCTTGGTTGGGGACAGATCTAGGCTGTAGGCCCTCCTTGGTTGGAGACAGGTCTAGGCTGTAGGCCCTCTTTGTTTGGGGACAGATCTAAGCTGTAGGCCCTCCTTGGTTGGACAGATCTAGGCTGTAGGCCCTCCTTGGTTGGGGGCAGATCTAGGCTGTAGGCCCTCCTTGGTTGGAGACAGGTCTAGGCTGTAGGCCCTCTTTGTTTGGGGACAGATCTAGGCTGTAGGCCCTCCTTGTTTGGGGACAGATCTAGGCTGTAGGCCCTCCTTGTTTGGGGACAGATCTAGGCTGTAGGCTCTCCTTGTTTGGGGACAGGTCTAGGCTGTAGGCACTCCTTGGTTGGGGACAGATCTAGGCTGTAGGCCCTCCTTGGTTGGACAGATCTAGGCTGTAGGCCCTCCTTGGTTGGGGACATATCTAGGCTGTCGGCCCTCCTTGGTTGGGGACAGATCTAGGCTGTAGGACCTCCTTGGTTGGGGACAGATCTAGGCTGTAGGCCCTCCTTGTTTGGGGACAGATCTAGGCTTGTTTGGGGACAGATCTAGGCTGTAGGCCCTCCTTGGTTGGACAGATCTAGGCTGTAGGCCCTCCTTGGCTGGGGACAGATCTAGGCTGTAGGCCCTCCTTGTTTGGGGACAGATCTAGGCTGTAGGCTCTCCTTTTTGGGGACAGATCTAGGCTGTAGGCTCTCCTTGTTTGGGGACAGGTCTAGGCTGTAGGCTCTCCTTGGTTGGGGACAGATCTAGGCTGTAGGCCCTCCTTGGTTGGGGACAGATCTAGGCTGTAGGCCCTCCTTGTTTGGGGACAGATCTAGGCTGTAGGCCCTCCTTGTTTGGGGACAGATCTAGGCTGCAGGCCCTCCTTGGTTGGGGACAGATCTAAGCTGTAGGCCCTCCTTGGTTGGGGACAGATCTAAGCTGTAGGCCCTCCTTGGTTGGGGACAGGTCTAGGCTATAGGCCCTCCTTGGTTGGGGACAGATCTAAGCTGTAGGCCCTCCTTGGTTGGGGACAGATCTAAGCTGTAGGCCCTCCTTGGTTGGGGACAGATCTAGGCTGTAGGCCCTCCTTGGTTGGAGACAGATCTAGGCTGTTGGCCCTCCTTGTTTGGGGACAGATCTAGGCTGTAGGATCTCCTTGTTTGGGGACATATCTAGGCTGTAGGATCTCCTTGTTTGGGGACATATCTAGGCTGTAGGTCCTCCTTGTTTGGGGACAGATCTAAGCTGTAGGCCCTCCTTGGTTGGTGACAGATCTAGGCTGTATGCCCTCCTTCGTTGGGGACAGAATTAGGCTGTAGGCCCTCCTTGGTTGGGGACAGATCTAAGCTGTAGGCCCTCATTGTTTGGGGACAGATCTAGGCTGTAGGCCCTCCTTGGTTGGGGACAGATCTAGGCTGTAGGCCCTCCTTGGTTGGAGACAGGTCTAGGCTGTAGGCCCTCCTTGGTTGGGGACAGAACAGATTAGGGCTGTAGGCCCTCCTTGGCTGGGGACAGAATTAGGCTGTAGGCCCTCCTTGGTTGGGACAGAATTAGGCTGTAGGCCCTCCTTGGCTGGGGGCAGAATTAGGCTGTAGGCCCTAATTTTCTGTTTGTGTCTCTCTCAATCAATTAAATTCAAAGGATTTTATTGGCATGGGAAACATGTTTACAGGCCCTTGCCCTTCCCCTTCTCTCCCTTTCCTCTGTCTACCCCTCCCTCTCTCTCCCCATCTCTCCCTCACTCTTTCCCCACCTCCCTCTCTCTCACCACCTCTCTCTCTCTCTCTCTTTCTCTCCCCCACCTCTCTCTCTTTCTACCTCCCTCCCTCTCTCTCTCCCCAACTCCCTCTCTCTCTCCCCACCTCCCGCTCTCTCTCCCCACCTCTCTCTCTCTCCCCACCTCTCTCTCTCTCCCCACCTCTCTCTATTTCTACCTCCCTCTCTCGCTCTCCCCACCTCCCTCTCGCTCTCCCCACCTCCCGCTCTCTCTCTCCCCCTCTGCCTTCAGTAAGATGCAGACCGGTATGTCAGTACTCACAGTTTCTCTAGTTTGTAGAGTCCACTGAAGGCTTCACTGGAGATTGTCTGAATGCTGTTGTTCTGTAGGAACCTACGAATAGAAACAAATAGAAACACACCGTTAGGAGTGTACTGCGTTAGCAGTGGTTCCACATGACTTCACCGGGTACTAGTAAACATATTGTTCATAGCCTTCTCATTCTAAAATAACATAAAGTCATTCGGTTTGTCGTACATAACACGTTTCTAGCTACAACACAGCCAGTACAGTCACAACCCAGTACAGTCACAACCCAGTACAGTGTTAACCCATAGCAGTCACACCCCAGTACAGTCACAACTCAGTACAGTGTTATCCCAGTACAGTCCCAACCCAGTACAGTGTTAACCCAGTACAGTCACAACCCAGGACAGTGTTAACCCAGTACAGTCCCAACCCAGTACAGTGTTAACCCAGTACAGTCACAACCCAGGACAGTGTTAACCCAGTACAGTCCCAACCCACTACAGTCCCAACCGTGTTACAGGACAGTGTTAACTCCAGTCCCAACCCAGTACAGTGTTAACCCAGTACAGTGTTAACCCAGTCCCAACCCAGTACAGTGTTAACCCAGTACAGTGTTAACCCAGTCCCAACCCAGTACAGTGTTAACCCAGTACAGTGTTAACTCCAGTCCCAACCCAGTACAGTGTTAACCCGGCACAGTGTTAACTCCAGTCCCAACCCAGTACAGTGTTAACCCAGTACAGTGTTAACCCAGTCCCAACCCAGTACAGTGTTAACCCAGTACAGTGTTAACCCAGTCCCAACCCAGTACAGTGTTAACCCGGTACAGTGTTAACCCAGTCCCAACCCAGTACAGTGTTAACCCAGTACAGTCCCAACCCAGTACAGTGTTAACCCAGTACAGTCACAACCCAGGACAGTGTTAACCCAGTACAGTCCCAACCCAGTACAGTCCCAACCCAGTACAGTCCCAACCCAGTACAGTCCCAACCCAGGACAGTGTTAACCCCCAGTACAGTCCCAACCCAGTACAGTGTTAACCCAGTACAGTCCCAACCCAGTACAGTGTTAACCCAGTACAGTGTTAACCCAGTACAGTCCCAACCCAGTACAGTGTTAACCCAGTACAGTCCCAACCCAGTACAGTGTTAACCCAGTACAGTGTTAACCCAGTACAGTCCCAACCCAGTACAGTGTTAACCCAGTACAGTGTTAACCCAGTACAGTGTTAACCCAGTACAGTCCCAACCCAGTACAGTGTTAACCCAGTACAGTCCCAACCCAGTACAGTGTTAACCCAGTCCCAACCCAGGACAGTGTTAACCCAGTACAGTCCCAACCCAGTACAGTCCCAACCCAGGACAGTGTTAACCCAGTACAGTGTTAACCCAGGAAAGTGTTAACCCAGTGTTAACCCAGTACAGTTAACCCAGTACAGTCCCAACCCAGTACAGTCCCAACAGTGTTACCAGTACAGTGTTAACCCAGTACAGTGTTAACCCAGGACAGTGTTAACCCAGTACAGTGTTAACCCAGGACAGTGTTAACCCAGTACAGTGTTAACCCAGGACAGTGTTAACCCAGTACAGTGTTAACCCAGGACAGTGTTAACCCAGTACAGTGTTAACCCAGTACAGTGTTAACCCAGTACAGTGTTAACCCAGGACAGTGTTAACACCAGAGGTGGTGGCAGGGCTTATCCGCTGGTCTAGTGCTTAACACGGATAGCATGGTGAAGGTCTTTACAGTGAGACACCCATAACTTGCTAGGTGTGTGTGTGTGTGTGTGTGTGTGTGTGTGTGTGTGTGTGTGTGTGTGTGTGTGTGTGTGTGTGTGTGTGTGTGTGTGTGTGTGTGTGTGTGTGTGTGTGTGTGTGTGTGTGTATGTGTGTGTGTGGTAACTTAATGAATAAAGGATGAGGAACATAATGAATCCTGAAACTCTATGGGAAAATCACTCTTTAAACACACACACACAAACCAGCATATTCCATCCATCGACCATAATAACAGTCTCTCTGCTGAATAACTAATGCCGGATATGCAAAATTACATCGCTTTGAAAAATGCTGTAAACAAACTCTGACATGACCTACGAACCTTTGCCTTGATTCAAACTGAGGGGGTGGTGTTACTCCTCACAGTTCCAGACAGGGCAGGTCTCAGGGAAGATCGAATACCACAAACTGAAGAAATCTAGACAGCCACAAGCCAGGGACAATCCGCGGCCCCAGCTACTATGGCTAACCCTGTTCGAGCCCTCAAGAAAACCCTGCTAGCTTGAAGGCAGCCAGGCTACGCTAGCAGCCAGGCTACGCTAGCAGCCAGGCTACGCTAGCAGCCAGGCTACGCTAGCAGCCAGGCTACACTAGCAGCTAGGGCCAAATAGCTCCTCAGACCCGGCCTTGATCGGCAGGATCACTGGACAGATAGTAGCGGTCCCGGAGACTGATACCATCCGCGTCGCTGGATCCAAACTCAAAAAGTAGCTAGCTAACTAAGAAACTTTTCAATACACTTTCAAAGCACCAAACTTTTCAATACACTATGCCATGTCTATTGTATATTCATCTAATATTTGAATGATTCAAGAACAAAAAAATACAACAATATCTATGGGCTAAAAACTAAAATAAAATAAACATTAGCTGACATGGACGAAGTTGATCTGGACATTTATAACGAGTTATAAATAGGTATACAACGATTAACAAGAGGAAAACTGATGATACACAACCCATTTTAGGAAAATACACCTTGTGCATTCTACTATTACAATGTTCAAGAGTAAAGTTTAAAAGCTGGATTGAGTTCCTTCAAAAAAAGATATACGGTATATATTATTGGAACCCGCTTCCCCTTACCAACCTTTCAATTACTGACCTCTTAACCGCCCTCCTACCTCCAGCCTGATGAATAAGAACCGGATAAACAGGAGTCAGGCAACGTGCATTCCTACGTGTGTGTGTGTGTGTTTGTTTGTGTTTTCTGTGTGTGATTGATAGTAGCTATATTAAATAGTGAATCTCTCCTGAGAGATGTCAGAGAATGTTATTACAGATCACTATATGACAGTTTAGTGTGGAAAATAAGAAAACATTTCTCCTCCAAGACCTGGGACCTGGGTTGGATTACGTGTGATTGGACGAGCCGCAACAGAACCTGGGACCTGGGTGGATTACGTGTGATTGGATGAACAGAACCTGCAACAGAACCTGGGACCTGCGTTGGAATACGTGTGATTGGACGAGCCGCAACAGAACCTGGGACCTGCGTTGGAATACGTGTGATTGGACGAGCCGCAACAGAACCTGTGACCTGGGACCTGCGTTGGAATACGTGTGATTGGACGAGCGCCGCAACAGAACCTGGGACCTGCGTTGGGAATACGTGTGATTGGACGAGCCGCAACAGAACCTGGGACCTGCGTTGGAATACGTGTGATTGGACGAGCCGCAACAGAACGGGAGAAAAAACAAAGCTATATATATATACAAACTCTGACATGACCTATATATTTATATATATTTTTAAACCTTTTATCTAAACGAAGAAGTCCCACTGAGACAAGGACATTTCAGTATGAGTCACAAGGGGATTTGGGGGTAAAACGCAAAGACGATGATGTCGAAGATGTCCCTTTATGCAAGAAAACTATCTTTGTTTTCGATCGTTATATTGACAAGCAGCCTTAGTCTTGGGTTTTAGAAGGTGAACTACACTCTGGTAAAACACCTGAGGGTTATTCTTCATTTTATTTTTCACTATTTTCTACATTCAAGAATAATAGTGAAAACATCGAAACTATGAAATAACACATGGAATAATGTAGTAACCAAAAAAGAAAGTGTTAAACAAATGAAAATATATTTCATGTTTGAGATTCTTCATAGTACTCTCTGTGTAAGAAATGAACACCTCTAATGTTACAGTAAATCATTTTGTGGTGTTATTTTAACACTGTATGGTGTAATGCCTAATTTACATATTTCCCAGCATGCCTTTTCTTCTTTTTTACATTAACACCCATGACTGTATTTGTTAGTGACAGAGACAAGGCCTGCGGAAAATGTTACTATTTAAGTTGAACTCCATTACTTACACTGAATGTATGAAGTAGAAAGAACACCAGCTCTTTCCAAGACAGTCCAGGTGGAAGCTATCATCCCTTATTGATGTCACTTGTTAAATCAGCTTCAATGAAGGGGAGGAGGTGGGCTTATTCTTCGGGATCAGAGTCCCTTCCATGGGACGGTTGAGCTAACTTAGGCTAATGTGATTAGCATGAGGTTGAGCTAGCACTTAGAGGTTGAGCCAATGTGATTAGCATGAGGTTGAGCTAACTTAGGCTAATGCGATTAGCATGAGGTTGAGCTAATTTAGGCTAATGCATGAGGTTGAGCTAACTTAGAGGATTAGCATGAGCTAATTTAGGCTAATGTGATTAGCATGAGGTTGAGCTAACTTAGGCTAATGCATTTATTAGCATGAGGTTGAGCTAAAATAGGCTAATGTGATTAGCATGAGGTTGAGCTAACTTAGGCTAATGCGATTAGCATGAGGTTGAGCTAACTTAGGCTAATGCAATTAGGGGCCAGAGAGGAACAGTTTACTGGGCTGAATTTAGGCTAATGTGATTAGCATGAGGTTGAGCTAACTTAGGCACATTTTTATTTTACCTTTATTTAGCTAGGCAAGTCAGTTAAGAACAAATTCTTATTTTCAATGACAGCCTAGGAACAGTGGGTTAACTGCCTGTTCAGGGGCAGAACGACAGATTTGTACCTTGTCAGCTCGGGGGTTTGAACTTGCAACCTTCCGGTTACTAGTCCAACACTCTAACCACTAGGCTACCCTGCTGCTAATGCGATTAGCATGAGGTTGAGCTAACGTAGGCTAATGCGATTAGCATGAGGTTGAGCTAACTTAGGCTA
>NC_068431.1:4625805-4670805 GCF_023373465.1 Oncorhynchus keta
ATTCAGTCCTCTCAACCATTCAGTCCTCTCAACCAATCAGTCCTCTCAACCATTCCGTCCTCTCAACCATTCCGTCCTCTCAACCATTCCGTCCTCTCAACCATTCCGTCCCCTCTCAACCATTCAGTCCTCTCAACCAATCAGTCCTCTCAACCATTCCGTCCTCTCAACCATTCCGTCCTCTCAACCATTCAGTCCTCTCAACCATTCAGTCCTCTCAACCATTCAGTCCTCTCAACCATTCCGTCCTCTCAACCATTCCGTCCTCTCAACCATTCCGCCCTCTCAACCAATCCGTCCCCTCAACCATTCAGTCCTCTCAACCATTCCGTCCTCTCAACCATTCCGCCCTCTCAACCAATCCGTCCCCTCAACCATTCAGTCCTCTCAACCATTCAGTCCTCTCATACACAACCATTATTACCCCAGGTTGTTGCTGTACATCAGATTGTGCATTTTGCCAAATTACCTGATGAACTATACCTTGCGTGAAGACCTGTCCTGGTAGGTGTTTCTCAAACTCGGTTCTGGGGTCCTCCTCTGCGCACACATTTAGTTGTTTTGCCCTACCACTACACAACTGATTCAAAAACCAAAATGTGTACCCCATGGGGTCCCTAAAACAGAGTTTGGGTTAACTTGCATTAGCTAATTCATAGGAAACCTGGTTAACGACTAGGCAACCCAGTTCCTGGAGGTTCTGCAAGATTGTTGTGTCCAAACTAGGCACAACACCTGACCAACTGAGCTAATTGATCAGTTCAGTGATTGCCTTTAATTCAACACACCTGGTCTTCCAGATCGGTTTAAATCATGAATATGAAGTGCCTGTGGTACCCCAGGAACCAGGGTTGCCTGGTTACCCTGAAATATCTGCTATTTCTCCTGTGAACATTCGAATGAGAATAATGATGAACGTGATGGTCCTTTTAAACAAGCTGTTTGATCACGTATCGAGAGCGTTTTCTAGTGTTCACTCTATTTCGTAAGAATCACCAGTACAACAACTAGAATCTAGGATTCAATCTGACCAAGGTTGCCTGGTTACCCTGATATATCTGGACTAGGTTTTATCTCGGTAGGATAACAGTCTCAAACCCAGACGTGTTTCTAACTAGACATGAATATATATATATATATATATATATATATATATATATATATATATATATATGATGTTTCTAACTAGACATGAATATATATTACATTTACATTTACATTTAAGTCATTTAGCAGACGCTCTTATCCAGAGCGACTTACTGGTACCCCCTGTTTATAGCCTCCACATTGACTCTGAACCGGTACCCCCTGTTTATAGCCTCCACATTGACTCTGAACCGGTACCCCCTGTTTATAGCCTCCACATTGACTCTGAACCGGTACCCCCTGTTTATAGCCTCCACATTGACTCTGAACCGGTACCCCCTGTTTATAGCCTCCACATTGACTCTGAACCGGTACCCCCTGTTTATAGCCTCCACATTGACTCTGAACTGGTACCCCCTGTTTATAGCCTCCACATTGACTCTGAACTATATATATGACATGATGTTTTTAACTAGACATGAATATATATATATAGAGAGAGAGTCAATGTGTGTATATATATATATATATATATATATATATATATATATATATATATATATATATATATGGTATGATGTTTCTAACTAGATATGAATATATATATATATATATTATATAGATATAGATATATATATATCCCCTCTCTCTCCAGATGAAATCTCCAGAGCGTCTTGGTGCAAACACCTATGACAACGGCAGGCACTTGCCTAAATCAACAACCTGCCCGGTTGACCCTCCGGAAGGTGGTGATTGACTCCGCTGTCCTGGCTCCCACCATTGGGGGCCAGAGCAGCGAACAGTTTTGACTGGGCTGAGCGGGAACTGTACTTCTCAGTGGTAATCTCCTACCATTTCCGGAGACCTTCTCCTTTACCTCACCTCGCTCATCAACTCATCCCTGACCGCTGGCTACGTCCCTTCCGTCTTCAAGAGAGCGAGAGTTGCACCCCCTTCTGAAAAAACCTACACTCGATCCCTCCGATGTCAACAACTACAGACCAGTATCCCTTCTTTCTTTTCTCTCCAAAACTCTTGAACGTGCCGTCCTTGGCCAGCTCTCCCGCTATCTCTCTCAGAATGACCTTCTTGATCCAAATCAGTCAGGTTTCAAGACTAGTCATTCAACTGAGACTGCTCTTCTCTGTATCACGGAGGCGCTCCGCACTGCTAAAGCTAACTCTCTCTCCTCTGCTCTCATCCTTCTAGACCTATCGGCTGCCTTCGATACTGTGAACCATCAGATCCTCCTCTCCACCCTCTCCGAGTTGGGCATCTCCGGCGCGGCCCACGCTTGGATTGCGTCCTACCTGACAGGTCGCTCCTACCAGGTGGCGTGGCGAGAATCTGTCTCCTCACCACGCGCTCTCACCACTGGTGTCCCCCAGGGCTCTGTTCTAGGCCCTCTCCTATTCTCGCTATACACCAAGTCACTTGGCTCTGTCATAACCTCACATGGTCTCTCCTATCATTGCTATGCAGACAACACACAATTAATCTTCTCCTTTCCCCTTCTGATGACCAGGTGGCGAATCGCATCTCTGCATGTCTGGCAGACATATCAGTGTGGATGACGGATCACCACCTCAAGCTGAACCTCGGCAAGACGGAGCTGCTCTTCCTCCCGGGAAGGACTGCCCGTTCCATGATCTCGCCATCACGGTTGACAACTCCATTGTGTCCTCCTCCCAGAGCGCTAAGAACCTTGGCGTGATCCTGGACAACACCCTGTCGTTCTCAACTAACATCAAGGCGGTGGCCCGTTCCTGTAGGTTCATGCTCTACAACATCCGCAGAGTACGACCCTGCCTCACACAGGAAGCGGCGCAGGTCCTAATCCAGGCACTTGTCATCTCCCGTCTGGATTACTGCAACTCGCTGTTGGCTGGGCTCCCTGCCTGTGCCATTAAACCCCTACAACTCATCCAGAACGCTGCAGCCCTTCTGGTGTTCAACCTTCCCAAGTTCTCTCACGTCACCCCGCTCCTCCGCTCTCTCCACTGGCTTCCAGTTGAAGCTCGCATCCGCTACAAGACCATGGTGCTTGCCTACGGAGCTGTGAGGGGAACGGCACCTCAGTACCTCCAGGCTCTGATCAGGCCCTACACCCAAACAAGGGCACTGCGTTCAACCACCTCTGGCCTACTCACCTCCCTACCACTGAGGAAGTACAGTTCCGGCTCAGCCCAGTCAAAACTGTTCGCTGCTCTGGCCCCCAATGGTGGAACAAACTCCCTCACGACGCCAGGTCAGCGGAGTCAATCACCACCTTCCGGAGACACCTGAAACCCCACCTCTTTAAGGAATACCTAGGATAGGATAAAGTAATCCTTCTCACCCCCCTTAAAAGATTTAGATGCACTATTGTAAAGTGGCTGTTCCACTGGATGTCATAAGGTGAATGCACCAATTTGTAAGTCGCTCTGGATAAGAGCGTATGCTAAATGACTTAAATGTAAATGTAAATGTAAATATATATATATATGATATGATGTTTCTAATTAGATATGAATATATATATATATATGGTATGATGTTTCTAACTAGATATGAATATATATATATATGGTATGATGTTTCTAACTAGATATATATATATATATATATGACATGATGTTTCTAATTAGATATGAATATATATATATATGATATGAGCCTTTCTGACAGGATGACTTGTCAACTACATGGACTCAATTATTTTCATGCAAATGGGACAACATTAGTATAACTGACTTGAAAATAAATCAAATCCAGTCATAACCATTAAAATCCAGTCCAGTCGTGTCCAATTAAATCCAGTCCAGTTAAATCCAGTCCAGTTAAATCCAGTCCAGTCAAATCCAGTCCAGTTAAATCCAGTCCAGTCGTGTCCAGTTAAATCCAGTCCAGTCAAATCCAGTCCAGTTAAATCTAGTCCAGTCAAATCCAGTCCAGTTAAATCCAGTCCAGTCATGTCCAGTTAAATCCAGTCCAGTTAAATCCAGTCCAGTCAAATCCAGTCCAGTTAAATCCAGTCCAGTCAAATCCAGTCCAGTTAAATCCAGTCCAGTCAAATCCAGTCCAGTTAAATCCAGTCCAGTCGTGTCCAGTTAAATCCAGTCCAGTTAAATCAAAAATCCAGTCCAGTTAAATCCAGTCCAGTCCAGTTAAATCAGTCCAGTTACATCCAGTCCAGTTAAATCCAGTCAGTTAAATCCAGTCCAGTCAAATCCAGTCCAGTTAAATCCAGTCCAGTCAAATCCAGTCCAGTTAAATCCAGTCCAGTCGTGTCCAGTTAAATCCAGTCCAGTCAAATCCAGTCCAGTTAAATCTAGTCCAGTCAAATCCAGTCCAGTTAAATCCAGTCCAGTCATGTCCAGTTAAATCCAGTCCAGTTAAATCCAGTCCAGTTAAATCCAGTCCAGTTAAATCCAGTCCAGTCGTGTCCAGTTAAATCCAGTCCAGTCCAGTCAAATCCAGTCCAGGCCAGTTTCATATTAGTACTCACAGTCTCTGCAGGTGTGCGTATTTGGAGAAGATGTTGTCAGACAAGCTCTTTATCTTGTTACTCTTCAGAGACCTGCAACAGGAACCAGACAACACTGTACTGTTACTATGGTTATACAGAACACCACACACACACACATGCACACACACACGCACACATGCACACGCACACACACACACACACACACACAAACACACACACACACACGCACAAATGCACACACACACACACACACACACACACACAACACACACACACACACACACACACACACACACACACACACACACACACACACACACACACACACACACACACACACACACACACACACACACACACACACACACACACACACACACACACACAGTGGGGTGATGACAAGCTAGAAGTAAAGCACAGACAGAGACAGGGAGATAGCAGAGTACTTCAGATGTAGGATCTTAATTTGACCAGTAAAATTATCCTGCAGCAACAGGAAATGTGAATAATTATGTGGATAGGGGTTGATACATGTTTTGTTTGTTTAAATCAAGTCTGACATTTTAAAGTTAAATTACAAACCTTTGAAGCCTTTTTAAACCTTGCATACACTACAACTTGCATTAATCACCAAAAGTTCTCTCTGTCAACAAATTATGATACTACATCTGTACACACTGCTGCCTGACTTCACGTAGTAAACCATGTCTCTTGGCAGGAAGAGGAGAGAGGAGAAGAGAGAATAATCAGGGAACGAGGGAAAGCCACTAATGAATGAGAGTAATAAACTATCAAACAATCTCTGTTTCATACTTTCTTTTGACTAATAACTCACTCACTCACACACACTCTCTCACACACACACACACACTCTCTCTCACACACACACACACACACTCACACACACACACACACACACACACACACACACACACACACACACACACACACACACACACACACACACACACACACACACACACACACACACACACACACACGATGTGACTTAGACAGCATGTTATTTATAGTCCATAAAACATACAGTACCAGGCAAAAGTTTGGACAAACCTACTCAGTCCAGTGTTTTCAGTTTTTTTGTTACATTTTCTACATTGTAGAATAATAGTGAAGACACCAAAACTCTGAAATAAGACATATGGAATCATGTAGTAACCAAAAAAAGTGTTAACCTGTTACTCCTACCCCCTACTTTTTCGAACATTCTGTTAAAAAGCGCGCAACATTTCAGCGCCCTGCTGCTCATGCCAGGAATATAGTATATGCATATGATTAGTATGTGTGGATAGAAAACACTCAGACGTTTATAAAACTGGTTAAATCACGGCTGTGACAATAACAGAACATGCGTTTCATCGAAAAGCGCAGGAAAATCTGATCACTGAAAATGGAAATATATATCCATCCGCCACTTCAACCCATTGATAAAGGCGAACCACAATAAATGGGGCCGAGGTTGCAATACCTACAGCTTCCACACGATGTCAACAGTCTTGTCATTTGCCTAGGCTTTGTTTCTTGGTCAAACGAAGAAGAGACAAGCCATTTCTTCAGGTCTCCGACCGGATATTTTGGTTGAGATTTACCCGGACATTATTTCCAGACGGACAGCTAAAGAATATACATCGCCTCGTGATCAATTTGATTGCTTATTAACGTGTACTAATACCTAAATATGACTTGTTGCCTGGATTCACAACGAGTGCAGCTTTAATTAAATACCCTGCATGTGTATTTTAATGAACGTTTGAGTTTTAACTAGTACTATTAGCATTTAGCGTAGCGCATTTGCATTTCCAGATGTCTAGATGGGACGCCTGCCTGCGTGTCAGGTAGGAGCAAGAGGTTAAACAAATATTTTATATTTGAGATTCTTCATAGTAGCCACCCATGATGACAGCTTTGCACACTCTTTGCATTCTCTCAAATAGCTTTATGAAGTAGTCACCTGGAATGCATTTCAGTTAATAACAGGTGTACCTTGTTAAAAAAAAAATTGTGGAATTGATTTCCTTCTTAATGCGTTTCAGCCAATCAGTTGTGTTGTGACAAGGAAGAGGTGGTATACAGAAGATAGCCCATTTTGGTAAAAGACCAAGTCCATATTATGGCAAGAACAGCTCAAATAAGCAAAGAGAAACGACAGTCCATCATTACTTTAAGACATGAAGGTCAGTCAATCCGGAAAATGTAGAGAACTTTGAAAGTTTCTTCATGTGTACTTGCAAAGACCAAGCGCTATGATGAAACTGGCTCTCATGAGAACCGCCACAGGAAAGGAAGACCCAGAGTTACCTCTGCTGCAGAGAACAAGTTCATTAGTGTTAACTACAGTGCCTTGCGAAAGTATTCGGCCCCCTTGAACTTTGCGACCTTTTGCCACATTTCAGGCTTCAAACATAAAGATGTAAAACTGTATTTTTTTGTGAAGAATCAACAACAAGTGGGACACAATCATGAAGTGGAACGACATTTATTGGATATTTCAAACTTTTTTAACAAATCAAAAACTGAAAAATTGGGCGTGCAAAATTATTCAGCCCCTTTACTTTCAGTGCAGCAAACTCTCTCCAGAAGTTCAGTGAGGATCTCTGAATGATCCAATGTTGACCTAAATGACTAATGATGATAAATACAATCCACCTGTGTGTAATCAAGTCTCCGTATAAATGCACCTGCACTGTGATAGTCTCAGAGGTCCGTTAAAAGCGCAGAGAGCATCATGAAGAACAAGGAACACACCAGGCAGGTCCGAGATACTGTTGTGAAGAAGTTTAAAGCCGGATTTGGATACAAAAAGATTTCCCAAGCTTTAAACATCCCAAGGAGCACTGTGCAAGCGATAATATTGAAATGGAAGGAGTATCAGACCACTGCAAATCTACCAAGACCTGGCCGTCCCTCTAAACTTTCAGCTCATACAAGGAGAAGACTGATCAGAGATGCAGCCAAGAGGCCCATGATCACTCTGGATGAACTGCAGAGATCTACAGCTGAGGTGGGAGACTCTGTCCATAGGTCAACAATCAGTCGTATATTGCACAAATCTGGAAGAGTGGCAAGAAGAAAGCCATTTCTTAAAGATATCCATAAAAAGTGTTGTTTAAAGTTTGCCACAAGCCACCTGGGAGACACACCAAACATGTGGAAGAAGGTGCTCTGGTCAGATGAAACCAAAATTGAACTTTTTGGCAACAATGCAAAACATTATGTTTGGCGTAAAAGCAAGACAGCTCATCACCCTGAACACACCATCCCCACTGTCAAACATGGTGGTGGCAGCATCAGGGTTTGGGCCTGCTTTTCTTCAGCAGGGACAGGGAAGATGGTTAAAATTGATGGGAAGATGGATGGAGCCAAATACAGGACCATTCTGGAAGAAAACCTGATGGAGTCTGCAAAAGACCTGAGACTGGGATGGAGATTTGTCTTCCAACAAGACAATGATCCAAAACATAAAGCAAAATCTACAATGGAATGGTTAAAAAATAAACATATCCAGGTGTTAGAATGGCCAAGTCAAAGGCCAGACCTGAATCCAATCGAGAATCTGTGGAAAGAACTGAAAACTGCTGTTCACAAATGCTCTCCATCCAACTACACTGAGCTCGAGCTGTTTTGCAAGGAGGAATGGGAAAGAATTTCAGTCTCTCGATGTGCAAAACTGATACAGACATACCCCAAGCGACTTACAGCTGTAATCGCAGCAAAAGGTGGCGCTACAAAGTATTAACTTAAGGGGGCTGAATAATTTTGCACGCCCAATTGTTCAGTTGGGTAGCTCTAGTCCTCCAGGCCCTGGGAAACTCTAGTCCTCCAGACCATGGGAAACTCTAGTCCTCCAGGCCATGGGTAACTCTAGTCCTCCAGGCCCTGGGTAACTCTAGTCCTCCAGGTCCTGGGTAACTCTAGTCCTCCAGGCCCTGGGTAACTTTAGTCCTCCAAGATGTGGGTAGCTCTAGTCCACCAGGCCCTGGTTGCCTCTAAACCTACAGGATCTGGGTAGCTCTAGTCCTCCAGGCCCTGGGTAACTCTAGTCCTCCAGGCCCTGGGAAACTCTAGTCCTCCAGGCCCTGGGTAGCTCTAGTCCTCCAGGCCCTAGGAAACTATAGTCCTCCAGGCCCTAGGTAACTCTAGTCCTCCAAGCCCTGGGCAACTTTAGTCCTCCAAGCCGTGGGTAACTCTAGTCCTCCAGGCCCTGGGTAACTCTAGTCCTCCAAGCCCTGGGTAACTCTAGTCCTCCAGGCTCTGGGTAACTCTAGTCCTCCAGGCCCTGGGTAGCTCTAGTACTCCAGGCCCTGGGTAACTCTAGTCCTCCAGGCCCTGGGTAGCACTAACCCTTCAGGACCTGGGTAGCTCTAGTCCTCCAGGCCCTGGGTAACTCTAGTCCTCCAGGCCCTGGGTAACTCTAGTCCTCCAGGCCCTGGGTAACTCTAGTCCTCCAGGCCCTGAGTAACTCTAGTCCTCCAGGCCCTGTCTAATTCTAGTCCCATGCCCTGGGTAACTCTAGTCCTCCAGGCCCTGGGTAACTCTAGTCCTCCAGGCCCTGGGTAACTCTAGTCCTCCAGGCCCTGGGTAGCTCTAGTCCTCCAGGCCCTGGGTATCTCTATTCCTCCAGTCCCTGGATATCTCTATTCCTCCAGGCCCTGGGTAACTCTAGTCCTCCAGGCCCTGGGTAACTCTAGTCCTCCAGGCCCTGGGTATCTCTAGTCCTCCAGGCCCTGGGTATCTCTAGTCCTCCAGGCCCTGGATATCTCTATTCCTCCAGGCCCTGGGTAACTCTAGTCCTCCAGGCCCTGGGTATCTCTCGCCAACAGCGTACCACCCTGCATGCTGGCTTGCTTCTGAAGCTAAGCAGGGTTGGTCCTGGTTGGTCCCTGGATGGGAGACCAGATGCTGCTGGAGTGGTGTTGGAGGGCCAGTAGGAGGTCTTATAAATGCCCCAGGGCAGTGATTGGGGACATTGCCCTGTGTAGGGTGCCGTCTTTCGGATGGGACGTTAAACGGGTGTCCTGACTCTCTGAGGTCATTAAAGATCCCATGGCACTTATCGTAAGAGTAGAGGTGTCAACGCCGGTGTCCTGGCTAAATTTACAATCTGGCTCTCATATGGTCACCTAATCATCCCCAGCTTACAATTGGCTCATTCCTTCTCTCCCCTTTAACTATTCCCCAAGTCATTACTGTATTTGAGAATGTATTCTCAGTCAACTTACTAGGTAAAATAAATAAAAACTCCAGGCCCTGGATAACTCTAGTCCCCTGGGCAACGCTGTCTACAGTCTTTCATTACACTCCATCTTATTTATCGATTTATGAAATGGATTGTGTTCCTTTGCATTTTACTTGTGATTTCGATTTCATTCTCTCTTTGAAAGTTAAAGAGACTGAATCTAGCAGAAACAGGTTCAACAAATGATGGATTATAATGAAACCAGACACACATCTCTAGTCCTCTGGGACTGTAATGAAACCAGACACACATCTCTAGTCCTCTGGGACTGTAATGAAACCAGACACACATCTCTAGTCCTCTGGGACTGTAATGAAACCAGACACACATCTCTAGTCCTCTGGGACTGTAATGAAACCAGACACACATCTCTAGTCCTCTGGGACTGTAATGAAACCAGACACACATCTCTAGTCCTCTGGGACTGTAATGAAACCAGACACACATCTCTAGTCCTCTGGGACTGTAATGAAACCAGACACACATCTCTAGTCCTCTGGGACTGTAATGAAACCAGACACACATCTCTAGTCCTCTGGGACTGTAATGAAACCAGACACACATCTCTAGTCCTCTGGGACTGTAATGAAACCAGACACACATCTCTAGTCCTCTGGGACTGTAATGAAACCAGACACACATCTCTAGTCCTCTGGGACTATAAATGAAACCAGACACACATCTCTAGTACTCTGGGACTGTAATGAAACCAGACACACATCTCTAGTCCTCTGGGACTGTAATGAAACCAGACACACATCTATTGTCCTCTGGGACTGTAATGAAACACATACACACATCTCTAGTACTCTGGGACTGTAATGAAACCAGACACACATCTCTAGGTAGTTTGGTTGACTCTACTGCTGGGTTGTTTGGTTGACTCTACTGCTGGGTAGTTTGGTTGACTCTACAGCTGGGTAGTTTGGTTGACCCAACTGGGTTGTTTGGTTGACTCTACAGCTGGGTAGTTTGCTTGACCCAACTGGGTTGTTTGGTTGACCCAACTGGGTAGTTTGGTTAACCCTACTGCTGGGTAGTTTGGTTGACTCTACAGCTGGGTAGTTTGGTTGACCCAGCTGGGTTGTTTGGTTGACTCTACTGCTGGGTTGTTTGGTTGACTCTACTGCTGGGTTGTTTGGTTGACTCTACTGCTGGGTTGTTTGGTTGACTCTACTGCTGGGTTGTTTGGTTGACTCTACTGCTGGGTTGTTTGGTTGACTCTATAGCTGGGTTGTTTGGTTGACTCTATAGCTGGGTTGTTTGGTTTATCCTACTGCTGGGTAGTTTGGTTGATCCTACTGCTGGGTTGTTTGGTTGATCCTACTGCTGGGTAGTTTGGTTGATCCTACTGCTGGGTAGTTTGGTTGACTCTACTGCTGGGTTGTTTGGTTGACTCTACTGCTGGGTTGTTTGGTTGACTCTACTGCTGGGTTGTTTGGTTGACTCTATAGCTGGGTTGTTTGGTTGACTCTATAGCTGGGTTGTTTGGTTTATCCTACTGCTGGGTAGTTTGGTTGACTCTACTGGGTTGTTTGGTTGACTCTACTGCTGGGTTGTTTGGTTGACTCTACTGCTGGGTAGTTTGGTTGACTCTACTGCTGGGTTGTTTGGTTGACTCTACTGCTGGGTTGTTTGGTTGATCCTACTGGGTTGTTTGGTTGATCCTACTGCTGGGTTGTTTGGTTGATCCTACTGCTGGGTTGTTTGGTTGATCCTACTGCTGGGTGGTTTGGTTGACTCTACTGCTGGGTAGTTTGGTTGACTCTACTGCTGGGTAGTTTGGTTGACTCTACTGCTGGGTTGTTTGGTTGACTCTACTGCTGGGTTGTTTGGTTGACTCTACTGCTGGGTTGTTTGGTTGACTCTACTGCTGGGTTGTTTGGTTGACTCTACTGCTGGGTTGTTTGGTTGAATCTACTGCTGGGTAGTTTGGTTGACTCTACTGCTGGGTTGTTTGGTTGACTCCACTGCTGGGTTGTTTGGTTGAATCTACTGCTGGGTAGTTTGGTTGACTCTACTACTGGGTTGTTTGGTTGACTCCACTGCTGGGTTGTTTGGTTGACTCTACTGCTGGGTTGTTTGGTTGACTCCACTGCTGGGTTGTTTGGTTGACTCTACTGCTGGGTTGTTTGGTTGAATCTACTGCTGGGTAGTTTGGTTGACTCTACTGCTGGGTAGTTTGGTTGACTCTACTGCTGGGTTGTTTGGTTTACTCCTACTGCTGGGTAGTTTGGTTGACCCTACTGCTGGGTTGTTTGGTTGACTCTACTGCTGGGTAGTTTGGTTGACTCTACTGCTGGGTAGTTTGGTTGACTCTACTGCGGGGTTGTTTGGTTGACTCTACTGCTGGGTTGTTTGGTTGACTCTACTGCTGGGTAGTTTGGTTGACTCTACTGCTGGGTTGTTTGGTTGACTCTCCTGCTGGGTAGTTTGGTTGACTCTACTGCTGGGTTGTTTGGTTGACTCTACTGCTGGGTTGTTTGGTTGACTCTCCTGCTGGGTAGTTTGGTTGACTCTACTGCTGGGTTGTTTGGTTGACTCCACTGCTGGGTTGTTTGGTTGACTCTACTGCTGGGTAGTTTGGTTGACTCTACTGCTGGGTGGTTTGGTTGACTCTATAGCTGGGTAGTTTGGTTGACTCTACTGCTGGGTTGTTTGGTTGACTCTCCTGCTGGGTAGTTTGGTTGACTCTACTGCTGGGTAGTTTGGTTGACTCTACTGCTGGGTTGTTTGGTTGACTCTACTGCTGGGTAGTTTGGTTGACTCTACTGCTGGGTAGTTTGGTTGACTCTACTGCTGGGTTGTTTGGTTGACTCTACTGCTGGGTAGTTTGGTTGACTCTACTGCTGGGTAGTTTGGTTGACTCTACTGCTGGGTAGTTTGGTTGACTCTACTGCTGGGTAGTTTGGTTGACTCTACTGCTGGGTTGTTTGGTTGACTCTACTGCTGGGTTGTTTGGTTGACTCTACTGCTGGGTTGTTTGGTTGAACCTACTGCTGGGTAGTTTGGTTGATCCTACTGCTGGGTAGTTTGGTTGATCCTACTGCTGGGTAGTTTGGTTGATCCTACTGCTGGGTTGTTTGGTTGACTCTACTGCTGGGTTGTTTGGTTGATCCTACTGCTGGGTTGTTTGGTTGATCCTACTGCTGGGTAGTTTGGTTGACTCTACTGCTGGGTAGTTTGGTTGATCCTACTGCTGGGTTGTTTGGTTGATCCTACTGCTGGGTTGTAGGCATTGGGTCACTTAGTTGGGTTGTTTTCTTTAAAAGCGCCTGTGTTATTGATGCTGGATGCTGGGTTATTGATGCTGGGTTATTGATACTGGGTTATTGATGCTGGATGCTTGGTTATTGATGCTGGGTTATTGATGCTGGGTTATTGATGCTGGATGCTGGGTTATTGATGCTGGGTTATTGATGCTGGGTTATTGATGCTGGATGCTGGGTTATTTATGCTGGGTTATTGATGCTGGGTTATTGATGCTGGATGATGGGTTATTGATGCTGGGTTATTGATGCTGGGTTATTGATGCTGGATGCTAGGTTATTGATGCTGGGTTATTGATGCTGGATGCTGGGTTATTGATGCTGGGTTATTGATGCTGGGTTATTGATGCTGGATGCTGGGTTATTTATGCTGGGTTATTGATGCTGGGTTATTGATGCTGGATGCTGGGTTATTGATGCTGGGTTATTGATGCTGGGTTATTTATGCTGGGTTATTGATGCGGGGTTATTGATGCTGGATGCTAGGTTATTGATGCTGGGTTATTGATGCTGGGTTATTGATGCTGGATGCTGGGTTATTTATGCTGGGTTATTGATGCTGGGTTATTGATGCTGGATGCTGGGTTATTGATGCTGGGTTATTGATGCTGGGTGCTGGGTTATTTATGCTGGGTTATTGATGCTGGGTTATTGATGCTGGATGCTAGGTTATTGATGCTGGGTTATTGATGCTGGGTTATTGATGCTGGATGCTAGGTTATTGATGCTGGGTTATTGGTGCTGGATGCTGGGTTATTGATGCTGGGTTATTGATGCTGGGTTATTGATGATGGGGTACTGAGATAAGGACCCGTCAGATCAGACTACTGGATGCGTAGTTTAGCAGGAGTGTGACTTTTTCAGATAGTTATTTTTAACCACCTGTGAGAATAAATGTCATTCCTGTTAATCTGTCCTGTTGTATAGTTATCACATGTTAAGGTTAAGGCACATCAATAATGCTTACTGAGGTGTATGAGTTCCCTAAAAGCCTATTGTTGTCACTCCCTGATCCGTTTTCACCTGTCCTTTTCCCCTAGTCTCAATTTTTTTGACCTTTGCCTATCCTGACCCTGTACCCGCCCGCCTGACCACTGCCTGAGCCTGCCGGCAGTCCTGTACCTTTGCTCCACCTTCGGGTTATCGACCCCTGCCTGCCTTGACCTGTCGTTTGCCCCTGTGGTTATAATAAACATTGTTACTTCACACAGTCTGCACTTGGGCCTTACCTTGATTCCTGATAATTGTTAGGATTCATGTTATTGTAATCAATAATATAATCAATAATATTATCAATAATATTAATAGTATAGAAGAATGTGTAAAATATATTTTTGTGCGGAAACATTTTATTCTGCACTATATGTAATCTTAACACGATGAACAAGAATGGAATTTACTCTCACGGGTGGCCAATAAACTCTGTCTGAAAGCCACGCCTCTAATAAGCCATACCTCCAGAAAATAGATTAAGGAATATATTCATAAAGACCCAGTTTGAGAGTAAAAAAATCTCCAATTGATGGTTAAAAATTAACCCATGTTTGGGTAATCCCAACATCCCAACATCCCAACATCCCAACATCCCAACAAACCAACATCCCAACATCCAAACATCCCAACATCCCAACAAACCCAACATCCCAACAACCCAACATCCCAACAACCCAACATCCCAACATCCCAACAACCCAACATCCCAACATCCCAACATCCCAACAACAACCAACAAACCCAACATCCCAACAACCCAACAACCCAACAACCCAACATCCCAACAACCCAACATCCCAACATCCCAACAACCCAACATTCCAACATCCCAACAACCCAACATCCCAACATCCCAACCCAACATCCCAACAACCCAAAATCCCAACAACCCAACAACCCAACATCCCAACAACCCAACAACCCAACATCCCAACAACCCAACATCCCAACATCCCAACATCCCAACAACCCAACATCCCAACAACCCAACATCCCAACAAAATCCCAACATCCCAACAACCCAACATCCCAACATCCCAACAAAACATCCCAACATCCCAACATCCCAACAACCCAAAACATCCCAACAACCCAATATCAACCAACAAACAACGCCAAACATCCCAACAACCCAACATCCCAACAAACAACCAACATCCCAACAACCCAACATCCCAACAACCCAACATCCCAACAACCCAACAACAACCAACATCCCAACAACCCAACAACCCAACATCCCAACAACCCAACAACCCAACATCCCAACAACCCAACATCCCAACATCCCAACAACATCCCAACAACAACAACCCAACATCCCAACATCCCAACAACCCAACAAACAACCCAACATCCCAACAACCCAACAACGCAACCCAACATCCCAACAACCCAACATCCCAACATCCCAACCCAATCCCAACATCCCAACAACCCAACATCCCAACAACCCAACAACCCAACATCCCAACAACCCAACAAACATCCCAACAACCCAACAACCCAACAACCCAACATCCCAACAACCCCAACAAACCAAAAAACCCAACATCCCAACATCCAACAACCCAACATCCCAACAACCCAACAACCCAACAACCCAACAACCCAACATCCCAACAACCCAACATCCCAACAAACCCCAACAAAACATCCCAACAAACCCAACAACCCAACAACCCAACAAACAACCCAACATCCCAACAAACATCCCAACAACCCAACATCCCAACAACCCAACATCCCAACAACCCAACATCCCAACAACCCAACATCCCAACAACCCAACAACCCAACAACCCAACATCCCAACAACCCAACAACCCAACCCAACATCCCAACATCCAACAACCCAACATCCCAACATCCCAACAACCCAACATCCCAACCCAACAACCCAACAACCCAACATCCCAACAACCCAACAACCCAACATCCCAACAACCCCCAACATCCCAACATCCCAACAACCCAACATCCCATCCCAACAACCCAACATCCCAACAACCCAACATCCCAACAACCCAACAACCCAACAACCCAACATCCCAACATCCCAACAACCCAACAAACCCAACATCCCAACAACCCAACAAACATCCCAACATCCCAAAAACCCAACATCCCAACAACCCAACATCCCAACATCCCAACAACCCAACAACCCAACATCCCAACAACGCAACAACCCAACATCCCAACAACCCAACATCCCAACAACATCCCAACATCCCAAAAACAACATCCCAACATCCCAACATCCCAACAACCCAACATCCCAACAACCATCCCAACATCCCAACAACCCAACAACCCAACATCCCAACAACCCAACATCCCAACATCCCAACATCCCAACATCAACAACCCAACATCAAACATCAACATCCCAACAACAACCCAACATCCCAACATCCCAACAACCCAACAAACCCAACAACCCAACATCCCAACAACCAACAACCCAACAACCCCAACAACATCCCAACATCCCAACAACAACATCCCAACATCCCAACAACATCCCAACAACAACCCAACAACCCAACATCCCAACAACCCAATATCGCAACAACCCAACAACCCAACATCCCAACAACAACCCAACATCCCAACAAACCAAAAACCCAACATCCCAACATCCCAACAAACAACCCAACATCCCAACAACCCAACAACCCAACATCCCAACAACCCAACAACCCAACATCCCAACAACCCAACATCCCAACATCCCAACAACCCAACAACCCAACATCCCAACAACGCAACCCATCCCAACAACCCAACATCCCAACAACCCAACATCCCAACATCCAACATCCCAACATCCCAACATCCCAAAACCCAACATCCCAACATCCCAACATCCCAAAACCCAACATCCCAACAACCCAACATCCCATCCCAACAACCCAACAACAACATCCCAACAACCCAACATCCCAACATCCCAAACAACCCAACATCCCAACATCCCAACATCCCAAAACCCAACATCCCAACAACATCCCAACATCCCAACAACCCAACAACCCAACATCCCAACAACAACCCAACATCCCAACAACCCAACATCCCAACAACCCAACATCCCAACAACCCAACATCCCAACATCCCAACATCCCAACATCCCAACTTCCCAACAACCAAAATGTTGGGCTATTCACGCAACCCAACTGGCTGGGTAAAAATAACCCAAAATGTGGTCTGTTCACTATTTAACCAGCGCTGGGTTACCTAATAACCCAAATTGGGAGTGCTCTCTCTCACACACACACACACATCGCAGACAAACACACACCGCAGACAAACACACACCGCAGACAAACACACACACACCGCAGACAAACACACACACACACACACGGAGAGGGGTACTTACAGCCAGGTGACGTTGGTGGAGACTTGAGGAACATCATGTAGGTTGACTTCCACACACTCCAGTTCTGTCTTGATACAGTCACAATTCTCTGGGTACTGCTGCAAGACTACACAACCACACACAGTTAATACACAACTACACACACTGACACAAACACACACACACACACACACACACACACACACACACACACACACACACACACACACACACACACACACACACACACAACACACACACACTGAACACACACACACAGAGTCACAAACTGACACACAAACACACACACTGACACAAACACACACACACACACACACACACACACACACACACACACACACACACACACACACACACACACACACACACACACACACACACACACACACACACACTGACACACACACACACAGAGTCACAAACTGACACACAAACACACACACTGACACAAGCATACACACTGACAGCAGTCTTCTGGTGGTAGGCCCTGTGGTTGGACCTTTCTGACGGTTCGATCAAAGATGTCCGCCCATCCGCTGTTGTCCCCTACAGACACAAGGTAATATTATGGTCATAGTTGGAGCATTACACGTTGACAGTGTCCGGATTAGTGCTGCGGCGGTCACCAAATTTTATCAGCTGGTCAAGCAAATAAGTGTCGCTCTCACGGTAACTAACCGTTAATTAACATAAACACATTTATCATCTCCCGGCTTCAAAGCAAGCAAGACTCTTTGAACATCCATGAAATATATTTTACCTTTATTTAACGAGGCAACTCAGTTAAAGAACATATTCTTATTTACAATGACGTCCTAGGAACAGTGGATTAACTGCCTTGTTCAGGGGACAGAACGACAGATTTGTACCTTGTCATTCGATCTTGCAACCTTTCGGTTACTCGTCCAACGCTCTAACCAGTAGGCTACCTGCCGCCCCATAGCATACACATTCACAATAAATTCATTATCTATTATTTATTTTATTTTAGACAGGTCTAAAGAAGCAACATATAAAGACAATGTAAATCTATTTCAGAAAAACAGAATAACATACTCTGAGTTGTCCTTATGTTAGGTCCTGTCTTTATGTTAGGTCCTGTCCTCATGTTAGGTCCTGTTAGGTCCTGTCCTCATGTTAGGTCCTGTTAGGTCCTGTCCTCATGTTAGGTCCTGTTAGGTCCTGTCCTCATGTTAGGTCCTGTCCTTATGTTAGGTCCTGTCCTCATGTTAGGTCCTGTCTTTATGTTAGGTCCTGTCCTCATGTTAGGTCCTGTTAGGTCCTGTCCTCATGTTAGGTCCTGTCCTCATGTTAGGTCCTGTTAGGTCCTGTCCTCATGTTAGGTCCTGTCCTTATGTTAGGTCCTGTCCTCATGTTAGGTCCTGTCCTTATGTTAGGTCCTGTCCTCATGTTAGGTCCTGTCCTCATGTTAGGTCCTGTCCTCATGTTAGGTCCTGTCCTCATGTTAGGTCCTGTCCTCATGTTAGGTCCTGTCCTCATGTTAGGTCCTGTCCTCATGTTAGGTCCTGTCCTCATGTTAGGCCCTGTCCTCATGTTAGGTCCTGTCCTCATGTTAGGTCCTGTCCTTATGTTAGGTCCTGTCCTCATGTTAGGTCCTGTCCTCATGTTAGGTCCTGTCCTCATGTTAGGTCCTGTCCTCATGTTAGGTCCTGTCCTCATGTTAGGTCCTGTCCTCATGTTAGGCCCTGTCCTTATGTTAGGTCCTGTCCTCATGTTAGGTCCTGATCTGGCTATGCCATATGGCTGTGGCTCATTTTAGCAGACAAGATTGGCTTCCATGGCATTATTTTATATTATTATATTATGAAGAATACAATAGAACAAACCTGAATAAAAACCAATTTGAGGGAGGGCGAACATGCGTCCTATCTGCTTCATTTAGAGTGATTAATGTGACTTTAGTTGTTCTATAAATGTTGGTCTATATGTTTAGATTTAAGGCTGCATGATGCAACTCTAATGATGATATGGAAAAAGTCGCTGGAGCAAGGCATGAACTCTGCTTTTTTTTTTTTTTTTTTGCACAGGCTGTACACACTACATCAGTCACTCATTCACAATTTGACAAGCACTTGATAATTGCCTCGAATTTCCCGACGTGTGGCCGTAATGCACCCTAAGAAAATCCAATGCCTTCTGCGGCCAGTGGTCGTTCTGTGCATCGCGTGATCCGGTCTTTCTCACGAGTGACACATCGGATATGCAACTGCGCGTGTCCTTGTTCTGAGGTGCATATTGAAGATATTGGAAGTACTGTCCACATTTACCAACATTATAAGTAGGCCTAAAGGTGCATTTTTTAGGGTGAAATGTATCCCCAGACTTGAAAGTCACACCCTGCTTATGTATGTGCCAGTTAGGCTTTACACCCCTTGCAGAGCGAATTAGTCTGCTTCATTTTAAGAAGTTATTTGGCCACTTTAGTTGCGATATAAACCTTATAGGCCAGGATACATGAGGTGTGCGAGTATGATTTAAAAAAAAAAGGCAGGACACTTTTCCCCGTGGTTTATTTTCATGCCAGCCAGGTAGGCTATACTCCTGTTGTAAAGAGAAACAATGTACTTAACATTTGGAAGGTTGAGAAATAAATATAGTAGGCCTAGCATATAGAAAGTTCATCCTCCTGTTTTTAGTAGAGGCCATCACTCTGTTTTCTCACACAATTGCATATAGAAATGTTGCGCAACCTGAACTCGTGGGCTCTCATGAAGTGTTTGATTCGATTTTCGAACACATTTGCATTCATGTCAGAGTGATTAGATGGACAATAGAGTGCTGAGTACCAGGCAGTTAGCAAGTTTGGTAGACTACTGATGACCATCAGCAGCATCAGTGCTTGGAGAAACCTAATTATCCTGCCTTCATGACTCGTGACTGAAGGTGTGGTGGTAACAGCCTCAACAGCCATAGTCCGGATACACATACAGTACTTGCGTCCTAAATAGTAGAATAAGCAAAATGTTTTCCTTTTATATTTATAGTTGAAATGTAAAAACATGTACTTATGCTTTTCATCCAGAATATTCTGCACACGTTAAGTCCCAGACACCCTGGTACACCAGGGTTGATCTGGAGATCTACCAGTCCAAACCCCTGATTCAATTAGTTAAAAGAGCAACTAAATCAAAATGAACAACTTCTATGGTTGAAATGAGCCAGAGACATGACATTAAATGAGTCAGAAACAATTATTCTAGTGTCAAAATAAAAATAAACGAATTATTAAAAAAATAGGATAATTTGGTCATTAAGTGCGAGTTTATTAGGGAAAAATGGTACGTAATGGAACGAAGGGTACGTAACGCACACACACACACACACACACACACACACACACACACACACACACACACACACACACACACACACACACACACACACACACACACACACACACACACACACACACACACACACACACACACACACACACACTCTCTCTCTCCTCCTCTTCCTCTCTCCCTCTCTCACCACAGTTTTCCTCGTCGGCTCCATTGGGGCAGTCTCTGTGTCCATCACACTGCAGAGCTTGGTGCAGACACACCGTCACGTTACCACAGGGGAATTGCCCCAGAGGACAACTGCTCTCTACTGCCATCCTGCTGGATACCATCGCTGCAGCTGGAGGAGGGGAGGAGGGAGGGGGGTCATTATAAGGACATTTAAATATACGGTAATGATATACTTTGACTTCATAGCCAATACACATTTATTTACACATCTATAAACATTTCGTTATCGTGTTATAACAGGTCCCAACCGCACCGTTTAAGGTTCGCTAAATATATCCATATGAGAGCATTTCACGTCACGCTGCGCAAGAGCTCATATTTAGTTAACTTATTAATAGACGCATAATTACAATGACAGCGTAGTGTCATCATTATGGCGCTTCTCAAAAGAGTGTGCTTCTACCACACCACTGTTAGTTGATGAAGGGAAGAAATGAACATTTGCCACTGTTAGGTAGATAACAGATACAAACATGAAAGAAAGAAAATAGGAAGAAATGAACATGTGTTTACTGTGATGAACTAAACACTAACTCCCGATTTAAAGACTATTGTTCCCATAAGGGAGTCCTTTTTTAAATGTCCCTTTGTGCATTCCATTCAACAGCAGTGCTATAAACAACCTATTACAACAACAACAACAACAACAACAGCAACAACAGCTAAATGTAGAATCACCTAATAGTGAAAAGCTGGTGTTTTTTACGATCATCTCATGGGGTTAAGCTCCAGAACATCCTGTAACTGCCTAGAGATTAGAAGGTTTATAACAAACACCTCCCTCCACTCACATCTCCCGGCAGGAGAACAGTCTGGGGTGGGAGGGAGGGAGGGAGGGATGAAGAGGAGAGGGATGGATGAAGAGGAGACATCACATCTCCCAGCAGGAGAACTGTCTGATCCTGCCACTCTACTGACTAACGAGGGAGGGAGGTGGGAGAGAGGAAGGAGGGAGGTGGGAGAGAGGAGGGAGGGAGGGACCAGTCCAGGAATCTAGTTTCAGACCAGTATGTTGTAGGGGGTTCTAGTTTCAGACCAGTATGTAGGGGATCTAGTTTCAGACTAGTATGTAGAGGGATCTAGTTCCAGACCAGTATGTTGTGGGATCTGGTTTCAGACCAGTATGTAGGGGATCTGGTTTCAGACCAGTATGTAGTGGGATCTAGTTTCAGACCAGTATGTAGGGGATCTCGTTTCAGACCAGTATGTAGTGGGATCTAGTTTCAGACCAGTTTGTAGTGGGATCGAGTTTCAGACCAGTATGTTGTAGGGGGATCTAGTTTCAGACCAGTATGTTGTAAGGGGATCTAGTTTCAGACCAGTATGTAGGGGATCTAGTTTCAGACCAGTATGTAGAGGATCTAGTTTCAGACCGGTATGCTGTAGGGGGATCTAGTTTCAGACCAGTATGTAGGGGATCTAGTTTCAGACCAGTATGTAGAGGATCTAGTTTCAGACCGGTATGCTGTAGGGGGATCTAGTTTCAGACCAGTATGTAAGAGAACTAGTTTCAGACCAGTATGTAAGGGATCTAGTTTCAGACCAGTATGTTGTAGGGGATCTAGTTTCAGACCAGTATGTAGGGGATCTAGTTTCAGACCAGTATGTAAAGGATCTAGTTTCAGACCAGTATGTAAAGTATCTAGTTTCAGACCAGTATGTAAAGGATCTAGTTTCAGACCAGCATGTAAAGGATCTAGTTTCAGACCAGTATGTTGTAGGGGATCTAGTTTCAGACCAGTATGTAGGGGATCTAGTTTCAGACCAGTATGTTGTAGGGGATCTAGTTTCAGACCAGTATGTAAAGGATCTAGTTTCAGACCAGTATGTAGGGGATCTAGTTTCAGACCAGTATGTAGAGGATCTAGTTTCAGACCGGTATGCTGTAGGGGATCTAGTTTCAGACCAGTATGTAAGAGAACTAGTTTCAGACCAGTATGTAAGGGATCTAGTTTCAGACCAGTATGTTGTAGGGGATCTAGTTTCAGACCAGTATGTAGGGGATCTAGTTTCAGACCAGTATGTTGTAGGGGATCTAGTTTCAGACCAGTATGTAGGGGATCTAGTTTCAGACCAGTATGTAAAGGATCTAGTTTCAGACCAGTATGTAGGGGATCTAGTTTCAGACCAGTATGTAGAGGATCTAGTTTCAGACCAGTATGTGTAGGGGGATCTAGTTTCAGACCAGTATGTAAGAGATCTAATTTCAGACCAGTATGTTGTAGGGGGATCTAGTTTCAGACCAGTATGTAAGAGATTTAGTTTCAGACCATTATGTCAGAGAACTAGTTTCAGACCAGTATGTAAGGGGATCTAGTTTCAGACCAGTATGTAAAGGATCTAGTT
The DNA here is from genome assembly GCF_023373465.1 of Oncorhynchus keta. Taxonomy (NCBI): domain Eukaryota; kingdom Metazoa; phylum Chordata; class Actinopteri; order Salmoniformes; family Salmonidae; genus Oncorhynchus; species Oncorhynchus keta. Next base: position 4,649,148 of record NC_068431.1, read on the forward strand.
TCAGACCAGTATGTAAAGATCTAGTTTCAGACCAGTATGTTGTAGGATCTAGTTTCAGACCAGTATGTAGGGGATCTAGTTTCAGACCAGTATGTTGTAGGGGATCTAGTTTCAGACCAGTATGTAAGGGATCTAGTTTCAGACCAGTATGTCAGAGATCTAGTTTCAGACCAGTTTGTAAAGAATTTAGTTTCAGACCAGTATGTAAGAGATCTAGTTTCAGACCAGTATGTAAGAGAACTAGTTTCAGACCAGTATGTAAGAGAACTAGTTTCAGACCAGTATGTAAGAGATTTAGTTTCAGACCATATGATGTAAGTATGGATCTAGTTTCAGACCAGTATGTAGGGCACTAGTTTCAGACCAGTATGTAAGAGATTTAGTTTCAGACCAGTATGTAAGAGAACTAGTTTCAGACCAGTATGTAGAGGATCTAGTTTCAGACCAGTTTGTAAGAAATTTAGTTTCTGACCAGTTTGTAAGAGATTTAGTTTCAGACCAGTATGTCAGAGAACTAGTTTCAGACCAGTTTGTAAGAGATTTAGTTTCAGACCAGTATGTAGGGGATCTAGTTTCAGACCAGTATGTAAGAGATCTAGTTTCAGACCAGTATGTTGTAGGGGATCTAGTTTCAGACCAGTATGTAGTGGATCTAGTTTCAGACCAGTATGTAAGAGATCTAATTTCAGACCAGTATGTAAGAGATTTAGTTTCAGACCAGTATGTAGTGGATCTAGTTTCAGACCAGTATGTAAGAGATCTAGTTTCAGACCAGTATGTTGTAGGGGATCTAGTTTCAGACCAGTATGTAGGGGATCTAATTTCAGACCAGTATGTAGGGGATCTAGTTTCAGACCAGTATGTAAGGGATCTAGTTTCAGACCAGTATGTAGAGATATAGTTTCAGACCAGTATGTAAGAGATTTAGTTTCAGACCAGTATGTAAGAGATCTAACTTCAGACCAGTATGTAGTGGATCTAGTTTCAGACCAGTATGTAAGGGATCTAGTTTCAGACCAGTATGTAAAGGATCTAGTTTCAGACCAGTATGTAAAGTATCTAGTTTCAGACCAGTATGTAAAGGATCTAGTTTCAGACCAGTATGTAAGAGATCTAGTTTCAGACCAGTATGTAAGAAATCTAGTTTCAGACCAGTTTGTAAGAGATTTAGTTTCAGACCAGTATGTTGTAGATTTAGTTTCAGACCAGTATGTTGTAGGGGATCTAGTTTCAGACCAGTATGTATCTAGTTTCAGACCAGTATGTAAGAGATCTAGTTTCAGACCAGTATGTAAGAGATCTAATTTCAGACCAGTATGTTGTAGGGGATTTAGTTTCAGACCAGTGTTGTAGGGGATCTAGTTTCAGACCAGTATGTTGTAGGGGGATCTAGTTTCAGACCAGTATGTTGTAGGGGATCTAGTTTCAGACCAGTATGTAAGGGATCTAGTTTCAGACCAGTATGTAGGGATCTAGTTTCAGACCAGTTTGTAAGAAATTTAGTTTCAGACCAGTATGTTGTAGGGGATTTAGTTTCAGACCAGTATGTTGTAGGGGATCAGTTTCAGACCAGTATGTAGGGATCTAGTTTCAGACCAGTATGTTTGTAAGAGATCTAATTTCAGACCAGTATGTAGGGGATCTAGTTTCAGACCAGTATGTAAGGGATCTAGTTTCAGACCAGTATGTAAGAGATTTTTCAGACCAGTATTAGGGGATCTAGTTTCAGACCAGTATGTTGTAGGGGATTTAGTTTCAGACCAGTATGTTGTAGGGGATTTAGTTTCAGACCAGTATGTTGTAGGGGATCTAGTTTCAGACCAGTATGTTGTAGGGGATCTAATTTCAGACCAGTATGTAGGGGATCTAGTTTCAGACCAGTATGTTGTAGGGGGATTTAGTTTCAGACCAGTATGTTGTAGGGGGATTTAGTTTCAGACCAGTATGTTGTAGGGGATCTAGTTTCAGACCAGTATGTAAGAGAACTAGTTCCAGACCAGCATGTTGTGGGATCTAGTTTCAGACCAGTATGTAGTGGGATTTAGTTTCAGGCCTTTCTCTTACAGCTGTTACAATAGGTTAGGTTGTAACAGACCCTGACTCAGTCCTTTTCAGCGTTGTGAGGTATCATTTGAGAGGCAGTGTTACCTTCATTCCTAACATCCAGCTTTGTCTTGTCATAGTTTCACCCTAGTCAGCGAGCTCTCTATATTCGATTCAATTCAATTCAATTCAATTCAAGGGGCTTTATTGGCATGGGAAACAAATGTTGACATTGCCATAGAAAGTGAAGTAGATTTATAAACAAAAGTGAAATAAACAATAAAAATTAACAGTCAACATTACACTCACAGAAGTTCCAAATGTCATATTACGTGTAATATTGTGTAATCTGAGGGCAACATGGACGCCAGGCTCCCCAGCACTATACACACCTGCCAACATCATTACGTACACCTGCCACCATCATTACATACACCTGCCAACATCATTACATACACCTGCCAACATCATTACATACACCTGCCACCATCATTACATACACCTGCCACCATCATTACATACACCTTCCAACATCATTACATACACCTGCCAACATCATTACATACACTGCCAACATCATTACATACACCTGCACCAACATCATTACGTACACCTGCCAACATCATTACATACACCTGCCACCATCATTACATACACCTGCCAACATCATTACATACACCTGCCAACATCATTACATACACCTGCCAACATCATTACATACACCTGCCACCATCATTACATACACCTGCCAACATCATTACATACACCTGCCACCATCATTACATACACCTGCCAACATCATTACATACACCTGCCAACATCATTACATACACCTGCCACCATCATTACATACACCTGCCAACATCATTACATACACCTGCCACCATCATTACATACACCTGCCACCATCATTACATACACCTGCCACCATCATTACATACACCTGTCAACATCATTACATACACCTGCCAACATCATTACATACACCTGCCACCATCATTACATACACCTGCCAACATCATTACATACACCTGCCAACATCATTACATACACCTGCCACCATCATTACATACACCTGCCAACATCATTACATACACCTGCCAACATCATTACATACACCTGCCAACATCATTACATACACCTGCCAACATCATTACATACACCTGCCACCATCATTACATACACCTGCCAACATCATTACATACACCTGCCACCATCATTACATACACCTGCCAACATCATTACATACACCTGCCAACATCATTACATACACCTGCCAACATCATTACATACACCTGCCACCATCATTACATACACCTGCCAACATCATTACATACACCTGCCACCATCATTACATACACCTGCCAACATCATTACATACACCTGCCAACATCATTACATACACCTGCCACCATCATTACATACACCTGCCAACATCATTACGTACACCTGCCAACATCATTACATACACCTGCCAACCATCATTACATACACCTGCCAACATCATTACATACACCTGCCAACATCATTACATACACCTGCCAACATCATTACATACACCTGCCACCATCATTACATACACCTGCCACCATCATTACATACACCTGCCACCATCATTACATACACACCTGCCAACATCATTACATACACCATGCCACCATCATGTACATTACACCTGCCACCATCATTACATACACCTGCCAACATCATTACATACACCTGCCAACATCATTACGTACACCTGCCACCATCATTACATACACCTGCCACCATCATTACATACACCTGCCAACATCATTACATACACCTGCCACATCATTACATACACCTGCCACCATCATTACATACACCTGCCAACATCATTACATACACCTGCCACCATCATTACATACACCTGCCAACATCATTACATACACCTGCCAACATCATTACATACACCTGCCACCATCATTACATACACCTGCATTACATACACCATCATTACATACACCTGCCACCATCATTACATACACCTGCCAACATCATTACATACACCTGCCACATCATTACATACACCTGCCAACATCATTACACCTGCCAACATCATTACACCTGCCATCATTACATCATTATTACATACACCTGCCAACATCATTACATACACCTGCCAACATCATTACATACACCTGCCATCATTACATCATTTACATACACCTGCCAACATCATTACATACACCTGCCACCATCATTACATACACCTGCCACCATCATTACATACACCTGCATCAACATCATTACCTACACCTGCCAACATCATTACATACACCTGCCAACATCATATACCTGCACCATCTACGTACACCTGCCACCATCATTACATACACCTGCCAACATCATTACATACACCTGCCAACATCATTACATACACCTGCCAACATCATTACATACACCTGCCAACATCATTACATACACCTGCCAACATCATTACATACACCTGCCAACATCATTACATACACCTGCCAACATCATTACATACACCTGCCAACATCATTACATACACCTGCCACCATCATTACATACACCTGCCACCATCATTACATACACCTGCCAACATCATTACATACACCTGCCAACATCATTACATACACCTGCCAACATCATTACATACACCTGCCAACATCATTACATACACCTGCCAACATCATTACATACACCTGCCAACATCATTACATACACCTGCCAACATCATTACACCTGCCACACCTGCCAACATCATTACATACACCTGCCAACATCATTACATACACCTGCCAACATCATTACATACACCTGCCACCATCATTACATACACCTGCCACCATCATTACATACACCTGCCAACATCATTACATACACCTGCCACCATCATTACATACACCTGCCACCATCATTACATACACCTGCCAACATCATTACATACACCTGCCAACATTATTACATACACCTGTCACATCATTACATCATTACATCATTACATACACCTGCCACATTACATGCCTGCCACATCATTACATACACCTGCCAACATCATTACATACACCATTACATACACACCATCATTACATACACCTGCCAACATCATTACATACACCTGCCAACATCATTACATACACCTGCCACCATCATTACATACACCTGCCAACATCATTACGTGCCACATCATTACTACACCTGCCACCATCATTACATACATACACCTGCCAACACCTGCCATCATACACCTGCCAACATCATTACACACCTGCCACCATCATTACATACACCTGCCAACATCATTACATACACCTGCCACCATCATTACATACACCTGCCACCATCATTACATACACCTGCCAACATCATTACATCACCTTACATTACATACACTGCCACCATCATTACATACACCTGCCAACATCATTACATACACCTGCCACCATCATTACATACACCTGCCAACATCATTACATACACCTGCCAACATCATTACATACACCTGCCAACATCATTACATACACCTGCCAACATCATTACATACACCTGCCACCATCATTACATACACCTGCCAACATCATTACATACACCTGCCAACATCATTACATACACCTGCCAACATCATTACATACACCTGCCACCATCATTACATACACCTGCAACATCATTACATCATTCATTACATACACCTGCCAACATCATTACATACACCTGCCAACATCATTATGTACACCTGCCAACATCATTACATACACATCATTACGTACACCTGCCAACATCATTATGTACACCTGCCACCATCATTACATACATACACCTGCCAACATCATTACATTGCCACATATACACCTGCCACCATCATTACATACACCTGCCACCATCATTACATCATTACATACCCTGCCAACATCATTACATACACCTGCCAACATCATTACATACACCTGCCACCATCATTACATACACCTGCCAACATCATTACATACACCTGCCAACATCATTACATACACCTGCCACCATCATTACATACACCTGCCACCATCATTACATACACCTGCCACCATCATTACATACACCTGCCAACATCATTACATACACCTGCCAACATCATTACATACACCTGCCACCATCATTACATACACCTGCCACCATCATTACATACACCTGCCAACATCATTACATACACCTGCCAACATCATTACATACACCTGCCAACATCATTACATACACCTGCCAACATCATTACATACACCTGCCAACATCATTACATACACCTGCCACCATTACATTACATCATTACATACCTGCCAACATCATTACATACACCTGCCACCATCATTACATACACCTGCCAACATCATTACATACACCTGCCACCATCATTACATACACCTGCACCATCATTACATACACCTGCCAACATCATTACATACACCTGCCAACGTCATTACATACACCTGCCACCAACATCATTACATACACCTGCCAACATCATTACATACACCTGCCACCATCATTACATACACCTGCCAACATCATTACATACACCTGCCAACATCATTACATACACCTGCCAACATCATTACATACACCTGCCACCATCATTACATACACCTGCCAACATCATTACATACACCTGCCAACATCATTACATACACCTGCCATCATTACATCATTACATACACCTGCCAACATCATTACATACACCTGCCACCATCATTACATACACCTGCCACCATCATTACATACACCTGCCAACATCATTACATACACCTGCCAACATCATTACACCTACACCTGCCACCTGCCACATCATTACATACATCATTACATACACCTGCCAACCATACACCTGCCACCATCATTACGTACACCTGCCACCATCATTACATACACCTGCCACCATCATTACATACACCTGCCACCATCATTACATACACCTGCCAACATCATTACATACACCTGCCAACATCATTACACCTGCCACCATCATTACATACACCTGCCAACATCATTACATACACCTGCCAACATCATTACATACACCTGCCACCATCATTATGTACACCTGTCAACATCATACACCTGCCAACATCATTACATACACCTGCCACATCATTACATACACCTGCCACCATCATTATGTACACCTGCCAACATCATTACATACACCTGCCAACATCATTACATACACCTGCCAACATCATTACATACACCTGCCAACATCATTACGTACACCTGCCACCATCATTACATACACCTGCCAACATCATTACATACACCTGTCAACATCATTACATACACCTGTCAACATCATTATGTACACCTGCCCGATTTCAGGCTGTATCGCAACCGGCCGTGATTGGGAGTACCAAGGGCAGTCATTGTAAATAATAATTTGTTCTTAAGGGACTTGGCCTGGTTAAATAAAGGTTAAATAAAGGTTAGATAAAGGTTAGATAAAGGTTACATAAAGGTTACATAAAGGTTACATAAAGGTTAAATAAAAGGTTAAATAAAAGGTTAGATAAAGGTTAGATAAAGGTTACATAAAGGTTACATAAAGGTTAAATAAAGGTTAGATAAAAGGTTAGATAAAGGTTAGATAAAGGTTACATAAAGGTTACATAAAGGTTAGATAAAGGTTACATAAAGGTTAGATAAAGGTTGGACACTGTGCTATCCAACCTCCAAACGAGCTTCAATGCCATACAGCACTCCTTCCGTGGCCTCCAACTGCTCTTAAACGCGAGTAAAACCAAATGCATGCTTTTCAACCGATCGCTGCCTGCACCCGCATGCCCGACTAGCATCACCACCCTGGATGGCTCCAACCTTGAATATGTGGACATCTATAAGTACCTAGGTGTCTGGCTAGACTGCAAACTCTCCTTCCAGACTCACATCAAACATCTCCAATCAAAAATCAAATCCAGAGTCGGCTTTCTATTCCGCAACAAAGCCTCCTTCACTCACGCTGCCAAGCTTACCCTAGTAAAACTGACTATCCTACCGATCCTCGACTTCGGCGATGTCATCTACAAAATGGCTTCCAACACTCTACTCAGCAAACTGGATGCAGTCTATCACAGTGCCATCCGTTTTGTCACTAAAGCACCTTATACCACCCACCACTGCGACTTGTATGCTCTAGTCGGCTGGCCCTCACTACATATTCGTCGCCAGACCCACTGGCTCAGGTCATCTACAAGTCCATGCTAGGTAAAGCTCCGCCTTATCTCAGTTCACTGGTCACAATGGCAACACCCATCCGTAGCACGCGCTCCAGCAGGTGTATCTCACTGATCATCCCTAAAGCCAACACCTCATTTGGCCGCCTTTCGTTCCAGTACTCTGCTGCCTGTGACTGGAACGAATTGCAAAAATCGCTGAAGTTGGAGACTTTTATCTCCCTCTCCAACTTCAAACATCAGCTATCCGAGCAGCTAACCGATCGCTGCAGCTGTACATAGTCTATAGGTAAATAGCTCACCCTTTTTCACCTACCTCATTCCCATACTGTTTTTATACTGTTTTTATTTATTTACTTTTCTGCTCTTTTGCACACCAATATCTCTACCTGTACATGCCCATCTGATCATTTATCACTCCAGTGTTAATCTGCAAAATTGTATTATTCGCCTACCTCCTCATGCCTTTTGCACACATTGTATATAGACTGCCCATTTTTTTCTACTGTGTTATTGACTTGCTAATTGTTTACTCCATGTGTAACTCTGTGTTGTCTGTTCACACTGCTATGCTTTATCTTAGCCAGGTCGCAGTTGCAAATGAGAACTTGTTCTCAACTAGCCTACCTGGTTAAATAAAGGTGAAATAAAAAAAATAAAAAATAAAAAATAAAGGTTACATAACGGTTAGATAAAGGTTACATAAAGGTTACATAAAGGTTAGATAAAGTTACATAAAGGTTAGATAAAGGTTACATAAAGGTTAGATAAAGGTTAAATAAAGGTTAAATAAACGTTAAATAAAGGTTACATAATGTCTATCACAGCCTGATGTATATTAATATACTGGCTATCTATCCTGAAGCATCTATTCCTCATCCTCTGTGTCACTCTCCCATTCTCCATCTCTCTCACTCTCCCTCCCTCCTCTTTCTTCCTCTCCCATTCTCCATCTCTCTCTTCCTCTACCTCTCCCACTCACCATCTCTCTTTCATCTCTCTCTCACTCTCCCATTCTCTTTCTCCCTCTCCCATTCTCCATCTCTCTTCCATTCTCCATCTCTCTCTCTCTCCCATTCTCCATCTCTCTCCCCCTCTCCATCTCTCTCTTCCTCCCATTCTCCATCTCTCTCTCCCATTCTCCATCTTGCTCTCCCATTCTCCATCTCGCTCATTCTTAATCTCTCGCTCTCCCATTCTCAATTTCTTTCTCCCTCTCTCCATCTCTCTCTCCCTCTCCCATTCTCCATCTCTTCCTCCTTCTCACATTCTCCATCTATTTGACCCTCTCTCACTTTCCATCTGCCTTTCACTCTGTCTGTCTGTCTGTCTGTCTGTCTGTCTGTCTGTCTGTCTGTCTGTCTGTCTGTCTGTCTGTCTGTCTGTCTGTCTGTCTGTCTGTCTCTCTCTCTCTCTCTCTCTCTCTCTCTCTCTCTCTCTCTGTCTCTCTCTCTCTCTCTCTCTCTCTCTGTCTCTGTCTGTCTCTCTCTCTCTCTCTCTCTTTACTCTCTCTCTCTTTACTCTCTCTCTCTCTCTCTCTCTCTCTCTCTCTCTCTCTCTCTCTCTCTCTCTCTCTCTCTCTCTCTCTCTCTCTCTCTCTCTCTCTCTCTCTCTCTCTCTCTCTCTCTCAGAGCTTTATTTCTTTAAAAACCATACTCTCTATCCTGAAATATCTCTTCCTCTCTATTTCCAGCAGCATACTGCCCTCAATCCCACTGCTGGCGTGCCTCTGAAGCTAAGCAGGGTTGGTCCCTGGATGGGAGACCAGATGCTGCTGGAAGTGGTGTTGTAAAGAAAAAGATCCCAGGGCAGTGACTCTCTGTAGTCACTAAAGATCCCAGGGCAGTGACTCTCTGTGGTCACTAAACATACCAGGGCAGTGACACTCTGTGGTCACTAAAGATCCCAGGGCAGTGAGTCTCTGTGGTCACTAAAGATCCCAGGGCAGTGACTCTCTGTGGTCACTAAAGATCCCAGGGCAGTGACTCTCTGTGCTCACTAAAGATCCCAGGGCAGTGACTCTCTGTGGTCACTAAAGATCCCAGGGCAGTGACTCTCTGTGGTCACTAAAGATCCCAGGGCAGTGACTCTCTGCGGTCACTAAAGATCCCAGGGCAGTGACTCTCTGCGGTCACTAAAGATCCCAGGGCAGTGACTCTCTGTGGTCACTAAAGATCCCAGGGCAGTGACTCTCTGCGGTCACTAAAGATCCCAGGGCAGTGACTCTCTGTGGTCACTAAAGATCCCAGGGCAGTGACTCTCTGCGGTCACTAAAGATCCCAGGGCAGTGACTCTCTGTGGTCACTAAAGATCCCAGGGCAGTGACTCTCTGTGGTCACTAAAGATCCCAGGGCAGTGACTCTCTGTGGTCACTAAAGATCCCAGGGCAGTGACTCTCTGTGGTCACTAAAGATCCCAGGGCAGTGACTCTCTGTGGTCACTAAAGATCCCATGGCACTTATGGTAAGAGTAGGGGTGTTAACCCCGGTGTCCTGGCTACATCTAAACTATGCCACTTTTATATGTTTTATACATTACTGATCTCATATGTATATACTGTACTCTATACCATCTACTGCATCTTGTTTACATACCCTACATTACTCGTCTCATATGTATATACTGTATTCTATACCATCTACTGCATCTTGTTTACATACCCTACATTACTCATCTCATATGTATATACTGTACTCTATACCATCTACTGCATCCTGTTTACATACCCTACATTACTCATCTCATATGTATATACTGTACTCTATACCATCTACTGCATCTTGTTTACATACCCTACATTACTGATCTCATATGTATATACTGTACTCTATACCATCTACTGCATCTTGTTTACATACCCTACATTACTCATCTCATATGTATATACTGTACTCTATACCATCTACTGCATCTTACCATCTTTATGCTACTTAATATAATGTTTACATACCCTACATTACTCATCTCATATGTATATACTGTACTCTATACCATCCACTGCATCTTGTTTACATACCCTACATTACTGATCTCATATGTATATACTGTACTCTATATCATCTACTGCATCTTGTTTACATACCCTACATTACTGATCTCATATGTATATACTGTACTCTATACCATCTACTGCATCTTACCATCTTTATGCTACTTAATATAATGTTTACATACCCTACATTACTCATCTCATATGTATATACTGTACTCTATACCATCTACTGCATCTTGTTTACATACCCTACATTACTGATCTCATATGTATATACTGTACTCTATACCATCTACTGCATCTTGTTTACATACCCTACATTACTCATCTCATATGTATATACTGTACTCTATATCATCTACTGCATCTTGTTTACATACCCTACATTACTGATCTCATATGTATATACTGTACTCTATACCATCTACTGCATCTTGTTTACATACCCTACATTACTGATCTCATATGTATATACTGTACTCTATATCATCTACTGCATCTTGTTTACATACCCTACATTACTGATCTCATATGTATATACTGTACTCGATACCATCTACTGCATCTTGCCTATGCCGCTCTGTACCATCACTCATTCATATATCTTTATGTACATATTCTTTATCCCTTTACACTTGTGTGCGTATAAGGTAGTAGTTTTGGAATTGTTAGCTAGATTACTCGTTGGTTATTACTGCATTGTCGGAACTAGAAGCACAAGCATTTCACTACACTCACATTAACATCTGTTAACCATGTGTATGTGTGAAAAATAAAATTTGATTTGAATTGCCAATCTGGTCCTCATACCATAATGGTCACCTAATCATCCCCAGCTTCCAATTGGCTCATTCATCTCCTCTCCCCTGTAACTATTCCCCAGGCTAATCATCCTCAGCTTCCAATTGGCTCATTCATCTCCTCTCCCCTGTAACTATTCCACAGGCTAATCATCCCCAGCTTCCAATTGGCTCATTCATCTCCTCTCCCCTGTAACTATTCCCCAGGCTAATCATCCCCAGCTTCCAATTGGCTCATTCATCCCCTCTCCCCTGTAACTATTCCCCAGGCTAATCATCCCCAGCTTCCAATTGGCTCATTCATCCCCTCTCCCCTGTAACTATTCCACAGGCTAATCATCCCCAGCTTCCAATTGGCTCATTCATCTCCTCTCCCCTGTAACTATTCCCCAGGCTAATCATCCCCAGCTTCCAATTGGCTCATTAATCTCCTCTCCCCTGTAACTATTCCCCAGGCTAATCATCCCCAGCTTCCAATTGGCTCATTCATCTCCTCTCCCCTGTAACTATTCCCCCAGGCTGTTATGATGTTCTCAGTGAAATGAACTGGTACAATAAGGGATAAATACATCTCAACCCCTCTCTCCTTGCCTCACGCACACTGCGTCCCTCTATGTCTTAAGATATTGTTTTTGTCCTGTGAAAAATGGCCATGAATCTTCCCATTTAAAAGATGTGTCTCCGCTACTGCCTGTCAAGGCTCTATTTTAACCAAATTTACCCAATGGTGAATCTGGCGCTGGCGCTATAGGTTCTGCGGTGTGTCATAAATATTGTTGTTATTTTCAGTTAGGAGCACATTACGGCCAGTCAACAGCTTTCATGGTAGGTATGACGAGGGCTTGACCAGTCAACACGTTTCATGGTAGGTATGACGAGGGCTTGACCAGTCAACACGTTTCATGGTAGGTATGACGAGGGCTTGACCAGTCAACACGTTTCATGGTAGGTATGGCCATGGCTTGACCAGTCTGTTTCATGGTAGGTGTGATGTGGCTTGACCAGTCAACCGTTTCATGGTAGGTGTGATTTTAACCAGTCAAATTTCATGGTAGGTATGGCGCTTGACCAGTCAACACGTTTCATGGTAGGTATGACGAGGGCTTGACCAGTCAACACGTTTCATGGTAGGTATGACGAGGGCTTGACCAGTCAACACGTTTCATGGTAGGTATGACGAGGGCTTGACCAGTCAACACGTTTCATGGTAGGTATGACGAGGGCTTGACCAGTCAACATGTTTCATGGTAGGTATGACGAGGGCTTGACCAGTCAACATGTTTCATGGTAGGTATGACGAGGGCTTGACCAGTCAACATGTTTCATGGTAGGTATGACGAGGGCTTGACCAGTCAACATGTTTCATGGTAGGTATGACGAGGGCTTGACCAGTCAACACGTTTCATGGTAGGTGTGACGAGGGCTTGACCAGTCAACACGTTTCATGGTAGGTATGACAGTCAACCAGTCAATGTTTCATGGTAGGTATGACGAGGGCTTGACCAGTCAACACGTTTCATGGTAGGTATGACGCTTGACCAGTCAACATGTTTCATGGTAGGTATGATGAGGGCTTGACCAGCCCGTTTCATGGTAGGTATGACGAGGGCTGACCAGTCAACACGTTTCATGGTAGGTATGATGACCAGTCAACATGTTTCATGGTAGGTATGACGAGGGCTGACCAGTCAACATGTTTCATGGTAGGTATGACTAGGGCTTGACCAGTCAACATGTTTCATGGGTATGGTTGACCAGTCAACATGTTTCATGGTAGGTATGACGAGGGCTTGACCAGTCAACATGTTTCATGGTAGGTATGACGAGGGCTTGACCAGTCAACACGTTTCATGGTAGGTATGACGAGGGCTTGGCCCCTCGCTGACCAGTCAACACGTTTCATGGTAGGTATGACGAGGGCTTGGCCCCTCGCTGACCAGTCAAAATGTTTTATGGTAGGTATGACGAGGGCTTGGCCCCTCGCTGACCAGTCAACATGTTTCATGGTAGGTATGATGAGGGCTTGGCCCCTCGCTGACCAGTCAACATGTTTCATGGTAGGTATGATGACGGCTTGGCCCCTCGCTGACCAGTCAACATGTTTCATGGTAGGTATGACTAGGGCTTGACCAGTCAACACGTTTCATGGTAGGTATGACGAGGGCTTGGCCCCTCGCTGACCAGTCAACATGTTTCATGGTAGGTATGACTAGGGCTTGACCAGTCAACACGTTTCATGGTAGGTGTGACGAGGGCTTGGTCCCTCGCTGACCAGGCAACAAGTTTCATGGTAGGTATGACGAGGGCTTGACCAGTCAACACGTTTCATGGTAGGTATGACGAGGGCTTGGCCCCTCGCTGACCAGTCAACATGTTTCATGGTAGGTATGACTAGGGCTTGACCAGTCAACATGTTTCATCGGTAGGTATGACTAGGGCTTGGACCCTCGCTGACCAGTCAACACGTTTCATGGTAGGTGTGACGAGGGCTTGGCCCCTCGCTGACCAGTCAACATGTTTCATGGTAGGTATGACGAGGGCTTGGCCCCTCGCTGACCAGGCAACACGTTTCATGGTAGGTATGACTAGGGCTTGGCCCCTCGCTGACCAGTCAACACATTTCATGGTAGGTGTGACTAGGGCTTGGACCCTCGCTGACCAGTCAACACGTTTCATGGTAGGTGTGACGAGGGCTTGGCCCCTCGCTGACCAGTCAACACGTTTCATGGTAGGTATGATGAGGGCTTGGCCCCTCGCTGACCATTCAACATGTTTCATGGTAGGTATGACTAGGGCTTGGCCCCTCGCTGACCATTCAACACGTTTCATGGTAGGTGTGACAAGGGCTTGGCCCCTTGCTGACCAGGCAACACATTTCATGGTAGGTATGATGAGGGCTTGGCCCCTCGCTGACCAGGCAACACGTTTCATGGTAGGTATGACTAGGGCTTGGCCCCTCGCTGACCAGGCAACACGTTTCATGGTAGGTATGACTAGGGCTTGGCCCCTCGCTGACCAGGCAACACGTTTCATGGTAGGTATGACTAGGGCTTGGCCCCTCGCTGACCAGGCAACACGTTTCATGGTAGGTGTGACAAGGGCTTGGCCCCTCGCTGACCAGTCAACACGTTTCATGGTAGGTATGAATAGGGCTTGGCCCCTCGCTGACCAGGCAACACGTTTCATGGTAGGTGTGACGAGGGCTTGGCCCCTCGCTGACCAGGCAACACGTTTCATGGTATGTATGACTAGGGCTTGGCCCCTCGCTGACCAGTCAACACGTTTCATGGTAGGTATGACGAGGGCTTGGCCCCTCGCTGACCAGTCAACATGTTTCATGGTAGGTATGACTAGGGCTTGACCAGTCAACATGTTTCATCGGTAGGTATTACTAGGGCTTGGACCCTCGCTGACCAGTCAACACGTTTCATGGTAGGTATGACTAGGGCTTGGCCCCTCGCTGACCAGGCAACACGTTTCATGGTATGTATGACGAGGGCTTGGCCCCTCGCTGACCAGTCAACATGTTTCATGGTAGGTATGACTAGGGCTTGGCCCCTCGCTGACCAGGCAACACGTTTCATGGTATGTATGACGAGGGCTTGGCCCCTCGCTGACCAGTCAACATGTTTCATGGTAGGTATGACGAGGGCTTGGCCCCTCGCTGACCAGTCAACACGTTTCATGGTAGGTGTGACGAGGGCTTGGCCCCTCGCTGACCAGTCAACACGTTTCATGGTAGGTGTGACGAGGGCTTGGCCCCTCGCTGACCAGTCAACACGTTTCATGGTAGGTATGATGAGTGCTTGGCCCCTCGCTGACCAGTCAACATGTTTCATGGTAGGTGTGACGAGGGCTTGGCCCCTCGCTGACCAGTCAACACGTTTCATGGTAGGTGTGACGAGGGCTTGGCCCCTCGCTGACCAGTCAACACATTTCATGGTAGGTATGACAAGGGCTTGGCCCCTCGCTGACCAGTCAACACGTTTCATGGTAGGTGTGACGAGGGCTTGGCCCCTCGCTGACCAGTCAACACGTTTCATGGTAGGTATGATGAGGGCTTGGCCCCTTGCTGACCAGTCAACACGTTTCATGGTAGGTGTGACGAGGGCTTGGCCCCTCGCTGACCATTCAACATGTTTCATCGTAGGTATGACTAGGGCTTGGCCCCTCGCTGACCATTCAACACGTTTCATGGTAGGTGTGACAAGGGCTTGGCCCCTTGCTGACCAGGCAACACATTTCATGGTAGGTATGATGAGGGCTTGGCCCCTCGCTGACCAGGCAACACGTTTCATGGTAGGTATGACTAGGGCTTGGCCCCTCGCTGACCAGGCAACACGTTTCATGGTAGGTATGACTAGGGCTTGGCCCCTCGCTGACCAGGCAACACGTTTCATGGTAGGTATGACTAGGGCTTGGCCCCTCGCTGACCAGGCAACACGTTTCATGGTAGGTGTGACGAGGGCTTGGCCCCTCGCTGACCAGGCAACAAGTTTCATGGTAGGTATGACTAGGGCTTGGCCCCTCGCTGACCAGGCAACACGTTTCATGGTAGGTATGACTAGGGCTTGGCCCCTCGCTGACCAGGCAACACGTTTCATGGTAGGTATGACTAGGGCTTGGACCCTCGCTGACCAGTCAACACGTTTCATGGTAGGTGTGACGAGGGCTTGGCCCCTCGCTGACCAGTCAACACGTTTCATGGTAGGTGTGACGAGGGCTTGGCCCCTCGCTGACCAGTCAACACGTTTCATGGTAGGTGTGACGAGGGCTTGACCCCTCGCTGACCAGGCAACACGTTTCATGGTAGGTGTGACGAGGGCTTGGCCCCTCGCTGACCAGGCAACAAGTTTCATGGTATGTATGACTAGGGCTTGGCCCCTCGCTGACCAGGCAACACGTTTCATGGAAGGTGTGACGAGGGCTTGGCCCCTCGCTGACCAGGCAACAAGTTTCATGGTATGTATGACTAGGGCTTGGCCCCTCGCTGACCAGGCAACACGTTTCATGGTAGGTGTGACTAGGGCTTGGCCCCTCGCTGACCAGGCAACACGTTTCATGGTAGGTGTGACGAGGGCTTGGCCCCTCGCTGACCAGGCAACACGTTTCATGGTAGGTATGACTAGGGCTTGGCCCCTCGCTGACCAGTCAACACGTTTCATGGTAGGTGTGACGAGGGCTTGGCCCCTCGCTGACCAGTCAACACGTTTCATGGTAGGTATGACGAGGGCTTGGCCCCTCGCTGACCAGGCAACACGTTTCATGGTAGGTATGACTAGGGCTTGGCCCCTCGCTGACCAGGCAACACGTTTCATGGTAGGTGTGACAAGGGCTTGGCCCCTCGCTGACCAGGCAACACGTTTCATGGTAGGTGTGACTAGGGCTTGGCCCCTCGCTGACCAGGCAACACGTTTCATGTCTCCATACTGCATGCGGTCTCCAGTTCTGTAGGTTATTTTAATATATAATAATATATAGTTATTTTCAGTCTGATGCTGATCAACTCTAATTGAGGTAATATCCTTGTATTAGTCCTCTGTGAAATTCATGTTGCAGTCGATTAGATTACATCGGTTACTGTAACGAGCATAACAACATTTAAAAATATATATATATTCAAAAAATGTAAACAGACATTCAGTGTTTTGCTCAGTACGTTTTGGATCGTTGTCAGTCAACGTTGTTGAAATTGACGAGTATAGCCATTCATGCGTCGCACTTCTCCACGTTGATCAATACTACCCTCCTGTGAATGGGGCTGTATGTGTGAGCTGCGTTGTCAGGTAGCCAGATATAGCCCGGGCCTACCTGTCACGATCGTTATAATGAGATCAAGACGCAGCCTGGTATGTTTCCTTTTATTTGGAAGAGAAACTTAAAGAAGAAAAACAATAAAAAACTAAAGGTGCCTCTCAGAGTAGTGCTCGCAGGCAACTATACCTAGACTAGATCCTCACAAAGCACAGTGGGGAAAATGGCTGCCTAAATATGATCCCCAATCAGAGACAACGATAAACAGCTGCCTCTGATTGGGGAACCATATCAGGCCAACACATAGAAATAAACAACCTAGATGACCCACCCTTAGTCACACCCCAACGTAGAGAATAAAAAGGATCTCTATGGTCAGGGCCTTATTGGACTGACTCATTAATACAGCCTTATTGGACTGACTCATTAATACAGCCTTATTGGACTGACTCATTAATACAGCCTTATTGGACTGACTCATTAATACAGCCTTATTGGAGTGACTCATTAATACAGCCTTATTGGACTGACTCATTAATACAGCCTTATTGGACTGACTCATTAACACTGCCTTATTGGACTGACTCATTAATACAGCCTTATTGGACTGACTCATTAATACAGCCTTATTGGACAGACTCATTAATACTGCCTTATTGGACTGACTCATTAATACAGCCTTATTGGACTGACTCATTAATACAGCCTTATTGGACTGACTCATTAATACGGTCTAATTGGACTGACTCATTAATACGGCCTTATTGGACTGACTCATTAATACAGCCTTATTGGACTGGCTCATTAATACAGCCTTATTGGACTGACTCATTAATACAGCCTTATTGGACTGACTCATTAATACTGCCTTATTGGACTGACTCATTAATACAGCCTTATTGGACTGACTCATTAATACTGCCTTATTGGAGTGACTCATTAATACAGCCTTATTGGACTGACTCATTAATACTGCCTTATTGGACTGACTCATTAATACAGCCTTATTGGACTGACTCATTAATACTGCCTTATTGGAGTGACTCATTAATACAACTGCCTTATTGGACTGACTCATTAATACAGCCTTATTGGAGTGACTCATTAATACTGCCTTATTGGACTGACTCATTAATACAGCCTTATTGGACTGACTCATTAATACAGCCTTATTGGACTGACTCATTAATACGGTCTAATTGGACTGACTCATTAATACGGCCTTATTGGACTGACTCATTAATACAGCCTTATTGGACTGACTCATTAATACAGCCTTATTGGACTGACTCATTAATACAGCCTTATTGGACTGACTCATTAATACTGCCTTATTGGACTGACTCATTAATACAGCCTTATTGGACTGACTCATTAATACTGCCTTATTGGAGTGACTCATTAATACAACGGCCTTATTGGACTGACTCATTAATACAGCCTTATTGGACTGACTCATTAATACAGCCTTATTGGACTGACTCATTAATACAGCCTTATTGGACTGACTCATTAATACAGCCTTATTGGACTGACTCATTAATACGGCCTTATTGGACTGACTCATGAATACAGCCTTATTGGACTGAATCATTAATATAGCCTTATTGGATTGACTCATTAATACAGCCTTATTGGACTGACTCATTAATACAGCCTTATTGGACTGACTCATTAATACAGCCTTATTGGACTGACTCATTAATACAGCCTTATTGGACTGACTCATTAATACTGCCTTATTGGACTGACTCATTAATACAGCCTTATTGGACTGACTCATTAATACTGCCTTATTGGAGTGACTCATTAATACAACGGCCTTATTGGACTGACTCATTAATACAGCCTTATTGGACTGACTCATTAATACAGCCTTATTGGACTGACTCATTAATACAGCCTTATTGGACTGACTCATTAATACAGCCTTATTGGACTGACTCATTAATACGGCCTTATTGGACTGACTCATGAATACAGCCTTATTGGACTGAATCATTAATATAGCCTTATTGGATTGACTCATTAATACAGCCTTATTGGACTGACTCATTAATACAGCCTTATTGGACTGACTCATTAATACAGCCTTATTGGACTGACTCATTAATACAGCCTTATTGGACTGACTCATTAATACTGCCTTATTGGACTGACTCATTAATACTGCCTTATTGGAGTGACTCATTAATACAGCCTTATTGGACTGACTCATTAATACTGCCTTATTGGAGTGACTCATTAATACAACGGCCTTATTGGACTGACTCATTAATACAGCCTTATTGGACTGACTCATTAATACAGCCTTATTGGACTGACTCATTAATACAGCCTTATTGGACTGACTCATTAATACTGCCTTATTGGACTGACTCATTAATACTGCCTTATTGGAGTGACTCATTAATACAGCCTTATTGGACTGACTCATTAATACAGCCTTATTGGACTGACTCATTAATACTGCCTTATTGGACTGACTCATTAATACTGCCTTATTGGACTGACTCATTAATACAGCCTTATTGGAGTGACTCATTAATACTGCCTTATTGGACTGACTCATTAATACTGCCTTATTGGACTGACTCATTAATACAGCCTTATTGGAGTGACTCATTAATACTGCCTTATTGGACTGACTCATTAATACTGCCTTATTGGACTGACTCATTAATACAGCCTTATTGGACTGACTCATTAATACAGCCTTATTGGACTGACTCATTAATACAGCCTTATTGGACTGACTCATTAATACAGCCTTATTGGACTGACTCATTAATACAGCCTTATTGGACTGACTCATTAATACGGTCTAATTGTTATATGGAGGGGGTTTATATGGAGGGGGTTTATATGGAGGGGTTTATATGGAGGGTTTATATGGAGGGGTTTATATGGAGGAGGTTTATATGGAGGGGTTTATATGGAGGGGTTTATATGGGGGTTTATATGGAGGGGGTTTATATGGAGGGGGTTTATATGGAGGGGGTTTATATGGAGGGGGTTTATATGGAGGGGGTTTATATGGAGGGGGTTTATATGGAGGGGGTTTATATGGAGGGGGTTTATATGGAGGGGGTTTATATGGAGGGGGTTTATATGGAGGGGGTTTATATGGAGGGTTTATATGGAGGGTTTATATGGAGGGGTTTATATGGAGGGTTTATATGGAGGAGGTTTATATGGAGGGTTTATATGGAGGGGGTTTATATGGAGGAGGTTTATATGGAGGGGGTTTATATGGAGGGGGTTTATATGGAGGAGGTTTATATGGAGGGGGTTTATATGGAGGGGGTTTATATGGAGGAGGTTTATATGGAGGGGTTTATATGGAGGGGGTTTATATGGAGGGGGTTAATGTGTTTCTGTTATTCTGTTATTCTGTTATTCTGTTATTGTGTTTTTCTGTTTTGCTGCTCCCATACATAATATTTCAATAAATCTTGATTGGGAAGAATAAATGTTGATTAAACCCTTTATTGAAAGTCTAGACTACTTGGTGAATGCATTGGGCAGGACAAACCAAAACAGCCTTCGTTGAGAGGAGCGGAGTCTATGCTTGGTTTTCAATAAAATGAAGAAAAAAAAAACAACTTTGGAAAAAACATTCATTTATTATGTAAAAATACGAAGTTTACAGGGACAAGAAGCATAACTCTCTTGTTCCATGTGTATACGGGCACTGTGTGCGACAGATGGATAGGCAACACTTACGCTGTCAAAATCCATACAATAACCAACGACATTACTGCTAAGACCAGCTCTTGGTTGGTCCTTAAATATCTCCACCAGGGCCGCCGGAAATTGGAACAACCCCTCCCGCCTCAGCAAAAGCAAGCTCATATAAGACTCTCAAGAGACAGCAGGAGCGGTAG
>NC_068431.1:4675805-4743689 GCF_023373465.1 Oncorhynchus keta
TCAGTATTCAGTATTCAGTATTTAGTATTTAGTATTCAGTATTTAGTATTTAGTATTTAGTATTCAGTATTTAGTATTTAGTATTTAGTATTCAGTATTTAGTATTCAGTATTTAGTATTCAGTATTCAGTATTTAGTATTCAGTATTCAGTATTCAGTATTCAGTATCCATCCTGCCCTGCCTATCTAAGGTCTTCGAAAGCCAAGTCAACAAACAGGTCACTGACCATCTCGAATCCCACCGTACCTTCTCCGCTGTGCAATCTGGTTTCCGAGCCGGTCACGGGTGCACCTCAGCCACACTCAAGGTACTAAATGATATCATAACCGCCATCGATAAAAGACAGTACTGTGCAGCCGTCTTCATCGACCTCGCCAAGGCTTTCGACTCTGTCAATCACCAAATTCTTATCGGCAGACTCAACAGCCTCGGTTTTTCGGATGACTGCCTTGCCTGGTTCACCAATTACTTTGCAGACAAAGTTCAGTGTGTCAAATCAGAGGGCATGCTGTCCGGTCCTCTGGCAGTCTCTATGGGGGTGCCACAGGGTTCAATTCTCGGGCCGACTCTTTTCTCTGTATATATCAATGATGTTGCTCTTGCTGCGGGCGATTCCCTGATCCACCTCTACGCAGACGACACCATTCTATATACTTTCGGCCCGTCATTGGACACTGTGCTATCCAACCTCCAAACGAGCTTCAATGCCATACAGCACTCCTTCCGTGGCCTCCAACTGCTCTTAAACGCGAGTAAAACCAAATGCATGCTTTTCAACCGATCGCTGCCTGCACCCGCATGCCCGACTAGCATCACCACCCTGGATGGTTCCAACCTTGAATATGTGGACATCTATAAGTACCTAGGTGTCTGGCTAGACTGCAAACTCTCCTTCCAGACTCACATCAAACATCTCCAATCAAAAATCAAATCCAGAGTCGGCTTTCTATTCCGCAACAAAGCCTCCTTCACTCACGCTGCCAAGCTTACCCTAGTAAAACTGACTATCCTACCGATCCTCGACTTCGGCGATGTCATCTACAAAATGGCTTCCAACACTCTACTCAGCAAACTGGATGCAGTCTACCACAGTGCCATCCGTTTTGTCACTAAAGCACCTTATACCACCCACCACTGCGACTTGTATGCTCTAGTCGGCTGGCCCTCACTACATATTCGTCGCCAGACCCACTGGCTCCAGGTCATCTACAAGTCCATGCTAGGTAAAGCTCCGCCTTATCTCAGTTCACTGGTC
Source organism: Oncorhynchus keta (assembly GCF_023373465.1). Classification (NCBI taxonomy): domain Eukaryota; kingdom Metazoa; phylum Chordata; class Actinopteri; order Salmoniformes; family Salmonidae; genus Oncorhynchus; species Oncorhynchus keta. The sequence continues at coordinate 4,677,062 of NC_068431.1, forward strand.
ACGATGGCAACACCCATCCGTAGCACGCGCTCCAGCAGGTGTATCTCACTGATCATCCCTAAAGCCAACACCTCATTTGGCCGCCTTTCGTTCCAGTACTCTGCTGCCTGTGACTGGAACGAATTGCAAAAATCGCTGAAGTTGGAGACTTTTATCTCCCTCTCCAACTTCAAACATCAGCTATCCGAGCAGCTAACCGATCGCTGCAGCTGTACATAGTCTATAGGTAAATAGCTCACCCTTTTTCACCTACCTCATTCCCATACTGTTTTTATACTGTTTTTATTTATTTACTTTTCTGCTCTTTTGCACACCAATATCTCTACCTGTACATGCCCATCTGATCATTTATCACTCCAGTGTTAATCTGCAAAATTGTATTATTCGCCTACCTCCTCATGCCTTTTGCACACATTGTATATAGACCGCCCATTTTTTTCTACTGTGTTATTGACTTGCTAATTGTTTACTCCATGTGTAACTCTGTGTTGTCTGTTCACACTGCTATGCTTTATCTTGGCCAGGTCGCAGTTGCAAATGAGAACTTGTTCTCAACTAGCCTACCTGGTTAAATAAAGGTGAAATAAATAAAAAAATAAAATTCAGTATTCAGTATTTAGTATTTAGTATTTAGTATTCAGTATTCAGTATTCAGTATTTAGTATTCAGTATTCAGTATTCAGTATTTAGTATTTAGTATTCAGTATTCAGTATTCAGTATTCAGTATTCAGTATTTAGTATTTAGTATTTAGTATTTAGTATTCAGTATTCAGTATTTAGTATTTAGTATTCAGTATTCAGTATTCAGTATTCAGTATTTAGTATTTAGTATTCAGTATTTAGTATTCAGTATTTAGTATTTAGTAGGTATTCAGCCACCAACTGTACAATTTCTCCCACTTAAAAAGATGAGAGGCCTAGGATTTTTTTATGAATTTATTTGAAATGTTGGTGGAAAATAAGTATTTGGTCACCTACAAACAAGCAAGATTTCTGGCTCTCACAGACCTGTAACTTCTTCTTTAAGAGGCTCCTCTGCCCTCCACTCGTTACTTGTATTAATGGCACCTGTTTGAACTTGTTATCAGTATAAAAGACACCTGTCCACAACCTCAAACAGTCACACTCCAAACTCCACTATGGCCATGACCAAAGAGCTGTCAAAGGACACCAGAAACAAAATTGTAGACCTGCACCAGGCTGGGAAGACTGAATCTGCAATAGGTAAGCAGCTTGGTTTTAAGAAATCAACTGTGGGAGCAATTATTAGGAAATGGAAGACACAAGACCACTGATAATCTCCCTCGATCTGGTGTTCCACGCAAGATCTCACCCCGTGGGGTCAAAATGATCACAAGAACGGTGAGCAAACATCCCAGAACCACACGGGGGGACCGAGTGAATGACCTGCAGAGAGCTGGGACCAAAGGAACAAAGCCTACCATCAGTAACACACTACGCCGCCAGGGACTCAAATCCTGCAGTGCCAGACGTGTCCCCCTGCTTAAGCCAGTACATGTACAGGCCCGTCTGAAGTTTGCTAGAGAGCATTTGGATGATCCAGGAAAAAATTGGGAGAATGTCATATGGTCAGATGAAACCAAAATATAACTTTTTGGTAAAAACTCAACTCGTTGTGTTTGGAGGACAAAGAATGCTGAGTTGCATCCAAAGAACACCATACCTACTGTGAAGCATGGGGGTGGAAACATCATGCTTTGGGGCTGTTTTTCTGCAAAAGGACCAGGACGACAGATCGTAAAGGAAAGAATGAATGGGGCCATGTATCGTGAGATTTTGAGTGAAAACCTCCTTCCATCAGCAAGGGCATTGAAGATGAAACGTGGCTGGGTCTTTCAGCATGACTATGATCCCAAACGTACCGCCCGGGTAACGAAGGAGTGGCTTCGTAAGGTCCTGGAGTGGCCTAGCCAGTCTCCAGATCTCAACCCCATAGAAAATCGTTGGAGGGAGTTGAAAGTCCGTGTTGCCCACCAACAGCCCCAAAACATCACTGCTCTAGAGGAGATCTGCATGGAGGAATGAGCCAAAATACCAACAACAGTGTGTGTGAACCTTGTGAAGACTTACAGAAAATGTTTGACCTCTGTCATTGCCAACAAAGGGTATATAACAAAGTATTGAGATAAACTTTTGTTATTGACCAAATACTTATTTTCCACCATAATTTGCAAATAAATTCATAAAAATTCCTACAATATGATTTTCTGGATTTTTTTCTCATTTTGTCTGTCATAGTTGAAGTGTACCTATGATGAAAATTACAGGCCTCTCTCATCTTTTTAAGTGGGAGAACTTGCAATTGGTGGCTGACTAAATACTTTTTTGCCCCACTGTATGTATGTGTATGTATGTGTATATATATATATATATATATATATATAAATAAATAATAATTTTAACTGAAAATGTAAATAATTTTTAACTGAAAATGTCAATGTTTTGCGTATTAGTTCATAAACCATTTGCCATTGAATCGGTACGTCAAAAATCTCTACCCAACAATTTAGCAATTTTTATGACTTTTTAATTTTTACGGTTGTCAAATTTCTTTTGGTCCTGAAATGGAACTGGTATACTTTTTATTTTATTCATCACAATTTTCTTTAACTAATTTTGGTCTTTAATGAAGGGCCGGCAAGACAAATTCTTTACTTTTCCCTCCTTCCACTTCCTCCTTCTTCTTCTTCGCTTCTATTATTGCATTAATGCAGAAATTAGTTGGTTGTAATTTTGGGTAGAACATTTCCACGTGTGTTTATTATTATATACATTTTCATATATTTGTTTTAGCAGAATGTGTAATAACTCATATTTATGATATCATTTAAATATTTTTGAAGAAAAAAAAAGTGTTTTAAAATATATTTTATATATTTTTTTCTGTCTTTTCTGGTGGATTAAACTGAAATTTCAACCAACTTTCTATGTTTTCGAAATAGGGATATTTTAGAGTTGATTTCCTTTTCAAATATGTCACGACTTCCGCCAAGTCTCCTTGTTCGGGCGGCGTTCGGCGGTCAACGTCACAGGCTTTCTAGTTCCCACTGATCCATGTTTCGTTTGGTTTTGTCTTCATTATACACACCTGATTTCTATTCCATTAATGACGTTCCTTATTTAACCCTCTGGCTTCCCTCTCTGCGTTATTGTTTGTCACGTGGGTGCGTGTTCTTTTGGATATTTTGTGTTTTCCGTGTTGGAATATTATTCTTCATTTTTTGAGTAAACTGTCGGACTCATCTGTGTTTCTGTAGCTCAGTTGGTAGAGCATGGCGCTTGTAACGCCAGGGTAGCGGGTTCAATCCCCGGGACCACCCATACGTAGAATGTATGCACACATGACTGTAAGTCGCTTTGGATAAAAGCGTCTGCTAAATGGCATATATTATTATTATTATTATTATTATTATTTCCTGCGCCTCACTCCACCTTTCTCCATTCACCAACGGCCTCACAAAATTACTGAAAGTGAGAGATTGTAATCTGAATAAAGGGTAAAAGGCCTTTCTTCAACCTGAGGTGAAACATTCTTACTAATTTGCTGGAGAACCAGTTTTGGATTTAAGTACAACTTTTGTGACTGACGCCTTTAGTGAGAGGTTCAAAACTTCCATATTTAATTATATCTGCCCTCTGAATTTATATTCATTATATAAATAGGCCCTTTTAATTTTGTCTGGCTTGCCATTCCAAATAATATTGAATCTTTTTTTCTCACATAATTTAAAAAAAACTGTTTGCTAGGTGTAGGCAAGACCATAACGGAATAGGTAAACTGGGATATGACTAGAGTTATTCAGGGTAAACTGGGATATGACTAAAGAGTTATTCAGGGTAAACTGGGATATGACTAAAGAGTTAATCAGGGTAAACTGGGATATGACTAAAGAGTTATTCAGGGTAAACTGGGATATGACTAAAGAGTTAATCAGGGTAACCTTGGATATGACTAAAGAGTTAATCAGGGTAAACTGGGATATGCTAAAGAGTTAATCAGGGTAAACTGGGATATGACTAAAGAGTTAATCAGGGTAAACTGGGATATGACTAAAGAGTTAATCAGGGTAAACTGGGCTATGACTAAAGAGTTAATCAGGGTAAACTGGGATATGACTAAAGAGTTAATCAGGGTAAACTGGGATATGACTAAAGAGTTATTCAGGGTAAACTGGGATATGACTAAAGAGTTAATCAGGGTAACCTTGGATATGACTAAAGAGTTAATCAGGGTAAACTGGGATATGCTAAAGAGTTAATCAGGGTAAACTGGGATATGACTAAAGAGTTAATCAGGGTAAACTGGGATATGACTAAAGAGTTAATCAGGGTAAACTGGGATATGACTAAAGAGTTAATCAGGGTAAACTGGGATATGACTAGAGTTAATCAGGGTAAACTGGGATATGACTAAAGAGTTAATCAGGGTAACCTTGGATATGACTAAAGAGTTAATCAGGGTAAACTGGGATATGACTAGAGTTAATCAGGGTAAACTGGGATATGACTAGAGTTAATCAGGGTAAACTGGGATATGACTAAAGAGTTAATCAGGGTAAACTGGGATATGACTAAAGAGTTAATCAGGGTAAACTGGGTTATGACTAAAGAGTTAATCAGGGTAAACTGGGATATGACTAAAGAGTTAATCAGGGTAAACTGGGATATGACTAAATAGTTAATCAGGGTAAACTGGGATATGATTAAAGAGTTATTCAGGGTAAACTGGGATATGACTAAAGAGTTAATCAGGGTAAACTGGGATATGACTAAAGAGTTAATCAGGGTAAACTGGGATATGACTAAAGAGTTAATCAGGGTAAACTGGGATATGACTAAATAGTTATTTTTCTACAAATAGAAAGGTATTTTCCTTTCCATTGTAGCAATATCTTATCTATTTTTGATAAGTTTATATTAAAATGTATGATATTATTTATTTCCTTCAGGATAAGTACAACGAGTGTGATGTTTGTCTTTTGAGCATTAAGTCATGAAATCTATGCGGACTACTCAATCACTTTTTATAGCTACTGTTTACAGGCCTCCTGGGCTATATACATCATTCCTCACTGAGTTCCCTGAATTCCTATCGGACCTTGTAGTCATAGCAGATAATATTCTAATTTTTGGTGATTTTAATATTCACATGGAAAAGTCCACAGACCCACTCCAAAAGGCTTTCAGAGCCATCATCGACTCAGTGGGTTTTGTCCAACATGTCTCTGGACCTACTCACTGTCACAGTCATACTCTGGACCTAGTTTTGTCCCGTGGAAAGATGTTGTGGATCTTAATGTTTTTCCTCATAATCCTTGACTATCGGACCACCATTTTATTATGTTTGCAATCGCAACAAATCATCTGCTCAGACCCCAACCAAGGAGTATCAAAAGTCGTGCTATAAATTCACAGACAACACAAAGATTCCTTGATGCCCTTCCAGACTCCCTCTGCCTACCCAAGGATGTCAGAAAACAACAATCAGTTAAAGCTTCTTATGGCTGGGGGCCATATTGAGTAGCTTGGATGAATAAGGTGCCTAAAGTTAACGGCCTGCTCCTCAGTCTCAGTTGCTAATATTTGCATATTATTATTAGTAATAGATAGAAACACTCTAAAGTTTCTAAAACTGTTTGAATGATGTCTGTGAGTATAACAGAACTCATATGGCAGGCAAAATCCTGAGTTGGAATCAAAACAGGAAGTGAGAAATCTGAGCTTTGTATGTATTCACCACAGTTCCCAATGAAATCCCCTTGAGATATGAATGATGTTACACTGCCTAGGGGTTCCACTAGATGTCAACCAATAATAGACATTTTAATGAGACGTCTATGGCGATGTGGGAGTGAACGATAGCAGAATGCATCAGGTGTCTATCAAGCAGCCATTTTCTGATCACGATTATTCCTCATGGTAGTCACCTGCTTTCCATTGCTCATGAAGACAAGAAGGAATACTCCGGTTGGAACTTTATTGAAGCTATATGTTAACATCCTACTGATTGATTCTGTACATAGTTTGAAATGTTTCTTCGACCGGTATTATAACTTTTTGATTTTTTTTGTCCGATGTAACGCTGACCAGAATGAGTGTTTGGATATGTATACCAAACGCGCTAACAAAAGAAGGTATTTGGACCTAAATAACGGATAGCATCGAACAAAACAAACATTTATCATGGACCTATGATTCCTGGAGTGCTTTCTGATGTAGATCATCAAAGGTAAGGGAATATTTATCCTGTAATTTCTTGTTTATTTTGACGCCATCGTTGCGGCTCTGGTGCCCTCCAAGCTCGTCATCAAGCTCAAGACCCTGGGTCTCGACCCCGCCCTGTGCAACTGGGTACTGGACTTCCTAGCGGGCCGCCCCCAGGTGGTGAGGGTAGGCAACAACATCTCCACCCCGCTGATCCTCAACACTGGGGCCGCACAAGGGTGCATTCTGATCCCTCTCCTGTACTCCCTGTTCACCCATGACTGCGTGGCCACGCACGCCTCAAACCCAATCATCAAGTTTGCGGACAACACAACAGTGGTAGGCTTGATTACCAACAACGACGAGACAGCCTACAGGGAGGAGGTGAGGGCCCTCAGAGTGTGGTGTCAGGAAAATAACCTCACACTCAACGTCAACAAAACTAAGGAGATGATTGTGGACTTCAGGAAACAGCAGAGGGAACACCCCCCTATCCACATCGATGGAACAGTAGTGGAGAGGGTAGTAAGTTTTAAGTTCCTCGGTGTACACATCACAGACAAACTGAATTGGTCCACCTACACAGACAGCATCGTGAAGAAGGTGCAGCAGCGCCTCTTCAACCTCAGGAGGCTGAAGAAATGCAGCTTGTCACAAACTTTTACAGATGCACAATCGAGAGCATCCTGTCGAGCTGTATCACCGCCTGGTACGGCAACTGCTCCGCCCACAACCGTAAGGCTCTCCAGAGGATAGTGAGGTCTGCACAACGCATCACCGGGGGCAAACTACCTGCCCTCCAGGACACCTACACCACCCGATGTTACAGGAAGGCCATAAAGATCATCAAGGACATCAACCACCCGAGCCACTGCCTGTTCACCCCGCTATCATCCAGAAGGCGAGGTCAGTACAGGTGCATCAAAGCTGGGACCGAGAGACTGAAAAACAGCTTCTATCTCAAGGGCATCAGACTGTTAAACAGCCACCACTAACATTGAGTGGCTGCTGCCAACACACTGACTCAACTCCAGACACTTTAATAATGGGAATTGATGGGAATTGATGTAAAATATATCACTAGCCACTTTAAACAATGCTACCTCATATAATGTTTACATACCCTACATTATTCATCTCATATGTATACTTATATACTGTACTCTATATCATCGACTGCATCCTTATGTAATACATGTATCACTAGCCACTTTAAACTATGCCACTTTGTTTACATACTCATCTCATATGTATATACTGTACTCGATACCATCTACTGCATCTTGCCTATGCCGTTCTGTACCATCACTCATTCATATATTTTTATGTACATTTTCTTTATCCCTTTACACTTGTGTCTATAAGGTAGTAGTTTTGGAATTGTTAGCTAGATTACTTGTTGGTTATTACTGCATTGTCGGAACTAGAAGCACAAGCATTTCCTCCACTAACATCTGCTAACCATGTGACCAATAACATCTGCTAACCATGTGACCAATAACATCTGCTAACCATGTGACCAATAACATCTGCTAACCATGTGACCAATAACATATGCTAACCATGTGACCAATAACATCTGCTAACCATGTGACCAATAACATCTGCTAACCATGTGACCAATAACATCTGCTAACCATGTGACCAATAACATCTGTTAACCATGTGACCAATAACATCTGTTAACCATGTGACCAATAACATCTGCTAACCATGTGACCAATAACATCTGTTAACCCTGTGACCAATAACATCTGCTAACCATGTGACCAATAACATCTGTTAACCATGTGACCAATAACATCTGCTAACCATGTGACCAATAACATCTGTTAACCCTGTGACCAATAACATCTGTTAACCATGTGACCAATAACATCTGTTAACCATGTGACCAATAACATCTGCTAACCCTGTGACCAATAACATCTGCTAACCATGTGACCAATAACATCTGTTAACCATGTGACCAATAACATCTGCTAACCCTGTGACCAATAACATCTGCTAACCATGTGACCAATAACATCTGTTAACCATGTGACCAATATCATCTGTTAACCATGTGACCAATAACATCTGCTAACCATGTGACCAATAACATCTGTTAACCATGTGACCAATATCATCTGTTAACCATGTGACCAATAACATCTGCTAACCATGTGACCAATAACATCTGCTAACCATGTGACCAATAACATCTGTTAACCATGTGACCAATATCATCTGTTAACCATGTGACCAATAACATCTGCTAACCATGTGACCAATAACATCTGTTAACCATGTGACCAATATCATCTGTTAACCATGTGACCAATAACATCTGCTAACCATGTGACCAATAACATCTGCTAACCATGTGACCAATAACATCTGCTAACCATGTGACCAATAACATCTGCTAACCATGTGACCAATAACATCTGTTAACCATGTGACCAATAACATCTGCTAACCATGTGACCAATAACATCTGTTAACCATGTGACCAATAACATCTGCTAACCATGTGACCAATATCATCTGCTAACCATGTGACCAATAACATCTGTTAACCATGTGACCAATATCATCTGCTAACCATGTGACCAATAACATCTGCTAACCATGTGACCAATAACATCTGCTAACCATGTGACCAATAACATCTGCTAACCATGTGACCAATAACATCTGTTAACCATGTGACCAATAACATCTGCTAACCATGTGACCAATAACATCTGTTAACCATGTGACCAATAACATCTGCTAACCATGTGACCAATAACATCTGCTAACCATGTGACCAATAACATCTGTTAACCATGTGACCAATATCATCTGCTAACCATGTGACCAATAACATCTGCTAACCATGTGACCAATAACATCTGTTAACCATGTGACCAATAACATCTGCTAACCATGTGACCAATAACATCTGTTAACCATGTGACCAATATCATCTGCTAACCATGTGACCAATAACATCTGCTAACCATGTGACCAATAACATCTGCTAACCATGTGACCAATAACATCTGCTAACCATGTGACCAATAACATCTGCTAACCATGTGACCAATATCATCTGCTAACCATGTGACCAATAACATCTGTTAACCATGTGACCAATATCATCTGCTAACCATGTGACCAATAACATCTGCTAACCATGTGACCAATAACATCTGCTAACCATGTGACCAATAACATCTGCTAACCATGTGACCAATAACATCTGCTAACCATGTGACCAATAACATCTGCTAACCATGTGACCAATAACATCTGTTAACCATGTGACCAATAACATCTGCTAACCATGTGACCAATAACATCTGCTAACCATGTGACCAATAACATCTGCTAACCATGTGACCAATAACATCTGCTAACCATGTGACCAATAACATCTGCTAACCATGTGACCAATAACATCTGTTAACCATGTGACCAATAACATCTGCTAACCATGTGACCAATAACATCTGTTAACCATGTGACCAATAACATCTGCTAACCCTGTGACCAATAACATCTGCTAACCATGTGACCAATAACATCTGTTAACCATGTGACCAATATCATCTGTTAACCATGTGACCAATAACATCTGCTAACCATGTGACCAATAACATCTGTTAACCATGTGACCAATATCATCTGTTAACCATGTGACCAATAACATCTGCTAACCATGTGACCAATAACATCTGCTAACCATGTGACCAATAACATCTGCTAACCATGTGACCAATATCATCTGTTAACCATGTGACCAATAACATCTGCTAACCATGTGACCAATAACATCTGTTAACCATGTGACCAATATCATCTGTTAACCATGTGACCAATAACATCTGCTAACCATGTGACCAATAACATCTGCTAACCATGTGACCAATAACATCTGCTAACCATGTGACCAATAACATCTGCTAACCATGTGACCAATAACATCTGTTAACCATGTGACCAATAACATCTGCTAACCATGTGACCAATAACATCTGTTAACCATGTGACCAATAACATCTGCTAACCATGTGACCAATATCATCTGCTAACCATGTGACCAATAACATCTGTTAACCATGTGACCAATATCATCTGCTAACCATGTGACCAATAACATCTGCTAACCATGTGACCAATAACATCTGCTAACCATGTGACCAATAACATCTGCTAACCATGTGACCAATAACATCTGTTAACCATGTGACCAATAACATCTGCTAACCATGTGACCAATAACATCTGTTAACCATGTGACCAATAACATCTGCTAACCATGTGACCAATAACATCTGCTAACCATGTGACCAATAACATCTGTTAACCATGTGACCAATATCATCTGCTAACCATGTGACCAATAACATCTGCTAACCATGTGACCAATAACATCTGTTAACCATGTGACCAATAACATCTGCTAACCATGTGACCAAACCAACATCTGTTAACCATGTGACCAATATCATCTGCTAACCATGTGACCAATAACATCTGCTAACCATGTGACCAATAACATCTGCTAACCATGTGACCAATAACATCTGCTAACCATGTGACCAATAACATCTGCTAACCATGTGACCAATATCATCTGCTAACCATGTGACCAATAACATCTGTTAACCATGTGACCAATATCATCTGCTAACCATGTGACCAATAACATCTGCTAACCATGTGACAAATAACATCTGCTAACCATGTGACCAATAACATCTGCTAATCATGTGACCAATAACATCTGCTAACCATGTGACCAATAACATCTGCTAACCATGTGACCAATAACATCTGTTAACCATGTGACCAATAACATCTGCTAACCATGTGACCAATAACATCTGCTAACCATGTGACCAATAACATCTGCTAACCATGTGACCAATAACATCTGCTAACCATGTGACCAATAACATCTGCTAACCATGTGACCAATAACATCTGTTAACCATGTGACCAATAACATCTGCTAACCATGTGACCAATAACATCTGTTAACCATGTGACCAATAACATCTGCTAACCATGTGACCAATATCATCTGCTAACCATGTGACCAATAACACCTGTTAACCATGTGACCAATATCATCTGCTAACCATGTGACCAATAACATCTGCTAACCATGTGACCAATAACATCTGTTAACCATGTGACCAATAACATCTGCTAACCATGTGACCAATAACACCTGCTAACCATGTGACCAATAACATCTGCTAACCATGTGACCAATAACATCTGCTAACCATGTGACCAATAACATCTGCTAACCATGTGACCAATAACATCTGCTAACCATGTGACCAATAACATCTGCTAACCATGTGACCAATATCATCTGTTAACCATGTGACCAATAACATCTGCTAACCATGTGACCAATAACATCTGCTAACCATGTGACCAATAACATCTGCTAACCATGTGTATGTGACAAATACAATTTGATATGATTTGATTTTGATTTGGTGATTTTTTCTTCTGGGCGCCGTCTTAGATTATTGATTATTGGGTTTCTTTTTCCGTACAGTTTTTTTAAAATCTGATACAGCGGTTGCATTAAGGAGAGGTATATCTATAATTCCATGTGTATAACTTGTATTATCATCTACATTTATGATGAGTATTACTTTTCCGTAGTTTTTGTGCTTATTTTCTTTCTCTCTCTTTGGCTGGTAAAATTGGCTGTGTATTTTAGTGAGTTGTTGGTGACCTAACATAATCGTTTGTGGTGCTTTCCCCGTAAATCCTATTTGAAATCAGACACTGTGGTGGGATTAACAACAAGATTACCTTGAAAACGATATAAAATACATGTATGAGGAATTTTAATTTTGAGATTTCTGTTGGCTCCCTGCACTTTCACTGGTTGTTGTCATATCTCTCCTGTTAACGGAGACCACCTAACCACCTAACTGAGGAACTGAATTTAACGGAAATGGCGCCACACCAAACTGGAAGTCGTCCGACTAGCTTGGAAAGACAGTACCGTCCAGTATCGAAGAGCCCTCATTGCTGCTCGATCATCCTATTTTTCCAACTTAATTGAGGAAAATAAGAACAATCCGAAATGTATTTTTGATACTGTCGCAAAGCTAACTAAAAAGCAGTATTCCCCAAGTGAGGATGGCTTTCACTTCAGCAGTAATTAGTCAAGATCATGATCATTAGAAAGCTAATTACGGACTCCTCTTTAAATCTGCATATTCCTCCAAAGCTCAGTTGTCCTGAGTCTGCACAACTCTGCCAGGACCTAGGATCAAGAGAGACACTCAAGTGTTTTAGTACTATATCTCTTAACACAATGATGAAAATAATCATGGCCTCTAAACCTTCAAGCTGCATACTGGATCCTATTCCAACTAAACTACTGAAAGAGCTGCTTCCTGTGCTTGGCCCTCCTATGTTGAACATAATAAACGGCTCTCTATCGATCGGATGTGTACCAAACTCACTAAAAGTGGCAGTAATAAAGCCTCGCTTGAAAAAGCCAAACCTTGACCCAGAAAATATTAAAAACTATCAGCCTATATCGAATCTTCCATTCCTCTCAATTTTTGGGGAAAAAGCTGTTGCGCAGCAACTCACTGCCTTCCTGAAGCCAAACAATGTATACGAAATGCTTCAGTCTGGTTTTAGTCCCCATCATAGCACTGAGACGGCACTTGTGAAGGTGGTAAATGACCTTTTAATGGCATCAGACCGAGGCTCTGCATCTGTCCTCGTGCTCCTAGACCTTAGTGCTGCTTTTGATACCATCGATCACCACATTCTTTTGGAGAGATTGGAAACCCAAATTGGTCTACGTGGACAGGTTCTGGTCTGGTTTAGATCTTATCTGTCGGAAAGATATCAGTTTGTGAATGGTTTGTCCTATTACAAATCAACTGCAAATCAACATTTCAATGAAACACGGTGAAGCCCCAAAATTGCCCTCGCTATAAGCCTGTGTTTCAGACATAAGGAAGTGGATGGCTGCAAACCTTCTACTTTTAAACGTGGACAAAACAGAGATAATTGTTTTAGGTCCCAAGAAACAAAGAGATCTTCTGTTGAACCTGACAATTAATCTTAATGGTTGTACAGTCGTCTCAAATAAAACTGTGAAGGACCTCTGCGTTACTCTGGACCCTGATCTCTCTTTTGACGAACATATCAAGACTGTTTCAAGGACAGCTTTTTACCATCTACGTAACATTACAAAAATAGCTAGCCTCCCTACACTGGCTTCCTGTTAAGGCAAGGGCTGACTTCAAGCTTTTACTGCTAACCTACAAAGCATTACATGGGCTTGCTCCTACTTATCTCACTGATTTGGTCCTGCCATACATACCTACACGTACGCTACGGTCACAAGACACAGGCCTCCTAATTGTCCGTAGAATTTCTAAGCAAACAGCTGGAAGCAGGGCTTTCTCCTATAGAGCTCCATTTTTATGGAATGGTCTGCCTATCCATGTGAGAGACGCAGACTCGGTCTCAACCTTTAAGTCTTTACTGAAGACTCATCTCTTCAGTGGGTCATATGATTGAGTGTAGTCTGGCCCAGGAGTGTGAAGGTGAATGGAAAGGCTCTGGAGCAACGAACTGCCCTTGCTGTCTCTGCCTGGCCGGTTCCCCTCTCTCCACTGGGATTCTCTGCCTCTAACCCCATTACAGGGGCTGAGTCACTGGCTTACTGGTGCTCTTTCATGCCGTCCCTAGGAGGGGTGCGTCACTTGAGTGGGTTGAGTCACTGATGTGATCTTCCTGTCTGGGTTGGCGCTCCCCCTTGGGTTGTGCCGTGGCGGAGATCTTTGTGTGCTGTACTCGGCCTTGTCTCAGGATGGTAAATTGGTGGTTGAAGAAACCCGTCTACTGCTGTGGGGGCTGTGCTTTGGCAAAGTGGGTGGGGTTATATCCTGCCTGTTTGGCCCTGTCCGAGGGTATCAATGGATGGGGCCACAATGTCTCCTGAACCCTCCTGTCTCAGCCTCCAGTATTTATGCTGCAGTAGTTTGTGTCGGGGGGGGGCAGTTTGTTATATCTGGAGTTTTTCTCCTGTCTTATCCTGTATCCTGTGTGAGTTTAAGTATGCTCTCTCTAATTCTCTCTTTCTTTCTCTCTCTCGGAGGACCTGAGCTCTAGGACCATGCCACAGGACTACCTGGTATGACGACTCCTTGCTGTCCACCTGGCCATGCTGCTGCTCCAGTTTCAACTGTTCTGCCTGTGGCTATGGAACCCTGACCTGTTCACCGGACGTGCTACCTGTCCCAGACCTGCTGTTTTCAACTCTCTAGAGACAGCAGGAGCGGTAGAGATACTCCTAATGATCGGCTATGAAAAGCCAACTGATATTTACTCCTGATGTGCTGACTTGCTGCACCCTCGACAACCACTGTGATTATTATTATTTGACCCTGCTGGTCATTTATGAACATTTGAACATCTTGGCCATGTTCATGTTCCACCCGGCACAGCCAGAAGAGGACTGGCCACCCCACATAGCCTGGTTCCTCTCTAGGTTTCTTCCTAGGTTTTGGTCTTTCTAGGGAGATTTTCCTAGCCACCGTGCTTCTACACCTGCATTGCTAGCTGTTTGGGGTTTCAGGCTGGGTTTCTGTACAGCACTTTGTGACATCAGCTGATGTAAAAAGGGCTAAATAAATTATTTTGATTTGATTTATGTTCACATGACTATCAGACCATTTTATTGATAAACATGTATGTAAATGTAAAATTAGTATTTTGATCCAATACGTAATATAGAACACTGATCATAATTTAGTCAGAGAGGTTAGAAATCAGAGACTGGGGGAGAGGAGAGATGATCAGAGACTGGGGGAGAGGAGGAGAGGAGAGAAAGATGATCAGAGACTGGGGGAGAGGAGGAGAGAAAGATGATCAGAGACTGGGGGAGAGGAGGAGAGAAAGATGATCAGAGACTGGGGGAGAGGAGGAGAGAAAGATGATCAGAGACTGGGGGAGAGGAGGAGAGAAAGATGATAAGAGACTGGGGGAGAGGAGGAGAGAAAGATGATCAGAGACTGGGGGAGAGGAGGAGAGAAAGATGATCAGAGACTGGGGGAGAGGAGGAGAGAAAGATGATCAGAGACTGGGGGAGAGGAGGAGAGGAGAGAAAGATGATCAGAGACTGGGGAGAGGAGGAGAGAAAGATGATCAGAGACTGGGGGAGAGGAGGAGAGGAGAGAAAGATGATCAGAGACTGGGGGAGAGGAGGAGAGAAAGATGATCAGAGACTGGGGGAGAGGAGGAGAGAAAGATGATCAGAGACTGGGGGAGAGGAGGAGAGAAAGATGATCAGTCAGAGACTGGGGGAGAGGAGAGATGATCAGAGACTGGGGGAGAGGAAAGATGATCAGAGACTGGGGGAGAGGAAGAGAGAAAGATGATTAGAGACTGGGGGAGAGGAGGAGAGAAAGATGATCAGAGACTGGGGGAGAGGAGGAGAGAAAGATTATCAGAGACTGGGGGAGAGGAGGAGAGGAGAGAAAGATGATCAGAGACTGGGGGAGAGGAGGAGAGAAAGATGATCAGAGACTGGGGGAGAGGAGGAGAGGAGAGAAAGATGATCAGAGACTGGGGGAGAGGAGGAGAGAAAGATGATCAGAGACTGGGGGAGAGGAGGAGAGAAAGATGATCAGAGACTGGGGGAGAGGAGGAGAGAAAGATGATCAGAGACTGGGGGAGAGGAGGAGAGAAAGATGATCAGAGACTGGGGGAGAGGAGGAGAGAAAGATGATCAGAGACTGGGGGAGAGGAGAGAAAAATGATCAGAGACTGGGGGAGAGGAGGAGAGAAAGAT
This sequence comes from Oncorhynchus keta, assembly GCF_023373465.1. Taxonomy (NCBI): domain Eukaryota; kingdom Metazoa; phylum Chordata; class Actinopteri; order Salmoniformes; family Salmonidae; genus Oncorhynchus; species Oncorhynchus keta. The sequence goes on from NC_068431.1 coordinate 4,693,114, forward strand.
GATCAGAGACTGGGGGAGAGGAGGAGAGGAGAGAAAGATGATTCGAGACTGGGGGAGAGGAGGAGAGAAAGATGATCAGAGACTGGGGGAGAGGAGGAGAGAAAGATGATCAGAGACTGGGGGAGAGGAGGAGAGAAAGATCATCAGAGACTGGGGAGAGGAGAGAAAGATGATCAGAGACTGGGGAGAGGAGGAGAGAAAGATGATCAGAGACTGGGGGAGAGGAGGAGAGGAGAGAAAGATGATCAGAGACTGGGGGAGAGGAGGAGAGAAAGATGATCAGAGACTGGGGGAGAGGAGGAGAGAAAGATGATCAGAGACTGGGGGAGAGGAGGAGAGAAAGATGATCAGAGACTGGGGAGAGGAGGAGAGAGATCCTCTGAGGCTGTGGAGGGATTCTAATTGTGGATTTAAAAGAAAACATGAATCGTCAGCGTACAATGACACCTTTGTTTTTAAGCCATGGATTTCTAGCCTGTTGTTGAAATTACTGTTGAATCAGATTTTAATAACTAACATTTCAATGACAATAATACATAGATAGTCCAATTGTGGACAACCTTGTTTAACTCCTCTTGACAGTTTAAAACTTCCTGCGTTATTTACCATTTTGTAAGAGATTCTCCAAAATGTTTAAAATTTACACTACCGTTCAAAATGTTGGGGTCACTTAGAATTTTTTTTTGTCCATTATAATAACATCCAATTGATCATAAATACAGTGTAGACATTGTTAATGTTGTAAATGACTATTGTAGCTGGAAACGGCTGATTTTCTATATCTACTTAGGCGTACAGAGGCCCATTATCAGCAACCTGTGTTCCAATGGCACATTGTGTTAACTATGATCATTAGAAAATAATTTTGCAATTATGTTAGAATAGCTGAAAACTGTTGTTCTGATTAAAGAAGCAATGAAACTGGTCTTCTTTAGACTAGTTGAGCGTCTGGAGCATCAGACATTTGTGAGTTCAATTATAGACTCCAATAGCCAGAAACAAATAACTTCTTCTGAAACGCATCAGTCTATTCTTGTTCTGAGAAATGAAGATACAACGCTGTGTACTATTCCTTTCACAGAACAGCGCAAACTGGCTCTAACCAGAATAGAAAGAGTAGTGGGAGGCCCCGGTGCACAACTGAGCACCGAGGCTCAGTTTGAGAAACAGACACCTCACAAGTCCTCAACTGGCAGCTTCATTAAATGGTACCGGCAAAACAAAAGTCTCAACGTCAACAGTGAAGATGTGACTCCGGGATGCTGGCCTTCTGTTGAGAGTTGCAAAAAATAAAAAAAATATCTCAGACTGGCCAATAAAAAGAAAAGATTAAGACGGGTAAAAGAACACAGACACTGGACAGAGGAACTCTGCCTAGAAGGCCAGCATCCCAGAGTCACCTCTTCACTGTTGATGTTGAGACCGGACAGAGGAACTCTGCCTAGAAGACCAGCATCCCGGAGTCGCCTCTTCACTGTTGACGTTGAGACTGGACAGAGGAACTCTGCCTAGATGCCAGCATCCCAGGGTCGCCTCTTCACTGTTGATGTTGAGACTGGACAGAGGAACTCTGCCTAGATGCCAGCATCCCAGAGTCGCCTCTTCACTGTCAACATTGAGACTGGACAGAGGAACTCTGCCTCGAAGGCCAGCATCCCAGAGTCACCTCTTCACTGTCAACATTGAGACTGGATAGAGGAACTCTGCCTAGAAGGCCAGCATCCCAGAGTCGCCTCTTCACTGTTGATGTTGAGACTGGACAGAGGAACTCTGCCTAGATGCCAGCATCCCAGAGTCGCCTCTTCACTGTTGATGTTGAGACTGGACAGAGGAACTCTGCCTAGATGCCAGCATCCCAGAGTCGCCTCTTCACTGTAGATGTTGAGACTGGACAGAGGAACTCTGCCTAGATGCCAGCATCCCAGAGTCGCCTCTTCACTGTCGACGTTGAGACTGGACAGAGGAACTCTGCCTAGAAGGCCAGCATCCCAGAGTCGCCTCTTCACTGTCGACGTTGAGACTGGACAGAGGAACTCTGCCTAGAAGGCCAGCATCCCAGAGTCGCCTCTTCACTGTCGACGTTGAGACTGGACAGAGGAACTCTGCCTAGAAGGCCAGCATCCCAGAGTCTCCTCTTCACTGTCGACGTTGAGAATGGACAGAGGAACTCTGCCTAGAAGGCCAGCATCCCAGAGTCTCCTCTTCACTGTCGACGTTGAGACTGGACAGAGGAACTCTGCCTAGAAGGCCAGCATCCTAGAGTCTCCTCTTCACTGTCGACATTAAGACTGGACAGAGGAACTCTGCCTAGAAGGCCAGCATCCCAGAGTCTCCTCTTCACTGTCGACATTAAGACTGGACAGAGGAACTCTGCCTAGATGCCAGCATCCCAGAGTCTCCTCTTCACTGTCGACATTAAGACTGGACAGAGGAACTCTGTCTAGATGCCAGCATCCCAGAGTCTCCTCTTCCCTGTCGACATTAAGACTGGACAGAGGATCTCTGCCTAGATGCCAGCATCCCATAGTCTCCTCTTCACTGTCGACGTTGAGACTGGACAGAGGAACTCTGCCTAGATGCCAGCATCCCAGAGTCACCTCTTCACTGTCGACATTGAGACTGGACAGAGGAACTCTGCCTAGAAGGCCAGCATCCCAGAGTCGCCTCTTCACTGTCGACATTGAGACTGGACAGAGGAACTCTGCCTAGAAGGCCAGCATCCCAGAGTCGCCTCTTCACTGTTGACGTTGAGACTGGACAGAGGAACTCTGCCTAGAAGGCCAGCATCCCAGAGTCGCCTCTTCACTGTCGATGATGAGACTGGACAGAGGAACTCTGCCTAGAAGGCCAGCATCCCAGAGTCTCCTCTTCACTGTCGACGTTGAGACTGGACAGAGGAACTCTGCCTAGAAGGTCAGCATCCCAGAGTCTCCTCTTCACTGTCGACATTAAGACTGGACAGAGGAACTCTGCCTAGATGCCAGCATCCCAGAGTCTCCTCTTCACTGTCGACATTAAGACTGGACAGAGGAACTCTGCCTAGATGCCAGCATCCCAGAGTCTCCTCTTCACTGTCGACATTAAGACAGGACAGAGGAACTCTGCCTAGATGCCAGCATCCCAGAGTCTCCTCTTCACTGTCGACTTTGAGACTGGACAGAGTCACCTCTTCACTGTCGACATTGAGACTGGACAGAGTCACCTCTTCACTGTTCACAGCCGCATAACACAACACGCATCCAACCTGGAAGCCAGCCACACCAATGTATCGGGGGAAACACTGTTCACCTGCCAACCTTGGTTGTTCACCTGGCAACCTTGGTTAGCGCGCACTGTGCCCAGCCCGCCACAGGAGTCGCTGGTGCGCAATGAGACATGGATTTCCCTACCGGCCAACCCCTCCCTAACCCGGACGACGCTAGGCCAATTGTGCGTCACCCCACGGACCTCCCGGTCGCGGCCGGTTTCGACAGAGCCTGGGCGCGAACAAGGAGTCTCTGATGACACAGCTGGCGCTGCAGTACAGCGCCCTTAACCACTGCGCCACCCATGTGCCATGAATTTAGCCAGAATTGTTACATCACAACACAACACTGAAGTCCCTTTTTTTTTAAACAGACTGTATAAACTGTATAAAAACTAGTTTGGTTTGCCTCCCACCGGTATGCCATCCATCCCTGGAGTTTTCCTTGCAGCAAGAAGTTCTTCCTCTCTTATTTAGCCTTCACATGAGTCTTTCTGGACGGATGGTCATTTTACATTATGAATAGAAGAATAATTCCAGAAGGATGAGGTTGGTTGCAGATGATCTTCCCAGGGTGTGCAGTCCAATACGTTTTTTTTTACACCGAGCCCTGGCTCACAATCGATTTCGACTGCACCTTTTGCCCTTTTGGAGATTAGTTTTGTTTTGGTTGGGCTCGTTCCAAGGGAATGTGAGATATAGAAACGTACGTGATTTTTCATAACCTGTTTCTCAAAAAACGTCAGTTGTAAATAAAGGCTGTAAAGAAAAATGGCGCCTGAAGAAATGGCAGCAGTTTTATGGGAGGCCAAACTTTGATTTGAAAAATATATAATAAATATATAATAAATATATAATAATGATAATACAAAACATTGTAAAGAAAAAAAGTGATTAAAAAGAGTAAAAAAAGTGAATAAAAAGAGTATATAGTATATAGAGTCAAAAGTCAAAAGGTTGGACACTCCTACTCATTCAAGGGTTTTTCTTCATTTTTACTATTTTCTACGTTTGGCCATGTTTATATTGGAGAAGAAGACGGCTTTAATTAAATAGCGACGCATTTAAGTTGATCATGTCATGAGACAGAAGTTATTTTCTGTTTGTTTGTTACTAAACTTGTCCAATAAAAATATAAGATATATTTGTTTTCTTAAAGAGGAGAAGGTGTTACAGATTTCGTTTTTTCCATTTATATTTTTGAGGTTGGGATGTTAGCGCGTTTGCTCTCGTACCACTTGGTTTCACCTTGTTTGTCAGTATGTATGATGGTGTTATTTAAGAGTGACTGGCCCAGAGCTCCAGTATGTATGATGGTCATATTTAAGAGTGACTGGCCCAGAGCTCCAGTATGTATGATGGTCATATTTAAGAGTGACTGGCCCAGAGCTCCAGTATGTATGATGGTGTTATTTAAGAGTGACTGGCCCAGAGCTCCAGTATGTATGATGGTCATATTTAAGAGTGACTGGCCCAGAGCTCCAGTATGTATGATGGTCATATTTAAGAGTGACTGGCCCAGAGCTCCAGTATGTATGGTGGTCATATTTAAGAGTGACTGGCCCAGAGCTCCAGTATGTATGATGGTCATATTTAAGAGTGACTGGCCCAGAGCTCCAGTATGTATGGTGGTCATATTTAAGAGTGACTGGCCCAGAGCTCCAGTATGTATGAAGGTCATATTTAAGAGTGACTGGCCCAGAGCTCCAGTATGTATGATGATGTTATTTAAGAGTGACTGGCCCAGAGCTCCAGTATGTATGATGGTGTTATTTAAGAGTGACTGCCCCAGAGCTCCAGTATGTATGATGGTGTTATTTAAGAGTGACTGGCACAGAGCTCCAGTATGTATGATGGTCATATTTAAGAGTGACTGGCCCAGAGCTCCAGTATGTATGATGATGTTATTTAAGAGTGACTGGCCCAGAGCTCCAGTATGTATGATGGTGTTATTTAAGAGTGACTGCCCCAGAGCTCCAGTATGTATGATGGTGTTATTTAAGAGTGACTGGCCCAGAGCTCCAGTATGTATGATGGTCATATTTAAGAGTGACTGGCCCAGAGCTCCAGTATGTATGATGGTGTTATTTAAGAGTGACTGGCCCAGAGCTCCAGTATGTATGATGGTGTTATTTAAGAGTGACTGGCACAGAGCTCCAGTATGTATCATGGTGTTATTTAAGAGTGACTGGCCCAGAGCTCCAGTATGTATGATGGTGTTATTTAAGAGTGACTGGCCCAGAGCTCCAGTATGTATGATGGTCATATTTAAGAGTGACTGGCCCAGAGCTCCAGTATGTATGATGGTGTTATTTAAGAGTGACTGGCCCAGAGCTCCAGTATGTATGATGGTCATATTTAAGAGTGACTGGCCCAGAGCTCCAGTATGTATGATGATGTTATTTAAGAGTGACTGGCCCAGAGCTCCAGTATGTATGATGGTGTTATTTAAGAGTGACTGGCCCAGAGCTCCAGTATGTATGGTGGTCATATTTAAGAGTGACTGGCCCAGAGCTCCAGTATGTATGAAGGTCATATTTAAGAGTGACTGGCCCAGAGCTCCAGTATGTATGGTGGTCATATTTAAGAGTGACTGGCCCAGAGCTCCAGTATGTATGATGGTCATATTTAAGAGTGACTGGCCCAGAGCTCCAGTATGTATGATGGTGTTATTTAAGAGTGACTGGCCCAGAGCTCCAGTATGTATGATGGTCATATTTAAGAGTGACTGGCCCAGAGCTCCAGTATGTATGATGGTGTTGAGTGACTGGCCCAGAGCTCCAGTATGTATGATGGTCATATTTAAGAGTGACTGGCCCAGAGCTCCAGTATGTATGATGGTGTTATTTAAGAGTGACTGGCCCAGAGCTCCAGTATGTATGATGGTCATATTTAAGAGTGACTGGCCCAGAGCTCCAGTATGTATGATGGTGTTATTTAAGAGTGACTGGCCCAGAGCTCCAGTATGTATGATGGTCATATTTAAGAGTGACTGGCCCAGAGCTCCAGTATGTATGATGGTCATATTTAAGAGTGACTGGCCCAGAGCTCCAGTATGTATGAAGGTCATATTTAAGAGTGACTGGCCCAGAGCTCCAGTATGTATGATGGTCATATTTAAGAGTGACTGGCCCAGAGCTCCAGTATGTATGATGGTGTTGAGTGACTGGCCCAGAGCTCCAGTATGTATGATGGTCATATTTAAGAGTGACTGGCCCAGAGCTCCAGTATGTATGATGGTCATATTTAAGAGTGACTGGCCCAGAGCTCCAGTATGTATGATGATGTTATTTAAGAGTGACTGGCCCAGAGCTCCAGTATGTATGATGGTGTTATTTAAGAGTGACTGGCCCAGAGCTCCAGTATGTATGGTGGTCATATTTAAGAGTGACTGGCCCAGAGCTCCAGTATGTATGAAGGTCATATTTAAGAGTGACTGGCCCAGAGCTCCAGTATGTATGGTGGTCATATTTAAGAGTGACTGGCCCAGAGCTCCAGTATGTATGATGGTCATATTTAAGAGTGACTGGCCCAGAGCTCCAGTATGTATGATGGTGTTATTTAAGAGTGACTGGCCCAGAGCTCCAGTATGTATGATGGTCATATTTAAGAGTGACTGGCCCAGAGCTCCAGTATGTATGATGGTGTTATTTAAGAGTGACTGGCCCAGAGCTCCAGTATGTATGATGGTCATATTTAAGAGTGACTGGCCCAGAGCTCCAGTATGTATGATGGTGTTGAGTGACTGGCCCAGAGCTCCAGTATGTATGATGGTCATATTTAAGAGTGACTGGCCCAGAGCTCCAGTATGTATGATGGTGTTATTTAAGAGTGACTGGCCCAGAGCTCCAGTATGTGTGATGGTCATATTTAAGAGTGACTGGCCCAGAGCTCCAGTATGTATGATGATGTTATTTAAGAGTGACTGGCACAGAGCTCCAGTATGTATGGTGGTCATATTTAAGAGTGACTGGCCCAGAGCTCCAGTATGTATGATGGTCATATTTAAGAGTGACTGGCCCAGAGCTCCAGTATGTATGATGGTGTTATTTAAGAGTGACTGGCCCAGAGCTCCAGTATGTATGATGGTCATATTTAAGAGTGACTGGCCCAGAGCTCCAGTATGTATGATGGTGTTATTTAAGAGTGACTGGCCCAGAGCTCCAGTATGTATGATGGTCATATTTAAGAGTGACTGGCCCAGAGCTCCAGTATGTATGATGGTGTTGAGTGACTGGCCCAGAGCTCCAGTATGTATGATGGTGTTGAGTGACTGGCCCAGAGCTCCAGTATGTATGATGGTCATATTTAAGAGTGACTGGCCCAGAGCTCCAGTATGTATAATGGTGTTATTTAAGAGTGACTGGCCCAGAGCTCCAGTATGTATGATGGTCATATTTAAGAGTGACTGGCCCAGAGCTCCAGTATGTATGATGGTGTTATTTAAGAGTGACTGGCCCAGAGCTCCAGTATGTATGATGGTCATATTTAAGAGTGACTGGCCCAGAGCTCCAGTATGTATGATGGTGTTGAGTGACTGGCCCAGAGCTCCAGTATGTATGATGGTCATATTTAAGAGTGACTGGCCCAGAGCTCCAGTATGTATGATGGTGTTATTTAAGAGTGACTGGCCCAGAGCTCCAGTATGTATGATGGTCATATTTAAGAGTGACTGGCCCAGAGCTCCAGTATGTATGATGGTCATATTTAAGAGTGACTGGCCCAGAGCTCCAGTATGTATGAAGGTCATATTTAAGAGTGACTGGCCCAGAGCTCCAGTATGTATGATGGTCATATTTAAGAGTGACTGGCCCAGAGCTCCAGTATGTATGATGGTCATATTTAAGAGTGACTGGCCCAGAGCTCCAGTATGTATGATGGTCATATTTAAGAGTGACTGGCCCAGAGCTCCAGTATGTATGATGGTGTTATTTAAGAGTGACTGGCCCAGAGCTCCAGTATGTATGATGGTGTTATTTAAGAGTGACTGGCCCAGAGCTCCAGTATGTATGAAGGTCATATTTAAGAGTGACTGGCCCAGAGCTCCAGTATGTATGATGGTCATATTTAAGAGTGACTGGTCCAGAGCTAGTGGGCAGATCTAGTGGGCAGATCTAGTGGGCAAATCTAGTGGGCATATCTAGTGGGCAGATCTAGTGGGCAGATCTAGTGGGCAGATCTAGTGGGCAAATCTAGTGGGCAGATCTAGTGGGCAAATCTAGTGGGCAAATCTAGTGGGCAAATCTAGTGGGCAAATCTAGTGGGCAGATCTAGTGGGCAAATCTAGTGGGCAAATCTAGTGGGCAGATTTAGTGGGCAGATCTAGTGGGCAGATCTAGTGGGCAGATCTAGTGGGCAGATCTAGTGGGCAGATCTAGTGGGCAGATCTAGTGGGCAGATCTAGTGGGCTCTCATGGTGGGTGTCTTTTAGGTTCCTGTAGTTGTTATGCAACTTGCAGTGGACACCCACATCAGTGTCTTTCAGAAATCCTCCTACTAGTTTTGGTTGTTGTCAGCGACTCCTCGTTAAGTACCCCTTCTATTTGAGTGACATGTATTTTTGCTCACTGGGGAACATAACTGTAGAGCTATTGTATTTTCCTTCACAACAACAGCAGCCATGAAGGCTTTGACAGGGACCACTGTCAGGGACTACAGGTTTAATAAATAACATTAAAGTTGAGAGTTTTCTACTGTCACATCTTCATCCTAATGTTATGATCATCAACCTTCCTCTTCCTCCTCCCTCTTCCTCCTCTAAACCAACTTTGCCTCATTTCTTCTGTCCCTCTCTCCTTCCATCTTTCTGTTTTGATCTTGCTCTATCTATCTCTTCCTCCCTCTCTCCCCACTCTCTCTCTTCCTCCCTCTCTCTCTTCCTCCCTCTCTCTCTTCCTCCCTCTCCCTCTTACCCCCTCTCTCTCTTCCTCCCTCTCTCTCTTCCTCCCTCTCTCTCTTCCTCCCTCTCTCTCTTCCTCCCTCTCTCTCTTCCTCCCTCTCCCTCTTCCCCCCTCTCTCTCTTTCTCTCTCTCTTCCTCTTTCTCTCCCCCTCTCTCTCTGTCTCTTTCTCTCCCCCTCTCTCTCTGTCTCTTTCTCTTCCTCCCTCTCTCTCTTTCTCTTCCTCCCTCTCTCTCTTTCTCTTCCTCCCTCACTCTCTTTCTCTCCCCTCTCTTCCTCCCGCTCTCTCTTCCTCCCCCGCTCTCCCCCCTCTCTCTCTTCCTCTCTTCCTCTCTCTCTGCTCTGTCTCTCAGAAAAAAAAAAACCTCTAACATGTGGAACCATTATTGTCTCAGACAGTTAAGGTTGACACCCTGATTTTATACCACTAAAAGGGATAATCCACCCCCTAGAAGTAAAAATCATGAAACGCCTTGTTAATTTCATGAGTCTACATTCTCCCGTATCAGCGGGGTAAAATAATACATTCCCCCACGAGTGTCCGTCTGTGAGATCAGGACATTGTGTAGAAAACGGCATGGTTCTTGGCACAATATCACATTAACACAACACTTTAAAAACAATTATCTGCACTCCAGATCACCGAGTACAATACATGGTTCTGGTCTAGAACAAATCCATACATTTATATCGCCATGACAACTTTTATATTTTGCTTAGATGTACTCAATCCAAAGAGTGTACTAAATTATTCAACTCAATTTCTCCTTCAAGTACCTTCTTGCAGTGTACCCTGTGTGTCTGTGGTAGGAAAGATCCGTTGTTCCCCTAGCAAAGTACTTTGCACTCGTTCTAGGCAGATAGACTCCTAAATTGATAGCTAATTTCACAGCTAGCTAGCTGATATTGACTTTGGTATTATTGCGCGTCGCTACATTTTGCTAGCGAGCTAGTCAGCCGGCCCAGAGAGAGCATTGCATTGCATTGTGGGTTTTTGTAGTCGACTTTCACATTTCTATCAACCTAATGAAACAAAATGAAACATTTTCTTCTTCACCCATAACTTGTTGTCACATATTGCTGCTGGAGTCGTAGCCATTTGGTCACCTAGTTGAGTTGTTTTCTTTAAAAACTTCTGGTTCATTGGTGCTGGGTTATTGGTGCTGGGCTATTGGTGCTGGGTTATTGGTGCTGGGTTATTGGTGCTGGGTTATTGGTGCTGGGTTATTGGTGCTGGGTTATTGGTGCTGGGCTATTGGTGCTGGGCTATTGGTGCTGGGTTATTGGTGCTGGTTTATTGGTGCTGGGCTATTGGTGCTGGGTTATTGGTGCTGGGTTATTGGTGCTGGGTTATTGGTGCTGGGTTATTGGTGCTGGGTTATTGGTGCTGGGTTATTGGTGCTGGGTTATTGGTGCTGGGTTATTGGTGCTGGGTTATTGGTGCTGGGTTATTGGTGCTGGGTTATTGGTGCTGAGTTATTGGTGCTGGGTTATTAGTGCTGGGCTATTGATATATGACCCAGGGGTCAGATCAGAAGACTGGAGGCGTGGCTTAGAAGCGACGTGCCTTCCATGTAGTTATTTTGGCCACCCGTGAGAGTAAATGTAATTGTATTGTTATCAGATGTTGAAGCTTTAATGAGACCTATACAGGTCTGAGTTCCTGCAAATCCAAATGTTGGGATACATCTTATTATAATATGTTAAAATGTACATTTATGAAAAAAGCCACACCCTAACTTTGTATCATATATATATATATATATATATATATATATATATATATATATATATAAAAAAAGAACAAGTGATTGGTAAAAAATGTATAAAAATATATATATATATTATAGTGTACAAATTGAACACCCCTAAAGGTCATGCCTCCTGTAAATAACCTATGGAGTCACTGGGTCAATTCAACTGATGGTAAAATACAACAACTGATTGTTAAATTAACCCACTTCCCAACAACCCAACCTACTAAACCCTGCGTGTGTTGTGTTCACTATTTAATCAACGCTGGGTTACAAATGTGTTTCTTCTTCTCCTCCATCATATTTTAGAGAGCAGCAATCCTGTTATTGACACTGTGGAAAATACTGCAGCATCTGAAGACAGATCACTAAAAGACGGAGGGAGAGAGATGTTTACAAATATTGGAGTACATTTTTTATTATTTTGGGCTCCGATTGGGTACTACAGTTGAATGAACTACGCTCATGAGACATTCGTAAGTTATATTCGTCAAGAATTAATTTGTATATATTTAACATTGTGTTTAGGAATGAGTGTTAGGTTAATATAGTTTCTGTAGCTAAATAACTTTTATACCGTGAGACAGATTTGAAGTTTGTAAAAAAAAAAAAGGCATGTTGGCCATGATAAACTTGATTGCATTTTTCATAGAAAACTGTTGGACTCACAGCCAGTGTGACAAACAGGCTACAATGACATAATGAAGGACAAACTGAACTAACATGCCATACACAATCAGTTTCTCAGCTGGCGGGAAAATAACGAATTTACCCAGCACTATTAGCAACCAGCTAACATCGTCAATACCTGCAGAATGAATGTATGTCTCAGGTTAATTCCTTGGATCTGTGGTAACCTACCATTTGTTGTCGTTTCAGCCAGTTGCGGGAGCAGCAGAATTGCCAGTAGTACATCTAGTCTCGGTATGGGAAGTTTACCGGGTCTCATGGTGCTTGTTTCGGGAGCAGTCCGCGATCCAGATAACGCTCCATGGTTGGAAACTCTGCCGGTAACGAACATGACAGAGAAGTGGTGACAGTAACAGCCAGTCCCATATCAGAGGGCATAAACAAACTAACAAGGAAAGGCTGGTTCGTGCGCGTCAACGGATATCAATCCCATCCTCCCTCCTTCTATCTATCTCTCTCTCTCTCTCGCTCTCTCTCAGTCACACACACACACACACACACACACACACACACACACACACACACACACACACACACACACACACAGACCGACAGAGGTTTACTGAAGCGAGTGACGGGGCTTCTTAACAGCCCATTTACTCTCTGAAGCTGCATTGCGCGGTGACCCAACATTTTCAAATGAAGTAAAACGCTGCCGAGTGGGCAGGGACCGTTGTGCAGTGGGAATGTGGCATCAGTCTCATCAGAACTAAGTGGCACAACTTACTGAGGGTTGGATATGGCTTACCATCATGCCCACTAACGAGAGAGAAGCAGCCTTCTATCCAATCAGAGCTGCCACAATCTCCTGACAGTGAGGCTGGGTTCTATCCAATCAGAGCTGCCACAACCTCCTGACAGTGAGGCTGGGTACTATCCAATCAGAGCTGCCACAACCTCCAGACAGTGAGGCTGGGTACTATCAATCAGAGCTGCCACAACCTCCTGACAGTGAGGCTGGGTTCTATCCAATCAGAGCTTCCAGAATCTCCAGACAGTGAGGCTGGGTTCTATCCAATCAGAGCTGCCAGAATCTCCTGACAGTGAGGCTGGGTTCTATCAAATCAGAGCTTCCAGAATCTCCAGACAGTGAGGCTGGGTTCTATCCAATCAGAGCTGCCAGAATCTCCAGACAGTGAGGCTGGGTTCTATCCAATCAGAGCTTCCAGAATCTCCAGACAGTGAGGCTGGGTTCTATCCAATCAGAGCTGCCAGAATCTCCAGATAGTGAGGCTGGGTTCTATCCAATCAGAGCTGCCAGAATCTCCTGACAGTGAGGCTGTGTTCTATCAATCAGAGCTTCCAGAATCTCCAGACAGTGAGGCTAGGTTCTATCCAATCAGAGCTGCCAGAATCTCCAGATAGTGAGGCTGGGTTCTATCCAATCAGAGCTGCCAGAATCTCCTGACAGTGAGGCTGTGTTCTATCCAATCAGAGCTTCCAGAATCTCCAGACAGTGAGGCTAGGTTCTATCCAATCAGAGCTGCCAGAATCTCCTGACAGTGAGGCTGGGTTCTATCAAATCAGAGCTTCCAGAATCTCCAGACAGTGAGGCTGGGTTCTATCCAATCAGAGCTGCCAGAATCTCCAGACAGTGAGGCTGGGTTCTATCCAATCAGAGCTTCCAGAATCTCCAGACAGTGAGGCTGGGTTCTATCCAATCAGAGCTGCCAGAATCTCCAGAAAGTGAGGCTGGGTTCTATCAATCAGAGCTGCCAGAATCTCCTGACAGTGAGGCTGTGTTCTATCAATCAGAGCTTCCAGAATCTCCAGACAGTGAGGCTAGGTTCTATCCAATCAGAGCTGCCAGAATCTCCAGATAGAGAGGCTGGGTTCTATCTAATCAGAGCTGCCAGAATCTCCTGACAGTGAGGCTGGGTTCTATCAATCAGAGCTGCCAGAAGCTCCAGACAGTGAGGCTGGGTTCTATCCAATCAGAGCTTCCAGAATCTCCAGACAGTGAGGCTGGGTTCTATCAAATCAGAGCTGCCAGAATCTCCTGACAGTGAGGCTGGGTTCTATCAAATCAAGAGCTTCCAGAATCTCCAGACAGTGAGGCTGGGTTCTATCCAATCAGAGCTGCCAGAATCTCCAGACAGTGAGGCTGGGTTCTATCCAATCAGAGCTTCCAGAATCTCCAGACAGTGAGGCTGGGTTCTATCCAATCAGAGCTGCCAGAATCTCCAGATAGTGAGGCTGGGTTCTATCCAATCAGAGCTGCCAGAATCTCCTGACAGTGAGGCTGTGTTCTATCCAATCAGAGCTTCCAGAATCTCCAGACAGTGAGGCTAGGTTCTATCCAATCAGAGCTGCCAGAATCTCCAGATAGTGAGGCTGGGTTCTATCCAATCAGAGCTGCCAGAATCTCCTGACAGTGAGGCTGTGTTCTATCCAATCAGAGCTTCCAGAATCTCCAGACAGTGAGGCTAGGTTCTATCCAATCAGAGCTGCCAGAATCTCCTGACAGTGAGGCTGGGTTCTATCAAATCAGAGCTTCCAGAATCTCCAGACAGTGAGGCTGGGTTCTATCCAATCAGAGCTGCCAGAATCTCCAGACAGTGAGGCTGGGTTCTATCCAATCAGAGCTTCCAGAATCTCCAGACAGTGAGGCTGGGTTCTATCCAATCAGAGCTTCCAGAATCTCCAGACAGTGAGGCTGGGTTCTATCCAATCAGAGCTGCCAGAATCTCCTGACAGTGAGGCTGGGTTCTATCAAATCAAGAGCTTCCAGAATCTCCAGACAGTGAGGCTGGGTTCTATCCAATCAGAGCTGCCAGAATCTCCAGACAGTGAGGCTGGGTTCTATCCAATCAGAGCTTCCAGAATCTCCAGACAGTGAGGCTGGGTTCTATCCAATCAGAGCTGCCAGAATCTCCAGATAGTGAGGCTGGGTTCTATCCAATCAGAGCTGCCAGAATCTCCTGACAGTGAGGCTGTGTTCTATCCAATCAGAGCTTCCAGAATCTCCAGACAGTGAGGCTAGGTTCTATCCAATCAGAGCTGCCAGAATCTCCAGATAGTGAGGCTGGGTTCTATCCAATCAGAGCTGCCAGAATCTCCTGACAGTGAGGCTGTGTTCTATCCAATCAGAGCTTCCAGAATCTCCAGACAGTGAGGCTAGGTTCTATCAATCAGAGCTGCCAGAATCTCCTGACAGTGAGGCTGGGTTCTATCAAATCAGAGCTTCCAGAATCTCCAGACAGTGAGGCTGGGTTCTATCCAATCAGAGCTGCCAGAATCTCCAGACAGTGAGGCTGGGTTCTATCCAATCAGAGCTTCCAGAATCTCCAGACAGTGAGGCTGGGTTCTATCCAATCAGAGCTGCCAGAATCTCCAGAAAGTGAGGCTGGGTTCTATCCAATCAGAGCTGCCAGAATCTCCTGACAGTGAGGCTGTGTTCTATCCAATCAGAGCTTCCAGAATCTCCAGACAGTGAGGCTAGGTTCTATCCAATCAGAGCTGCCAGAATCTCCAGATAGAGAGGCTGGGTTCTATCTAATCAGAGCTGCCAGAATCTCCTGACAGTGAGGCTGGGTTCTATCCAATCAGAGCTGCCAGAATCTCCAGACAGTGAGGCTGGTTTCTATCCAATCAGAGCTGCCAGAATCTCCTGACAGTGAGACAAACCTGCCCATAAGCAGCTCCTTGGATGTGTTTACATCAGACAACATGTTGCCAATGTAATGTAGCATCACTTGGCACTAAGCACTTTATTGTGTGGCCACTTGCTGTGTTTGCTAGTGATCACTTAAGTCTGCCAATTTTGGGGCAAAATTACATTTGAGACTTTCAGAGCTCACTTGTCTAACCAACTGCAACTTTTCAATATTCCAAAACCTATTTGTGAGCTTCTTGTGCCCCCCCCACCTGTTTTGTAACATGCTACACTCTAAAAAATGTTGGGTTGTTTGGTTGACCCAACCTGGGTTGCAGGCACTGAGTCTCTTAATTGGGTTGTTTGGTTGACCCAACCTGGGTTGCAGGCACTGAGTCTCTTAATTGGGTTGTTTGGTTGACCCAACCTGGGTTGCAGGCACTGAGTCTCTTAGTTGGGTTGTTTGGTTGACCCAACCTGGGTTGCAGGCACTGAGTCTCTTAGTTAGGTTGTTTTCTTTAAAAGCTCCTGGGTTACGTTGAAAGAACACTTGACCCTAAGCCCTTTATTGCGTGGCCACCTGCTGATGTGTTTGATAGTGTGAGACGATCAGAGTGCACTGTTTTTTTGGGGGGGGCACTGATAAACAGCATGTAGCTTGTAGCTGGCAGATAATGAATGTTACGGTTCTCATAAAATCAGTCCTGAGCACACAGACAGACTTTCCCGACTCGATAGACTGTCTGCAGTGAACTGATTAGTTTTTCATGCACATGTTTTTACTTGAGAAATATTGCACCAAACACCTTAGATAGATATACAATTATGCGACTAAGACCTCCTTGTAAAAAAAAACCTGTTTAAAATTAATTACAGATATTTTAATTTTATCTTAGATTCATTTGGACTATTTTGAGGAAGTGGCAATGTTGTTGCTATGGTGACACAGGAGTACGATATGCGAACATAACACATCCGCATCAAACCACGCCCCGAAGAAAACTCTTGTTCGGCTTCATTCATGAGCGCTAACATTTCTTAAAGCTACAGTATGTCACTTTTTTGGGCAATCCTGACAAAATGCACATAGAAATGTGAGTTATAGAAGCGATAGATCTGTTCTATCTATTTCTATGCCTCCATTTTTAAGTTTTGTTTTTAGCTTCTTTTACTTTCAGTTATGTTACACCAGCTTCAAACAGCTGAAAAATACAATAGTTTTGGTAATTGAAAATATATGTAATAGTGGTATTGGATGGTACGATGATTCTCTACACTATACTTGCTTGTTAAGTCACATTAAATGAAATTAGGCGAACTATGAGAATTTTTTTTTTTTGGGGTGACCCGAAATGGATGAGTGATTTCTGCATAGTGCATCTTTAATGAGCAATCTTCCAAATCAGGAAGTGCTTGGTTATTTTTAGCTACACGTGAGAGTCAATGTGAATCCTTTTCATCTGTTGTGTTGTATAGTGATCACATGTTAATATTGAGCATTTACATATTTGTTGCATCAATTGGGATGTCATGTTATTAAATAATGCACTAAATATATTTAATATTTTTTGAAGAATGTGTAAAATGCTAAACATTTTAAGGAGAACTAACTAGAGGTGTGTCAACTTGAGATGAACAGGAATTACATTTACTCTCACGGGTGGCCAATAAGATCTATCTGAAAGCCACACCCCTTAATAAACCACACCTTATGAAAATAATTAAAAAAGACCAAGCTGGCATGTCAACCAAGCATGAAAGTAAAAGACAGCCAATTGATGGTTAAATTAACCCACGTTAGGTTATTCATGGAACCTAATTGGCTGGGTCAACATAACCCAGCATGTGTTCTGTTCAATATTTATATATTATAATTATTATAATTATTATGGGCTGGGTTACCAAATAATCCAAATGTGGTTGTTTTAAACCCATTAAGGCTTTCTTGCCATTATTTCCACCTATGTTTCTAACTTTGTCTAATTTCACCTCTGGTATAACTTTGTTGTGGAAAATATTGTTGTAAATGTTTCCATGTGTAATGAGGATATCTGTCAGTTCCTAAGATCTAGTATATTTCTAGGTTCTGGAACTAAGAAGCAAATAAACCCTTTTTTTTTTAAACACCGGAGGCTTTGTAAAATTGTAACACACAATGGAGTTAAATCTTGTCTATAACAATCAATAAGAGATCTGCCACTATGAAATACACCATATATACAAAAGTATGTGGACACCCAGTGAAATTAGTGGATTTGGATAGTTCAGCCACAGCCGTTGCTGACAGGTGTATAAAATCGAGCACAAAGCCAAGCGATCTCCAGACAAACATTTGAAGTAGAATGGCCTCGCTGACTTTCAACGTGGCACCGTCATAGGATTCCAACAAGTCAGCTCATCAAATGCCTGCCCTGTTAGAGCTGCACCCGGTCAACTTTAAGTGGAAACGTCTAGGAGCAACAACGGTTCAGCCGCGAAAGTGGTAGGCCACACAAGCCCACGGAACGGGAACAGCTGAGTGCTAAAACGTGTAGTGTCTGTCCTCGATTTGCAACACTCACTACCGAGTTCCAAACTGCCTCTGGAAGCAACGTCAGCACAATAACTGTTTTTGTCAAGGACCTTCGAGAAATAGGTCTCCATGGCCGAGCAGCTGCACACAAGCCTAAGATCACCATACGCAATGCCAAGCATCGGCTGGAGTGGTGGAAAGCTCGCCGCCATTTGGACTCTGGAGCAGAGGAAAAGCATTCTCTGGAGTGATGAATTACGCTGTAAATATTTAATATCTTTGCATCTTATTAAGAATTCCCTGTGTAATTGTATTTATTATAGGTTTTGCCCGCCCCAAGAGGTCTGGAACAATTCTGGCACAGGGTTGTTGGAACAAGCCTGCTGTGGCTTTTCTAAATCACTATGTTTATTAATTAAACTACTCTGACTCAATAATTTCTTTGGTCTAATCCCATCTGAGCTTTCTGTTTGGGTGAAATCTTAATTTTATCTGATTTGTGGTGAATTTGTCTGGTAGCTGGTACTGAACAAGCAACCTTCTGTACCACTGACTTGCAGTCCCAATAGAATTACAAACGCACACGCACAGGCACAGGTACGCACAGGCACAGGTACACAAAGTGAGAGCAGAGGCCAGGGACTCACAACAGACACTCAGCTGTCAGTCTTCTCAATGGTGAACTAAAAAAGCAATGTGGGAACACAGTTGAATCATCCAACTCCCAACACACGTGTTTTCACATGCAGCAGAGTGTGCCTCTCCTCCACAGCCAGAAGTCACACTTACACACCAACCACAGAACAGACAGACAGACAGACAGACTCAATTCAAACTTCATTGTTCTGATTCAATTCAAACTTCATTGTCCTGATTCAATTCAAACTTCATTGTCCCGATTCAATTCAAACTTTGTTGTCCCGATTCAATTCAATCTTGATTTTCTCCGCAGGCACCATGGGATTCTGCTTAGCATGGCACACTACAATTTACTGTCTGTAGCAAAACAATAGTTTCATATTTTGTTATCAGTTCAGCTCTTAGGAGGATGGGAAAAGGGAAGGTGCCTGGGATGGATGGGCTGCCGGCTGAGTTTTATCTCAAGTTTTGGGGTATACTTGGACCAGTGGTCCTCGAAGTCTTGAAGGCCATCCTTGAGATCGGGGGCAAGTAGCTTGTAGTCTACACACTTCCCCCTTACTTCCCCCTTCTTATATAAAAGTGACAGCACACCAACAGCCATTGATCCCCGTCTCAGGATGGCCTTCAAGACTTCGAGGACCACTACACTAATCTAAATTTACAATCCCTTATCGTGACATCCACCCCTATAACCCTCCCCTGCATTACCACAAAAGAATCGTCCACTTTTACCTCCTGTGCCCACACAAATCCCTACCCCGATGAGTGCACCCCCAATACCCCAAACCGACTCCCCCTTGTCCCACTCCCTCTTAAACCTACTAACATCCCCTCCATCCCTCAGGTGAAACTCCTGTAAAAAACAAAAATCAAACCCCACACCCTCCAAATAACTAAAACCGCCCTCCTCTTAACACAATCCCTTAAACCCCTTACATTTAAACTAACAAAAGTAAAATTAGATCCCATGAAAAAAATAAAATAAAAACATGTAATACACTCAAATTCTAAACCCAGACAGAAAAAAAAAAAAAAAACAGGAGACTCACCCGATGCTCCCCTGCTCCATATCTACCGGTGAGAACACCATCCGTACTCCCGACATCCCCCTCTTCCTCCATCTCACCAACCCAGGATGCAGGAATAGTGTTTGGCTCCAGGGTGCCCTGCACCCTGGGTCTACCCCCCACACTCCTCCCCTCCCCAGTGCTGCAGCTGGTTTGGGAGAAAAAAAAAAATCAGGGAGGCTGAGTCCCCAAACAAAAAACTCCCCACCTCCTCCTGTACCCAGTCCTGAGTCTTGTTAGGTGTATCCCCACCCAACAGAAGTTGAGGGCCTGGAAACCAGCAACAACCCAGAGGTTTCTCCCACCCCCATCACTCTCTTGGCCATCCCCTCCCTCTCTCACTGTCGGCCAATCGCACCCTCCTCTTCATTCTCTTCTTTGGTGATGACGGCAGTGGAGAGATTACCACCCCCCCGCCAGCTGCTCCACCATACCCCACATCTCTTCCACCAGGGCACTTACCCCCAGTCCACTTGCTCTTCCACCGTCTCCTTCTCCACCACTCCTCCTCGCTTTCTTCTCTCTCTTGCTCCTCCACTCAGTTGCCTTCTTCCGCCGCTTTTCCTGGTTCTCCTACTCCCGTGCCTTCCGTTTCCTTCTCTCTTCCATCCGCTGCTTCTTGCTCCTCCTCCTTCCTTGCGGCCTTCCCCTCTGGACCTGTACTTTGGTCATGAGGCGTGCTTCCCTTCCCCTCCTCTTCTTCCCCCATCCCCCCCGCTCCTGCTTCCCCCCAGCCGCAGATGCATATGACCTCTGAGCCGGGCATCCCCCGCCACAGGTGTGCTGACGAGCCACACCCGTGGCACGCCTTGGGCTTGTCACAATCCCTCGCCTCGTGTTCCTCAGATTCCTCAGTGTCCCTTCCACGGGATGGTTGAGTTAACGTAGGCTAAGGTGATTAGCATGAGGTTGAGCTAACGTAGGCTAAGGTGATTAGCATGAGGTTGAGCTAACGTAGGCTAAGGTGATTAGCATGAGGTTGAGCTAACGTAGGCTAAGGTGATTAGCATGAGGTTGAGCTAATGTAGGCTAAGGTGATTAGCATGAGGTTGAGCTAACGTAGGCTAAGGTGATTAGCATGAGGTTGAGCTAACGTAGGCTAAGGTGATTAGCATGAGGTTGAGTTAACGTAGGCTAAGGTGATTAGCATGAGGTTGAGCTAATGTAGGCTAAGGTGATTAGCATGAGGTTGAGCTAACGTAGGCTAAGGTGATTAGCATGAGGTTGGGCTAACGTAGGCTAAGGTGATTAGCATGAGGTTGAGTTAACGTAGGCTAAGGTGATTAGCATGAGGTTGTAAGTAACCATAACATTTTCTAGGACATAGACATATCTGATATTGGCAGAAAGCCTAAATTCTTGTTAATCTTACTGCACTGTCCAATTTACAGTAGCTATTACAGTGAAATAAAACCATGGTATTGTTTGAGGAGAGTGCACAATTCTGAATATGAAAAGTTATTAATAAACAAATTAGGCATATTTGGGCAGTGTTGATACAATTTTTTTTACGGAAATACAATGGTTTATTGCAGCACATACAATGCTGCCACCTAGTGGCCAAAATCTATATTGCACCTGGGCTGGAATAATACCTTTCAAAGATGATGGTTTCAAAAAATACAAAAAGAACATTTGGTTTTCTTTGTATTATATTTTACCAGATCTTTTTATTTATTTTAGCTTTATTTAACTAGGCAAGTCAGTTAAGAACAAATTCTTATTTTCAATGATGGCCTAGGAACAGTGGGTTAACTGCCTGTTCAGGGGCAGAACAACAGATTTGTACCTTGTCAGCTCAGGGGTTGGAACTTGCAACCTTCCGGTTGCTAGTCCAACGCTCTAACCACTAGGCTACCCTGCCACATCTATTGTGTTATATTCTACTTACATTCCTTTCACATTTCCACAAACGTCAGCGTTTCCTTTCAAATGATTTAATAGCTTCCATCCCAACTTATCTTTTCAAACTTCCTAGTACTTAGCCACGAGAGAAAAAATCTAATCAAATCAAACTTTATTTGTCACGTGCGCGAATACAAGGATAATAAACAGCGAGTAGCAGCACTGTACAAAGAGGGTGTGAGTGTAAATAGTGGCAATTTTATTACTTGTTCTGCAGTTTTATGGCTTGGGGGTATTAGCTGTTAAGTCCTAGACTTGGCGCTCTGGTACCGCTTGCCGTGCGTAAGTGGAGAAAACAGTCTATGATTTGAGTGACTGAAGTCTCTGACAATTTTATGGGCTTTCCTATTATATAGGCCTATTATATAGGTCCTGTGTGGCAAGAAGCTTGGCCCCAGTGATGTACCTCTGTATCGTCTTATGGTCAGATGCCGAGCAGTTACCATACCATACCTTAAGGGAAGAATTCGGCAGTACCTGTATGGTTAGTGAGAAAGTCCATATTGCAAATGTACGGTCCCTTACTAGGCGTCCGAAATCGTTTGTAAAATTCGCGGACGGCGTCGGGCCAGCGGCAGGGCCGGACCTACCAGGAAGTCATCAAATGAACGTTGTCGGACATTCGGTTTCCGTTTACAAAAATAATAAGATTTATGTCATTTTTCCCATGTCCCGGAAATTCCCACAAGAGGGCATAAGCAATCATATGGCTATTGCTACAAAACATCACGATTCACGACGGGGCCTTATCTCGAAAACTGAAAATATTTAGAAGCCGAAACTCGGTGAGCGTAGGGCGGCATAATGGGCAGTTGGCCCCGAACAAGATGGCGTCTAGGCCTCAACGGTTTTTGAGTTATGGCCATTTATCTGGGATTAAAGGTCCAAAATGAAAATAGAGAAATTATTTTTCCACTTCACGTCAAAGTCAAGGAGCCTCCGGTGTCAATAAAAAAAGAACCAGCCATTTATCTATCGTCATTTAAGAGAAATCGTACAACGACACCTTGGTGATGTTCACGGATAGGTGTTTTTTTTTTTTCAACGGTTACAGATCCAGTTGCAGGTTGTTCTTACGAATCTTTTAAAGTGTGCTGCGGAGCTCTGCGAGATTTCTGTGATTTTCTATGATTTTCTGAAATAACACACACTCACTAAACCCTCCGTAAATAACTCAGTTCTTAACGTAAAGACTTAAAACTCGGGATTCTGTAAAGGCATACCCCAATCATGATATGAGTTTATTTATAGCTTCCTGTGCCAACCGGAAGTGCCTTTAATGGTGTCACAGTGGCAGTTTCCATGGGTTAAAAGGTCAGATCTTTTCAAAACTTCATATGTGTGACTAGGTAACCCTCGTGAACTGTAAATCAGTCATTTCTCCCAGCAGATGTCAAAGAAAAGCTCTCACACGCACACACAGCAAGGATGGAGTGAAAAGTGTGGTTCTTAAAGACACAGAGAGCAGGCAATGGCATAAACATAATGTCTAGGCCGTGCCGGGATTCAACGAGATATCCCGCTTGACCGTAGCTCGCTCGGTCTGAGCGCAGCGACCATTAGAAAAGTAGGCCCAAAATGAAGCCTGCCCCACAACGTCATTTGCTTTTGGGTGACAGTGAGAGAACCGTTAGGGTGAGAAGCACAATTCGACCTCAGGTATGTTCCTAAGGTCCTTCCGATCCGTGCAAGCCTAACGTTGACAGTGTGGCATTAACCCTTAATAGTTAAAGATGGTGTTTACTTCAAAAGTTTGCATTGATTTCTCTCCCCATAGGAATACATTGCCTTTACCCCTAAATTCAACCTGAAGTCTATATGGGTTATGAATGCCGTATGAACCTGTCTTTGGTAACAGTCCATCAGGCCAGTATGAGGTCTACCTGTGTTGATTCTAAGCTTCCTGGACCAACCGGAAGTGGTTAAAATCACCCTAAAAGTGTTTTCCATTACCTGCCTGCAGTTTGATAGACATAGTGCATTCAACCCTGTGTAAATCAGTCAATTCTTAACGTAAGGACTTAAAACTCAGGATTCTGTAAAGCATAGCCCAGTGAGGATATGTGTTGACTTATAGCTTCCTGTGACAACCGGAAGTGCCTTAATTGGTGTCTCAGGGGCTGTTTCGAGGGGTTAAAAAGTCAGATCTGTCAAAACTTCATATGTGTGATTAGGCAACCCCCATGAACTGTAAATCAGTCATTTTCCCATAAAATTTCAAAGGAAAACTAAATCACACAGACACACAACTTGGAAGGAGGGACGTATTGGGGGTTGTAGAGACAGACAGTGCCTCCAATAGTTAGCTTTGTTCGAGCTAAAAAAGAACCGTCAGACCTAGAGTTCCGAAACTTTAGAAACCTGTTCTAGACCTCGGGTCGATAGTGCGTGGTGAGTTAGGTGGCTCTAGAAGGTTCTCGGACCGAGAAATAGCCTCGTACATTTGCAATGACTTCAATTCATTTTGACCATTACGAAAATGGCGACATTTAGAAAAGTCTCAGAGACACAAGACTAGGTGCATTGAAACCGGCTCGGCCCATAGAGACGGACCCCAACGTTTCGGTCCGATAGCTCATTCAAGGACCCCATAGCAAGGCATGGAAAAAAGTGGATTTTCAGCACCAATTAGGGTTTTACTCGGGCACCGAAGGACCTATTGAGCCGAAACTCGGGATTCGGGGTCGCCTCACATAGGCCTTCACATAATGTCTGACCTGGACCCGCAGCTAGAACGTAACTATGTGTTTTACGTTTTTATTATGTTTTAAACTAATGGCGCTGTGAATTATGGGCCTGCTCTGACATATGTGATAGTTGGCTTCTAAATGAGTTGGAAAAAGTGGGTTTGGTGTCAATTGGTATCAGTTTGGTGTCAGAATGACATCTAATTGACTGGTGGACACTGACTTGCTAGTTGACTTTTGTACATTAGCAATATGTTTAAACGGAGAGGGACCATCACCAAAATGGCATTCTGAAATCAACACAAAAATGGCATCACCATAGTCTCCAGGCTGTGCAGAGTTCAACGAGACGCCCCGCTTGACCGTAGCTCGCTCTGAGTGCAGCGACCTTGAAAAAAGAAGGCGCAAAGGAAGCCTGGCCCTCAATGTCATTTGCTTTTGGGTGACAGTGAGAGAACCGTTAGGTGAGAAGCACAATTCGACCTCAGGTACGTTCCTAAGGTCCTTCCGATCCGTGCAAGCCTAACGTTGACCGTGTGGCATTAACCCTTAATAGTTAAAAGAAGGTGTTTACTTCAAATAGTTTGCATTGATTTCTCTCCCATAGGAATACATTGCCTTTACCCCTAAATTCAACCTGAAGTCTATATGGGTTATGAATGCCGTATGAACCTGTCTTTGGTAACAGTCCATCAGGCCAGTATGAGGTCTACCTGTGTTGATTCTAGGCTTCCTGGACCAACCGGAAGTGGTTAAAATCACCCTAAAAGTGTTTTCCATTACCTGCCTGCAGTTTGATAGACATAGTGCATTCAACCCTGTGTAAATCAGTCAATTCTTAACGTAAGGACTTAAAACTCAGGATTCTGTAAGTTTCTATGTCAATCAAGACATGGGTTTACTTATAGCTTCCTGTGCCAACCGGAAGTGCCTTTAATGATGTCACAGTGGCAGTTTCCAAGGGTTAAAAAAGGTCAGATCTTTTCAAAACTTCATATGTGTGACTAGGTAACCCTCATGAACTGTAAATCAGTCATTTCTCCCAACAGATGTCAAAGAAAAGCTCTCACACGCACACAGCAAGGATGGAGTGAAAAGTGCGGTTCTCAAAGACACAGAGAGCAGGCAATGGCATAAACATAATCTCTAGGCCGTGCCGAGTTCAACGAGATATCCCGCTTGACCGTAGCTCGCTCGGTCTGAGCGCAGCGACCATTAGAAAAGTAGGCCCAAAATGAAGCCTGCCCCACAACGTCATTTGCTTTTGGGTGACAGTGAGAGAACCGTTAGGGTGAGAAGCACAATTCGACCTCAGGTACGTTCCTAAGGTCCTTCCGATCCGTGCAAGCCTAACGTTGACCGTGTGGCATTAACCCTTAATAGTTAAAAGAAGGTGTTTACTTCAAATAGTTTGCATTGATTTCTCTCCCCATAGGAATACATTGCCTTTACCCCTAAATTCAACCTGAAGTCTATATGGGTTATGAATGCCGTATGAACCTGTCTTTGGTAACAGTCCATCAGGCCAGTATGAGGTCTACCTGTGTTGATTCTAGGCTTCCTGGACCAACCGGAAGTGGTTAAAATCACCCTAAAAGTGTTTTTCCATTACCTGCCTGCAGTTTGATAGACATAGTGCATTCAACCCTGTGTAAATCAGTCAATTCTTAACGTAAGGACTTAAAACACAGGATTCTGTAAAAGCATAGCCCAGTGAGGATATGTGTTGACTTATAGCTTCCTGTGCCAACCGGAAGTGCCTTAATTGGTGTCTCAGGGGCTGTTTCGAGGGGTTAAAAAGTCAGATCTGTCCAAAACTTCATATGTGTGATTAGGCAACCCCCATGAACTGTAAATCAGTCATTTTTCCCATAAAATTTCAAAGGAAAACTAAATCACACAGACACACAACTTGGAAGGAGGGACGTATTGGGGTTGTAGAGACAGACAGTGCCTCCAATAGTTAGCTTTGTTCGAGCTAAAAAAGAACCGTCAGACCTAGAGTTCCGAAACTTTAGAAACCTGTTCTAGACCTCGGGTCGATAGTGCGTGGTGAGTTAGGTGGCTCTAGAAGGTTCTCGGACCGAGAAATAGCCTCGTACATTTGCAATGATTTCAATTCATTTTGACCATTACGAAAATGGCGACATTTAGAAAAGTCTCAGAGACACAAGACTAGGTGCATTGGAACCGGCTCGGCCCATAGAGACGGACCCCAACGTTTCGGTCCGATAGCTCATTCAAGGACCCCATAGCAAGGCATGGAAAAAGTGGATTTTCAGCACCAATTAGGGTTTTACTCGGGCACCGAAGGACCTATCGAGCGAAACTCGGGATTCGGGTCGCCTCACATAGGCCTTCACAATGTCTGACCTGGACCCGCAGCTAGAACGTAACTATGTGTTTTACGTTTTTATTATGTTTTAAACTAAAGGCGCTGTGAATTATGGGCCTGCTCTGACATATATGATAGTTGGCTTCTAAATGAGTTGGAAAAAGTGGGTTTGGTGTCAATTGGTATCAGTTTGGTGTCAAAATGACATCTAATTGACTGATGGACACTGACTTGCTAGTTGACTTTTGTACATTAGCAATATGTTTAAACGGAGAGGGACCATCACCAAAAGTGACATTCTGAAATCAACCCTAACGAGCCATGGAGATGAACCAGAATCACTGCCCAGCTATCCCGAGTTCATCGGGCCAGTCAATTTCACATTCCTGCAGGATTTTTATAGCATGACAAATTCGTGATGGTACCTGCCCATTGAACCATATTGCAAATGCACAGTGACTTTGCAAAAGTGAGAAAACATAAACAAATGGACATGATGAAATCAACACAACAGGTGATGGAAATGTACAACTATCACTGCTCAGCCATCCTGTGTTCATCAGACCAGTCAATTTTGCATTTTTGAGCATGTCAAATTTCATATGGTAAATGCACATTGAAACATATTGCAAATGCGCGCGCACTTGCAATATGATTCTATAGTGTAAAAACATCACCTAATGGACATGATGAAATCAACACAACAGTGATGGAAATGTACAACTATCACTGCTCGGCCATCCTGTGTCCATCAGACCAGTCAATTTTGCATTTTTGAGCATGTCAAATTTCATATGGTAAATGCACATTGAAACATATTGCAAATGCGCGCGCACTTGCAATATGATTCTATAGTGTAAAAACATCACCTAATGGACATGATGAAATCAACACAACGAGTGATGGAAATGTACAACTATCACTGCTCGGCCATCCTGTGTCCATCAGACCAGTCAATTTTGCATTTTTGAGCATGTCAAATTTCATATGGTAAATGCACATTGAAACATATTGCAAATGCGCGCATTTGCAATATGATTCTATAGTGTAAAAACATCACCTAATGGACATGATGAAATCAACACAACGAGTGATGGAAATGTACAACTATCACTGCTCGGCCATCCTGTGTCCATCAGACCAGTCAATTTTGCATTTTTGAGCATGTCAAATTTCATATGGTAAATGCACATTGAAACATATTGCAAATGCATGCGCGCACTTGCAATATGATTCTATAGTGTAAAAACATCACCTAATGGACATGATGAAATCAACACAACGAGTGATGGAAATGTACAACTATCACTGCTCGGCCATCCTGTGTCCATCAGACCAGTCAATTTTGCATTTTTGAGCATGTCAAATTTCATATGGTAAATGCACATTGAAACATATTGCAAATGCGCGCGCACTTGCAATATGATTCTATAGTGTAAAAACATCACCTAATGGACATGATGAAATCAACACAACGAGTGATGATGAAATGTACAACTATCACTGCCCGGCCATCCTGTGTTCCCATAGCGAGCATTAATATCAGAATGACCGGTAAATGCATTTACAACCATATTTTAATTTTTGGGTTACCAGTTGCACAACAATGCACGTGCATTTGCAATATGATTCTATAGTGAAAAACATCACCTAATGGACATGATGAAATCAACACAACAAGTGATGGAAATGTACAACTATCACTGCTCGGCCATCCTGTGTTCATCAGACCAGTCAATTTTTCCTGCAGGATTTTTATAGCATGACAAATTTCGTGATGGTAAATGCCCATTGAACCATATTGCAAATGCACATGACTTCAAAAGTGAAAAACATAAACAAATGGACATGATGAAATCAACACAACAGGTGATGGAAATGTACAACTATCACTGCTCAGCCATCCTGTGTTCATCAGACCAGTCAATTTTGCATTTTTGAGCATGTCAAATTTCATATGGTAAATGCACATTGAAACATATTGCAAATGCGCGCACTTGCAATATGATTCTATAGTGTAAAAACATCACCTAATGGACATGATGAAATCAACACAACGAGTGATGGAAATGTACAACTATCACTGCTCGGCCATCCTGTGTCCATCAGACCAGTCAATTTTGCATTTTTGAGCATGTCAAATTTCATATGGTAAATGCACATTGAAACATATTGCAAATGCGCGCGCACTTGCAATATGATTCTATAGTGTAAAAACATCACCTAATGGACATGATGAAATCAACACAACGAGTGATGGAAATGTACAACTATCACTGCCCGGCCATCCTGTGTTCCCATAGACGAGCATTAATATCAGAATGACCGGTAAATGCATTTACAACCATATTTTAATTTTTGGGTTACCAGTTGCACAACAATGCACGTGCATTTGCAATATGATTCTATAGTGAAAAACATCACCTAATGGACATGATGAAATCAACACAACAAGTGATGGAAATGTACAACTATCACTGCTCGGCCATCCTGTGTTCATCAGACCAGTCAATTTCACATTTTGCAGCATTTTTATAGCATGATTTCATGATGGTAAATGCCCATTGAACATATTGCAAATGCACGTGACTTTGCAATATGATTCTATAGTGAAAAACATCACCTAATGGACATGATGAAATCAACACAACAGTGATGGAAATGTACAACTATCACTGCTCAGCCATCCTGTGTTCATCAGACCAGTCAATTTTGCATTTTTGAGCATGTCAAATTTCATATGGTAAATGCACATTGAAACATATTGCAAATGCGCACGCATTGCAATATGATTCTATAGTGAAAAACATCACCTAATGGACATGATGAAATCAACACAACGAGTGATGGAAATGTACAACTATCACTGCTCGGCCATCCTGTGTCCATCAGACCAGTCAATTTTGCATTTTTGAGCATGTCAAATTTCATATGGTAAATGCACATTGAAACATATTGCAAATGCGCGCGCACTTGCAATATGATTCTATAGTGTAAAAACATCACCTAATGGACATGATGAAATCAACACAACGAGTGATGGAAATGTACAACTATCACTGCTCGGCCATCCTGTGTCCATCAGACCAGTCAATTTTGCATTTTTGAGCATTTCAAATTTCATATGGTAAATGCACATTGAAACATATTGCAAATGCGCGCGCATTTGCAATATGATTCTATAGTGTAAAACATCACCTAATGGACATGATGAAATCAACACAACGAGTGATGGAAATGTACAACTATCACTGCCCGGCCATCCTGTGTTCCCAGAGCGAGCATTAATATCAGAATGACCGGTAAATGCATTTACAACCATATTTTATTTTTGGGTTACCAGTTGCACAACAATGCACGCATTTGCAATATGATTCTATAGTGAAAAACATCACCTAATGGACATGATGAAATCAACACAACGAGTGATGGAAATGTACAACTATCACTGCTCGGCCATCCTGTGTTCCCATCAGACCAGTCAATTTTGCATTTTTGAGCATGTAAATTTCATTGGTAAATGCACATATTTTTATTTTTGAACCATATTGCACAACAATGCTTTGCAATATGATTCTATAGTGAAAAACATCACCTAATGGACATGATGAAATCAACACAACGAGTGATGGAAATGTACAACTATCACTGCTCGGCCATCCTGTGTCCATCAGACCAGTCAATTTTGCATTTTTGAGCATTTCAAATTTCATATGGTAAATGCACATTGAAACATATTGCAAATGCGCGCGCACTTGCAATATGATTCTATAGTGTAAAAACATCACCTAATGGACATGATGAAATCAACACAACGAGTGATGGAAATGTACAACTATCACTGCTCGGCCATCCTGTGTCCATCAGACCAGTCAATTTTGCATTTTTGAGCATTTCAAATTTCATATGGTAAATGCACATTGAAACATATTGCAAATGCGCGCGCACTTGCAATATGATTCTATAGTGTAAAAACATCACCTAATGGACATGATGAAATCAACACAACGAGTGATGAAATGTACAACTATCACTGCTCGGCCATCCTGTGTTCCCATCAGCGAGCATTAATTTTGAATGACCAAATGCATTTACAACCATATTTTCATTTTTGGGTTACCAGGTGCCATTGAATCACCAGTATTGCAAATGCGTATCCATTGCAATATGATTCTAAACAGTCCATAAAAACATCACCTAATGGACATGATGAAATCAACACCGTAGTGATGGAAATGTACAACTATCACTGCCCGGCCATCCTGCCCATGGATTAATATCAGAATGACCGCATTAAATGCATTTACAACCATATTTTTATTTTTGGGTTACCAGTTGCACAACAATGCACGTGCATTTGCAATATGATTCTATAGTGAAAAACATCACCTAATGGACATGATGAAATCAACACAACAAGTGATGGAAATGTACAACTATCACTGCTCGGCCATCCTGTGTTCATCAGACCAGTCAATTTTGCATTTTTTATAGCATGACAAATTTCATATGGTAAATGCCCATTGAACATATTGCAAATGCACACTTGTGATTCAAAAGTGATTCTATAGAAACATCAACAAATGGACATGATGAAATCAACACAACAGTGATGGAAATGTACAACTATCACTGCTCAGCCATCCTGTGTTCATCAGACCAGTCAATTTTGCATTTTTGAGCATGTCAAATTTCATATGGTAAATGCATATTTTTAAACATATTGCAAATGCGCGTGCACTTGCAATATGATTCTATAGTGAAAAACATCACCTAATGGACATGATGAAATCAACACAACGAGTGATGGAAATGTACAACTATCACTGCTCGGCCATCCTGTGTCCATCAGACCAGTCAATTTTGCATTTTTGAGCATGTCAAATTTCATATGGTAAATGCACATTGAAACATATTGCAAATGCGCGCGCACTTGCAATATGATTCTATAGTGTAAAAACATCACCTAATGGACATGATGAAATCAACACAACGAGTGATGGAAATGTACAACTATCACTGCCCGGCCATCCTGTGTTCCCATAGCGAGCATTAATATCAGAATGACCGGTAAATGCATTTACAACCATATTTTATTTTTGGGTTACCAGTTGCACAACAATGCACGTGCATTTGCAATATGATTCTATAGTGAAAAAACATCACCTAATGGACATGATGAAATCAACACAACAAGTGATGGAAATGTACAACTATCACTGCTCGGCCATCCTGTGTTCATCAGACCAGTCAATTTCACATTCCTGCAGGATTTTTATAGCATGACAAATTCGTGATGGTACCTGCCCATTGAACCATATTGCAAATGCACAGTGACTTTGCAAAAGTGAGAAAACATAAACAAATGGACATGATGAAATCAACACAACAGGTGATGGAAATGTACAACTATCACTGCTCAGCCATCCTGTGTTCATCAGACCAGTCAATTTAGCATTTTTGAGCATGTCAAATTTCATATGGTAAATGCACATTGAAACATATTGCAAATGCGCGCGCACTTGCAATATGATTCTATAGTGTAAAAACATCACCTAATGGACATGATGAAGTCAACACAACGAGTGATGGAAAGGAACAACTATCACTGCCCGGCCATCCCGAGTTCATCAGGCCAGTCAATTTTGCATTTCTGCAGGATTTTTGAGCATGTCAAATTTCTTACGTCATTTGGCCCACAAAAAAATCCTATGCACAATTTAAAAAAATATAAAAAAATATGATAATAAAATTGGACAAAAGTATATTCATACAGTTCTTACACATGTGTAATTGACAAAAAAATTGAAAGAATTTCAAAAACGGTCCAGAAAGCACTTTTTAAGGGTGTGTGAAGTTTTTACAAAATTTTGACATTTTTGACTTTTGACTTTGACTTCCTATGAAATCATATTGGAATTGGACAAAACATATTCCTTATGCGCATATAAAAAAAAAAATTATGATAATAAAATTGGACAAAAGTATATTCATACAGTTCTTACATGTGTAATTGACAAAAAATCGAAAGAATTTCGAAAAACGGTCCAGAAAGCACTTTTTATGGGTGTGTGAAGTTTTTAAAAATTTTGACATTTTGACTTTTGACTTTTGACTTCCTATGAAATCATATTGGAATTGGACAAAACATATTCCTTATGCGCATGTAAAAAAAAAAAAAAAAAAATTATGATAATAAAATTGGACAAAAGTATATTCATACAGTTCTTACACATGTGTAATTGACAAAAAATCGAAAGAATTTCGAAAAAACGGTCCAGAAAGCACTTTTTTATGGGTGTGTGAAGTTTTTTAAAAATTTTGACATTTTTGACTTTTGACTTTTGACTTCCTATGAAATCATATTGGAATTGGACAAAACATATTCCTTATGCGCATATAAAATTTAAAAAAAAAAAATTATGATAATAAAATTGGACAAAAGTATATTCATACAGTTCTTACACATGTGTAATTGACAAAAAATCGAAAGAATTTCGAAAAACGGTCCAGAAAGCACTTTTTAAGGGGTGATAAGTTTTGAAAAAAGTTCATTTTTTCAAAATTTTACTTTTGGACATTAATTTGGGTTACATATCCAATATGAAAAACCCCGGTGGAGCGCATTTGCCCCCTGTTGAATTTTAAAGTGTTACAACTGGCAATTACCATATGGCATTTGCAATACACTTTGGATGAATCAACGCCGAATTGGGTGGTATTGGCCAATGTGTATATGGTTTGTCCGATGCCAATGACATGCCATTCATTTTTGTCCAATACAGGGGTATTCCCTTACAGGCGGTGATGCACCGGTCAGGATGCTCTTGATGGTACATCTGTAGAACCTTTTGAGGATCTCAGAGGATCTCAGTCTCCTGAGGGGGAATAGGTTTTGTTGTGCTCTCTTCATGACCGTCTTGGTATGTTTGGACCATGTTAGTTTGTTGGTGATGTGGACACCAAGGAACTTGAAGCTCGCTACCTGCTCCACTACAGCCTCGTCGATGAGAATGGGGGCCTGTTCGGCGAGCCTTTTCCTGTAGTCCACAATCATCTCCTTTGTCTTACTCACATTGAGGGAGTGGTTGTTGTCCTGGCACCACATGGCCAGTTCTCTGACCTCCTCCCTATAGGCTGTCTCATCGTTGTCGGTGATCAGGCCTACCACTGTTGTTTCGCCAACTTAATGATTGTGTTGGAGTCGTGTTTGGCCATGCAGTTGTGGGTGAACAGGGAATACAGAAGGGGACAAAGTACACACCCTTGAGGGGCCCCAGCGTTGAGGATCAGCTTGGCAGACGTGTTGTTGCCTACCTTCACCACCTGGGGTCGGCCTGTCAGGAAGTCAGGATCCAGTTAGAGAGGGGAGGTGTTTAGCCCCAGGGTCTTTAGCTTAGTGATGAGCTTTGAGGGGAAATGTGGTGTTTAGCGTTGAGCTGTAGTCAATGAACAGCATTCTCACACGTGTTCCCTTTGTCCAGGTGGGAAGGGCAGTGTGGGTGCGATTGAGATTTGGTCATCTGTGGATCTGTTGGGGCAGTAGCGGGTGGAGTGGGTCTAGGGTGTCCGGGAGGATACTGTTGATGTGAGCCATGACCAGCCTTTCAATGCACTTCATGGTTACCGTCGTGAGTGGTATAGGGTGGTAATCATTTAGGCAGGTTACCTTTGTTTCCTTAGGCACAAGGACTATGGTGGTCTGCTTGAAACATGTAGGTATTACAGACTCAGTCAGGGAGAGGTTGAAAATGTCAGTGAAGACACTCACCAGTTGTTCCGCGCATACTTTGAGTACATGTCCTGGTAATTCGTCTGGCCCAGCAGCTTTGTGAATGTTGACCTGTTTAAAAGTTTTGTTTACATCGGCTACCGAGAGCATTATCACACAGTCATCCAGAACAGCTGGTGCTCTCATGCATGCTTCAGTGTTGCTTACCTCGAAGCGAGCGTATAAAAGCATTTAGCTCGTTTGGTAGGCTCTCGTCGCTGGGCAGCTCGCTTCTGGGTTTCCCTTTGTAGTCCGTAATAGTTTTCAAGCCCTGACACATCCGACGAGCATCATAGCCGGTGTAGTAGGATTCAATCTTAATTTTGTACTGTATTGACGCTTTGCTTGTTTGATCGTTCAGGAGCACCGCTTCAGGGTGAGCATTTTCTTATTTTCTTATGGCCTTATACAGTTGGTTGCTGTCTTAGTGCCAGCTTTGTTCTGTGGTGGTAAATAGACAGCAATGAATAATATAGATGAGAACTCTCTTGGTAGTACTTTTTCAACAAAAAAAATATAATTTTATTGTGGTTGAAATTTTAGTCACACAAATGGTTATTGTATATGGGAATCAGAAACACTGTTTGGACTTTTAATGTTTGGGAAACATTACGTTTCGACAACCCTTACCTTAACCATTCGGAATGACTAAGGTTGGCAACAGGATGTTGGTTTATTCGGATCCCCATTAGCTATTGCTGTGCTATTCTTCCTGGGGTCCACAGATGTTGTTTCATCAAAAACAATGTTGTTGCTGTTTACTTGAGGAATTAAAGATGGAAGTGATTATGTATAATGCTCTGTTTAAATATACCAAGGAGTTTATTATTACTCAATGGCTAAATGTAGCTGTTTAGGTCTAAGAGAATGTTTTGAACCGAATACAATGCTTTTAGTTGTAGATGTATTTAAGACCTGTTTATTAGAGACAAAAGAGACAAGAGACGAATGAAGAAAGAAAAGGAAGGTAGGGGCCTCCCGGGTGGCGCAGGGTGCTGTACTGCAGCGCCAGCTGTGCCATCAGGGCCCTGGGTTGCGCCCAGGCTCTGTCGCGACCGGGAGGTCCGTGGAGGAAACACCGTGCACCTGGCCACCTTGCTTGGCTAGCGCACACTGCGCCCAGCCCGCCACAGGAGTCGCTGGTGCGTGATGAGACAAGGACACCCCTACCGACCAAGCCCTCCCCTAACCCAGCGAAGCAAAAACAGGTTTTTAGACATTTTTGTAAATTTACTAAAATAAAACACGGAAATATCTCATTTACATAAGTATTCAGACTCTTTACTCAGTACTTTGTTGAAGCGTCTTTGGCAGTGATTACAGCCTCAAGTCTTCTCGGGTATGACGCTACAAGCTTGGCACACCTGTATTTGTGGACCCCCCCCCCATTCTTCTCTGCAAATCCTCTCAAGCTCTGTCAGGATGGATGGGTTGCTGCACAGCTATTTTCAAGTATCTCCAGAGATGTTCGATTGGGTTCAAGGCCTGGCTCTGGCTGGGCCCCTCAAGTATATCCAGAGACTTGTCCCGAAGCCACTCCTGCATTGTCTTTGCTGTGACTTGTCATTGTCCTGTTGGAATGTGAACCTTCACCCCGGTCTGAGGTCCTGAGTGCTCTGGAGCAGGTTTTTATCAAGGATCTCTCTGTACTTTGCATCGTTCATATTTCCCTCAATCCTGACTAGTCTCCCAGTACCTGCCATGGAAAAACCTCCCCACAGCATGATGCTGCCACCACCATGATTCACCGTAGTGATGGTGCCAGGTATCCTCCAGATGTGACGCTTGGCATTCAGGCCAAAGACTTCAATCTCAGTTTCTCATGGTCTGAGAGTCCTTTTGGCAAATTCCAAGGGGGCTGTCGTGCCTTTTACTGAGGAGTGGCTTCCGTCTGGCCACTCTACCATAAAGGCCTGATTGGTGGAGCGCTGCAGATGGTTGTCCTTTTGAATGGTTCTCCCATTTCCACAGAGGAATTCTGGAGCTCTGTCAAAGTGACCATCGGGTTCTTGGTCACCTCCCTGAACGGTTGCTCAGTTTGGCCGGGCGGCCAGCTCTAGGAAGAGTCTTGGTGGTTCCAAGCTTCTTTCATTTAAGAATGATGGAGGCCACTGTGTTCTTGGGGACCACTGTGTTCTTGGCGACCTTCAATGATTCAGAAAAGTTTTGGTACCCTTCCCCAGATCTGTGCCTTTGTACAATCCTGTCTTTGAGCTCTGACTGAGAACACATTCTCATTTGCAGCAACGACCTGGGGAATAGTTACAGGGGATGAATGAGCCAATTGTAAACTGGAATTATTAGGTGACCGTGATGGTTTGAGGGCCAGATTGGGAATTTAGCCAGGACACCGGGGTTAACACCCCTACTCTTACGATAAGTGCCATGGGATCTTTAATGACCTCAAAGAGTCAGGACACTCATTTAACATCCCATCCAACAGACTGCACCCTACACAGGGCATTGGGATATTTTTTTTTAGACCAGAGGAAAGAGTGCCTCCTACTGGCCCTCCAACACCACTTCCAGCAGCATCTGGTCTCCCATCCAGGGACTGACCAGGACCAACCCTACTTAGCTTCAGAAGCAAGCCAGCAGTGGCATGCAGGGTGGCATGCAGGGTGGTATGCAGGGTGGTATGCAGGGTGGTATGCAGGGTGGTATGCAGGGTGGTATGCAGGGTGGTATGCAGGGTGGTATGCAGGGTGGTATGCAGGGTGGTATGCAGGGTGGTATGCAGGGTGGTATGCAGGGTGGTATGCAGGGTGGTATGCAGGGTGGTATGCAGGGTGGTATGCAGGGTGGTATGCAGGGTGGTATGCAGGGTGGTATGCAGGGTGGTATGCAGGGTGGTATGCAGGGTGGTATGCAGGGTGGTATGCAGGGTGGTATGCAGGGTGGTATGCAGGGTGGTATGCAGGGTGGTATGCAGGGTGGTATGCAGGGTGTTATGCAGGGTGGTATGCAGGGTGTTATGCAGGGTGGTATGCAGGGTGGTATGCAGGGTGTTATGCAGGGTGGTATGCAGGGTGGCATCACATCGCAAATCTAGTGAAATAAGGCTTGTGTGCGTGTGTTAATTAGAGTCCAAATTAAATAGCAATATTTTACGAGTCCTCTAACTGATACACTGATTAACATAGAAAGGGAGGCCGGCAAAATCAACTAACAGGAGATCAAACCTCACCCTCTACAATGGATTATACATGGGTTTACACACACACACACACACACACACACACACACACACACACACACACACACACACACACACACACACACACACACACACACACACACACACAAAATTAAAATAAAAAAATATAAAAAACAATAGTGAAGCTATATACTCCTGTACATACCCCTGTATGTACCTGTATATACCCCCTGTATGTACCCCTGTATCCACCCCTGTATATACCCCTGTATTTACCCCCCTGTATATACCCCCTGTATATACCCTGTATGTACCCCTGTATCTACCCCCTGTATATACCCCTGTATATAGCCCCTGTATTTACCCCTGTGTATACCCCCTGTATCTACCCCCTGTATGTACCCCCTGTATTTACCCCCTGTATCTAACCCCTGTATCTACCCCTGTATCTACCCCCTGTATGTACCCCCTGTATCTACCCCCTGTATCTACCTCCTGTATGTACCCCTGTATATACCCCCTGTATATACCCCTGTATATACCCCTGTATCTACCCCCTGTATCTACCCCCTGTATCTACCCCCTGTATCTACCCCCTGTATATACCCCCTGTATCTACCCCCTGTATCTACCCCCTGTATGTACCCCCTGTATGTACCCCCTGTATATAGCCCTGTATATATACCCATGTATCTACCCCTGTATGTACCCACTGTATATACCCCCTGTATCTACCCCTGTATATAGCCCTGTATCTACCCCCTGTATATAGCCCCTGTATCTACCCCTGTATCTACCCCTGTATGTACCCCTGTATATACCCCCTGTATCTACCCCTGTATATAGCCCCTGTATCTACCCCCTGTATATACCCCTGTATCTACCCCCTGTATATACCCCCTGTATGTACCCCCTGTATGTACCCCTGTATCTACCCCCTGTATATACCCCTGTATTTATCCCCTGCATCTACCCCCTGTATATACCCCTGTATATACCCCCTGTATTTACCCCTGTATCTACCCCTGTATCTACCCCTGTATTTATCCCTGCATCTACCCCCTGTATATACCCCTGTATATACCCCCTGTATTAGCCCTGTATATACCCCTGTATTTACCCCCTGTATCTACCCCTGTATCTACCACCTGTATCTACCCCTGTATATACCCCTGGTATCTACCCCCTGTATCTACCCCTGTATATACCCCTGTATCTACCCCCTGTATATACCCCTGTATTTATCCCCTGCATCTACCCCCTGTATATACCCTGTATATACCCCTGTATATACCCCCTGTATATGCCCCTGTATGTACCCCCTGTATCTACCCCCTGTATATACCCCTGTATATAGACATTTACATTTACATTTACAATTAAGTCATTTAGCAGACGCTCTTATCCAGAGCGACTTAGAAATTAGGTGCATACACCTTATGACATCAGTGGAACAGCCACTTGCATCTAAATCTTTTTTTTGGGGGTGAGAAGGATTACTTACCCTTACTTACCCTATCCTAGGTATTCCTTGAAGAGGTGGGGTTTCAGGTGTCTCCGGAAGGTGGTGATTGACTCCGCTGTCCTGGCATCGTGAGGGAGTTTGTTCCACCATTGGGGGGCCAGAGCAGCGAACAGTTTTGACTGGGCTGAGCGGGAACTGTACTTCCTCAGTGGTAGGGAGGCGAGCAGGCCAGAGGTGGATGAACGCAGTGCCCTTGTTTGGGTGTAGGGCCTGATCAGAGCCTGGAGGTACTGAGGTGCCGTTCCCCTCACAGCTCCGTAGGCAAGCACCATGGTCTTGTAGCGGATGCGGCTTCAACTGGAAGCCAGTGGAGAGCGGAGGAGGCGGGGTGACGTGAGAGAACTTGGGAAGGTTGAACACCAGACGGGCTGCGGCGTTCTGGATGAGTTGTAGGGGTTTAATGGCACAGGCAGGGAGCCCAGCCAACAGCGAGTTGCAGTAATCAAGACGGGGAGATGACAAGTGCCTGGATTAGGACCTGCGCCGCTTCCTGTGTGAGGCAGGGTCGTACTCTGCGGATGTTGTAGAGCATGAACCTACAGGAACGGGACACCGCCTTGATGTTAGTTGAGAACGTCAGGGTGTTGTCAGGATCACGCCAAGGTTCTTAGCGCTCTGGGAGGAGGACACAATGGAGTTGTCAACCGTGATGGCGAGATCATGGAGCGGGCAGTCCTTCCCCGGGAGGAAGAGGAGCTCCGTCTTGCTGAGTTCAGCTTGAGGTGGTGATCCGTCATCCACACTGATATGTCTGCCAGACATGCAGAGATGCGGTCGCCACCTGGTCATCAGAAGGGGGAAAGGAGAAGATTAATTGTGTGTCGTCTGCATAGCAATGATAGGAGAGACCATGTGAGGTTATGACAGAGCCAAGTGACTTGGTGTATAGCGAGAATAAGAGAGGGCCTAGAAGAGAGCCCTGGGGGACACCAGTGGTGAGGGCGCGTGGTGAGGAGACAGATTCTCGCCACGCCACCTGGTAGGAGCGACCTGTCAGGTAGGACGCAATCCAAGCGTGGGCCGCGCCGGAGATGCCCAACTCGGAGAGGGTGGAGAGGAGGATCTGATGGTTCACAGTATCGAAGGCAGCCGATAGGTCTAGAAGGATGAGAGCAGAGGAGAGAGAGTTAGCTTTAGCAGTGCGGAGCGCCTCCGTGATACAGAGAAGAGCAGTCTCAGTTGAATGACTAGTCTTGAAACCTGACTGATTTGGATCAAGAAGGTCGTTCTGAGAGAGATAGCGGTAGAGCTGGCCAAGGACGGCACGCTCAAGAGTTTTGGAGAGAAAAGAGAAGGGATACTGGTCTGTAGTTGTTGACATCGGAGGGATCGAGTGTAGGTTTTTTCAGAAGGGGTGCAACTCTCGCTCTCTTGAAGACGGGAGGGACGTAGCCAGCGGTCAGGGATGAGTTGATGAGCGAGGTGAGGTAAGGGAGAAGGTCTCCGGAAATGGTCTGGAGAAGAGAGGAGGGGATAGGGTCAAGCGGGCAGGTTGTTGGGCGGCCGGCCGTCACAAGACGCGAGATTTCATCTGGAGAGAGAGGGGAGAAAGAGGTCAGAGCATAGGGTAGGGCAGTGTGAGCAGAACCAGCGGTGTCGTTTGACTTAGCAAACGAGGATCGGATGTCGTCGACCTTCTTTTCAAAATGGTTGACGAAGTCATCTACAGAGAGGGAGGAGGGGGGGGGAGGATTCAGGAGGGAGGAGAAGGTGGCAAAGAGCTTCCTAGGGTTAGAGGCAGATGCTTGGAATTTAGAATGGTGGAAAGTGGCTTTAGCAGCAGAGACAGAGGAGGAAAATGTAGAGAGGAGGGAGTGAAAGGATGCCAGGTCCGCAGGGAGGCGAGTTTTCCTCCATTTCCGCTCGGCTGCCCGGAGCCCTGTTCTGTGAGCTCGCAATGAGTCGTCGAGCCACGGAGCGGGAGGGGAGGACCGAGCCGGCCTGGAGGATAGGGGACATAGAGAGGCAAAGGATGCAGTAAGGGAGGAGAGGGAGGGTTGAGGAGGCAGAATCAGGAGATAGGTTGGAGAAAGTTTGAGCAAGTTTGAGCAGAGGGAAGAGATGATAGGATGGAAGAGGAGAGAGTAGCGGGGGAGAGAGAGCGAAGGTTGGGACGGCGCGATACCATCCGAGTAGGGGCAGTGTGGGAAGTGTTGGATGAGAGCGAGAGGGAAAAGGATACAAGGTAGTGGTCGGAGACTTGGAGGGGAGTTGCAATGAGGTTAGTGGAAGAACAGCATCTAGTAAAGATGAGGTCAAGCGTATTGCCTGCCTTGTGAGTAGGGGGGGGAGGTGAGAGGGTGAGGTCAAAAGAGGAGAGGAGTGGAAAGAAGGAGGCAGAGAGGAATGAGTCAAAGGTAGACGTGGGGAGGTTAAAGTCGCCCAGAACTGTGAGAGGTGAGCCGTCCTCAGGAAAGGAGCTTATCAAGGCATCAAGCTCATTGATGAACTCTCCGAGGGAACCTGGAGGGCGATAAATGATAAGGATGTTAAGCTTGAAAGGGCTGGTAACTGTGACAGCATGGAATTCAAAGGAGGCGATAGACAGATGGGTAAGGGAGAAAGAGAGAAAGACCACTTGGGAGAG
This sequence comes from Oncorhynchus keta, assembly GCF_023373465.1. Classification (NCBI taxonomy): domain Eukaryota; kingdom Metazoa; phylum Chordata; class Actinopteri; order Salmoniformes; family Salmonidae; genus Oncorhynchus; species Oncorhynchus keta. The sequence continues at coordinate 4,734,483 of NC_068431.1, forward strand.
ATGAGGATCCCGGTGCCACCACCCCGCTGACCAGAAGCTCTCGGGGTGTGCGAGAACACGTGGGCGGACGAGGAGAGAGCAGTAGGAGTAGCAGTGTTATCTGTGGTGATCCATGTTTCCGTCAGTGCCAAGAAGTCAAGGGACTGGAGGGAGGCATAGGCTGAGATGAACTCTGCCTTGTTGGCCGCAGATCGGCAGTTCCAGAGGCTACCGGAGACCTGGAACTCCACGTGGGTCGTACGCGCTGGGACCACCAGATTAGGGTGGTCGCGGCACGCGGTGTGGAGCGTTTGTATGGTCTGTGCAGAGAGGAGAGAACAGGGATAGACAGACACATAGTTGACAGGCTACAGAAAAGGCTACGCTAATGCAAGGAGATTGGAATGACAAGTGGACTACACGTCTCGAATGTTCAGAAAGTTAAGCTTACGTAGCAAGAATCTTATTGACTAAAATGATTAAAATGATACAGTACTGCTAAAGTAGGCTAGCTGGCAGTAGCTGCGTTGTTGACACTACACTAATCAAGTCGTTCCGTTGAGTGTAATAGTTTCTACAGTGGTACTATTCGGGGCTAGCTGGCTGGCTAGCAGTGTTGTTTACGTTACGTTGCGTTAAAAGAACGACAATAGCTGGCTGGCTAACCTAGGAAATCGCTCTAGACTACACAATTATCTTTGAAACAAAGACGGCTATGTAGCTAGCTATGTAGCTAGCTACGATCAAACAAATCAAACCGTTGTACTGTAATGAAATGAAATGAAAATGTGATACTACCTGACCGGGTTGTTGAATTCGAAACAGTAGACGTTGGCTGGCTGTTAGCAGTTAGCTGTTGGCTAGCTAGCAGAGTCTCCTACGTTAAGGACGACATAGCCCCTGTATTTACCCCCTGTGTATACCCCTGTATGTACCCCCTGTATATACCCCCTGTATCTACCCCTGTATATAGCCCCTGTATCTACCCCCTGTATATAGCCCCTGTATCTACCCCTGTATCTACCCCCTGTATGTACCCCCTGTATATACCCCTGTATCTACCCCTGTATATAGCCCCTGTATCTACCCCCTGTATCTACCCCCTGTATCTACCCCCTGTATATAGCCCTGTATCTACCCCTGTATCTACCCCTGTATCTACCCCCTGTATATACCCCTGTATACATCCCTGTATATACCCCTGGTATCTACCCCTGTATATACCCCTGGTATCTACCCCTGTATCTACCCCCTGTATATACCCCCTGTATCTACCCCTGTATATACCCCCTGTATTTACCCCCTGCATCTACCCCTGTATATACCCCTGTATATACCCCTGTATATACCCCTGTATATACCCCCTGTATTACCCCTGTATATACCCCCTGTATCTACCCCCTGTATCTACCCCTGTATCTACCCCTGTATATACCCCTGTATATAGCCCCTGTATCTACCCCTGTATCTACCCCCTGTAAATACCCCTGTATATACCCCTGTATTTACCCCCTGTATCTACCCCCTGTATCTACCCCTGTATATACCCCTGGTATCTACCCCTGTATCTACCCCTGTATATACCCCTGTATATACCCCTGTATCTACCCCTGTATATACCCCTGTATTTATCCCTGCATCTACCCCCTGTATATACCCTGTATATACCCCTGTATATACCCCTGTATTTACCCCTGTATATACCCCCTGTATATACCCCTGTATGTACCCCCTGTATCTACCCCTGTATATACCCCTGTATATAGCCCCTGTATTTACCCCTGTGTATACCCCTGTATGTACCCCTGTATCTACCCCTGTATATACCTCCTGTATATAGCCCCTGTATTTACCCCCTGTATATACCCCCTGTGTCTACCCCCTGTATATACCCCTGTATATACCCCCTGTATGTACCCCTGTATCTACCCCCTGTATATACCCCCTGTATATACCCCTGTATCTACCCCTGTATATACCCCTGTATTTATCCCCTGCATCTACCCCTGTATATACCCCTGTATATACCCCTGTATATACCCCCTGTATTTACCCCCTGTATATACCCCTGTATATACCCTGTATGTACCCCCTGTATCTACCCCCTGTATATACCCCCTGTATATAGCCCCTGTATTTACCCCCTGTGTATACCCCCTGTATGTACCCCTGTATCTACCCCTGTATATACCTCCTGTATATGCCCCTGTATTTACCCCCTGTATATACCCCTGTGTCTACCCCCTGTATATACCCCTGTATATACCCCTGTATGTACCCCCTGTATCTACCACCTGTATATGGCCCTGTATTTACCCCCTGTATATGGCCCTGTATTTACCCCTGTATATACCCCTGTATATACCCCTGTATCTACCCCTGTATATACCCACTGTATCTACCCCTGTATATACCCCCTGTATATAGCCCTGTATTTACCCCCTGTATATACCCCTGTATATACCCTGTATCTACCCCTGTATCTACCCCCTGTATTTACCCCCTGTATATACCCCTGTATCTACCCCTGTATCTACCCCCTGTATATACCCCCTGTATTTACCCCCTGTATATACCCCTGTATGTACCCCCTGTATATACCCCTGTATGTACCCCCTGTATATACCCCTGTATTTAGCCCCTGTATTTACCCCCTGTATGTACCCCTGTATCTACCCCTGTATATACCCCCTGTATATACCCCTGTATATAGCCCCTGTATCTACTGTTGCTCTTTAAAGATTTGTTACTTTTATTTCATTTTTAATGGTATTTTTCTTAAAACTGCATTGTTGGTTAAAGGGCTTGTAAGTAAGCGTTTCACTGTCATGTCTACCTACACCTGTAATGTCGACCTGTAATATCTACCTACACCTGTAATGTCTACCTGTAATATCTACCTACACCTGTAATGTCTACCTGTAATGTCTACCTGTAATGTCTACCTACACCTGTAATGTCTACCTGTAATGTCTACCTACACCTGTAATGTCTACCTGTAATGTCTACCTACACCTGTAATGTCTACCTGTAATGTCTACCTACACCTGTAATGTCTACCTACTCCTGTAATGTCTACCATTTCACTATAATGTCTACCTACACCTGTAATGTCTACCTGTCATGTCTACCTACATACCTTAAGGGAAGAATTCGGCAGTACCTGTATGGTTAGTGAGAAAGTCCATATTGCAAATGTACGGTCCCTTACTAGACGTCCGAAATCGTTTGTAAAATTCGCGGACGGCGTCGGGCCGCGGCAGGGCCGGACCTACCAGGAAGTCATCAAATGAACGTTGTCGGACATTCGGTTTCCGTTTTACAAAAATAATAAGATTTATGTCATTTTTCCCATGTCCCGGAAATTCCCACAAGAGGGCATAAGCAATCATATGGCTATTGCTACAAAACATCACGATTCACGACGGGGCCTTATCTCGAAAACTGAAAATATTTAGAAGCCGAAACTCGGTGAGCGTAGGGCGGCATAATGGGCAGTTGGCCCCGAACAAGATGGCGTCTAGGCCTCAACGGTTTTTGAGTTATGGCCATTTATCTGGGATTAAAGGTCCAAAATGAAAATAGAGAAATTATTTTTCCACTTCACGTCAAAGTCAAGGAGCCTCCGGTGTCAATAAAAAAGAACCAGCCATTTATCTATCGTCATTTAAGAGAAATCGTACAACGACACCTTGGTGATGTTCACGGATAGGTGTTTTTTTTTTTTTTTCAACGGTTACAGATCCAGTTGCAGGTTGTTCTTACGAATCTTTTTAAAGTGTGCTGCGGAGCTCTGCGAGATTTCTGTGATTTTCTATGATTTTCTGAAATAACACACACTCACTAAACCCTCCGTAAATAACTCAGTTCTTAACGTAAAGACTTAAAACTCGGGATTCTGTAAAGGCATACCCCAATCATGATATGAGTTTATTTATAGCTTCCTGTGCCAACCGGAAGTGCCTTTAATGGTGTCACAGTGGCAGTTTCCATGGGTTAAAAAAGGTCAGATCTTTTCAAAACTTCATATGTGTGACTAGGTAACCCTCGTGAACTGTAAATCAGTCATTTCTCCCAGCAGATGTCAAAGAAAAGCTCTCACACGCACACAGCAAGGATGGAGTGAAAAAGTGTGGTTCTTAAAGACACAGAGAGCAGGCAATGGCATAAACATAATGTCTAGGCCGTGCCGAGTTCAACGAGATATCCCGCTTGACCGTAGCTCGCTCGGTCTGAGCGCAGCGACCATTAGAAAAGTAGGCCCAAAATGAAGCCTGCCCCACAACGTCATTTGCTTTTGGGTGACAGTGAGAGAACCGTTAGGGTGAGAAGCACAATTCGACCTCAGGTATGTTCCTAAGGTCCTTCCGATCCGTGCAAGCCTAACGTTGACAGTGTGGCATTAACCCTTAATAGTTAAAAGATGGTGTTTACTTCAAAAAGTTTGCATTGATTTCTCTCCCCATAGGAATACATTGCCTTTACCCCTAAATTCAACCTGAAGTCTATATGGGTTATGAATGCCGTATGAACCTGTCTTTGGTAACAGTCCATCAGGCCAGTATGAGGTCTACCTGTGTTGATTCTAAGCTTCCTGGACCAACCGGAAGTGGTTAAAATCACCCTAAAAGTGTTTTTCCATTACCTGCCTGCAGTTTGATAGACATAGTGCATTCAACCCTGTGTAAATCAGTCAATTCTTAACGTAAGGACTTAGAACTCAGGATTCTGTAAAAGCATAGCCCAGTGAGGATATGTGTTGACTTATAGCTTCCTGTGCCAACCGGAAGTGCCTTAATTGGTGTCTCAGGGGCTGTTTCGAGGGGTTAAAAAGTCAGATCTGTCCAAAACTTCATATGTGTGATTAGGCAACCCCCATGAACTGTAAATCAGTCATTTTTCCCATAAAATTTCAAAGGAAAACTAAATCACACAGACACACAACTTGGAAGGAGGGACGTATTGGGGTTGTAGAGACAGACAGTGCCTCCAATAGTTAGCTTTGTTCGAGCTAAAAGAACCGTCAGACCTAGAGTTCGAAACTTTAGAAACCTGTTCTAGACCTCGGGTCGATAGTGCGTGGTGAGTTAGGTGGCTCTAGAAGGTTCTCGGACCGAGAAATAGCCTCGTACATTTGCAATGACTTCAATTCATTTTGACCATTACGAAAATGGCGACATTTAGAAAAGTCTCAGAGACACAAGACTAGGTGCATTGAAACCGGCTCGGGCCATAGAGACGGACCCCAACGTTCGGTCCGATAGCTCATTCAAGGACCCCATAGCAAGGCATGGAAAAAGTGGATTTTCAGCACCAATTAGGGTTTTACTCGGGCACGAAGGACCTATTGAGCCGAAACTCGGGATTCGGGGTCGCCTCACATAGGCCTTCACATAATGTCTGACCTGGACCCGCAGCTAGAACGTAACTATGTGTTTTACGTTTTATTATGTTTTAAACTAATGGCGCTGTGAATTATGGGCCTGCTCTGACATATGTGATAGTTGGCTTCTAAATGAGTTGGAAAAAGTGGGTTTGGTGTCAATTGGTATCAGTTTGGTGTCAGAATGACATCTAATTGACTGGTGGACACTGACTTGCTAGTTGACTTTTGTACATTAGCAATATGTTTAAACGGAGAGGGACCATCACCAAAATGGCATTCTGAAATCAACACAAAAAATGGCATCACCATAGTCTCCAGGCTGTGCAGAGTTCAACGAGACGCCCCGCTTGACCGTAGCTCGCTCTGAGTGCAGCGACCTTGAAAAAAAAGAAGGCGCAAAAGGAAGGCTGGCCCTCAATGTCATTTGCTTTTGGGTGACAGTGAGAGAACCGTTAGGGTGAGAAGCACAATTCGACCTCGGTACGTTCCTAAGGTCCTCCCGATCCGTGCAAGCCTAACGTTGACCGTGTGGCATTAACCCTTAATAGTTAAAAGAAGGTGTTTACTTCAAATAGTTTGCATTGATTTCTCTCCCCCATAGGAATACATTGCCTTTACCCCTAAATTCAACCTGAAGTCTATATGGGTTATGAATGCCGTATGAACCTGTCTTTGGTAACAGTCCATCAGGCCAGTATGAGGTCTACCTGTGTTGATTCTAGGCTTCCTGGACCAACCGGAAGTGGTTAAAATCACCCTAAAAGTGTTTTTCCATTACCTGCCTGCAGTTTGATAGACATAGTGCATTCAACCCTGTGTAAATCAGTCAATTCTTAACGTAAGGACTTAAAACTCAGGATTCTGTAAGTTTCTATGTCAATCAAGACATGGGTTTACTTATAGCTTCCTGTGCCAACCGGAAGTGCCTTTAATGATGTCACAGTGGCAGTTTCCAAGGGTTAAAAAGGTCAGATCTTTTCAAAACTTCATATGTGTGACTAGGTAACCCTCGTGAACTGTAAATCAGTCATTTCTCCCAACAGATGTCAAAGAAAAGCTCTCACACGCACACACAGCAAGGCTGGAGTGAAAAAGTGCGGTTCTCAAAGACACAGAGAGCAGGCAATGGCATAAACATAATCTCTAGGCCGTGCCGAGTTCAACGAGATATCCCGCTTGACCGTAGCTCGCTCGGTCTGAGCGCAGCGACCATTAGAAAAGTAGGCCCAAAATGAAGCCTGCCCCACAACGTCATTTGCTTTTGGGTGACAGTGAGAGAACCGTTAGGGTGAGAAGCACAATTCGACCTCAGGTACGTTCCTAAGGTCCTTCCGATCCGTGCAAGCCTAACGTTGACCGTGTGGCATTAACCCTTAATAGTTAAAGAAGGTGTTTACTTCAAATAGTTTGCATTGACTTCTCTCCCCATAGGAATACATTGCCTGCACCCCTAAATTCAACCTGAAGTCTATATGGGTTATGAATGCCGTATGAACCTGTCTTTGGTAACAGTCCATCAGGCCAGTATGAGGTCTACCTGTGTTGATTCTAGGCTTCCTGGACCAACCGGAAGTGGTTAAAATCACCCTAAAAGTGTTTTTCCATTACCTGCCTGCAGTTTGATAGACATAGTGCATTCAACCCTGTGTAAATCAGTCAATTCTTAACGTAAGGACTTAAAACACAGGATTCTGTAAAAGCATAGCCCAGTGAGGATATGTGTTGACTTATAGCTTCCTGTGACAACCGGAAGTGCCTTAATTGGTGTCTCAGGGGCTGTTTCGAGGGGTTAAAAAGTCAGATCTGTCCAAAACTTCATATGTGTGATTAGGCAACCCCCATGAACTGTAAATCAGTCATTTTTCCCATAAAATTTCAAAGGAAAACTAAATCACACAGACACACAACTTGGAAGGAGGGACGTATTGGGGGTTGTAGAGACAGACAGTGCCTCCAATAGTTAGCTTTGTTCGAGCTAAAAGAACCGTCAGACCTAGAGTTCCGAAACTTTAGAATCCTGTTCTAGACCTCAGGTCGATAGTGCGTGGTGAGTTACGTGGCTCTAGACGGTTCTCGGACCGAGAAACAGCCGTACATTTGCAATGACTTCAATTCATTTTGACCATTACGAAAATGGCGACATTTAGAAATGTCTCAGAGACACAAGACTAGGTGCATTGACCGTCTCGGCCCATAGAGACAGACCCCAACGTTTCGGTCCGATAGCTCATTCAAGGACCCCATAGCAAGGCATGGAAAAAGTGGATTTTCAGCACCAATTAGGGTTTTACTCGGGCACCGAAGGACCTATCGAGCCGAAACTCGGGATTCGGGGTCGCCTCACATAGGCCTTCACATACCTTAAGGGAAGAATTCGGCAGTACCTGTATGGTTAGTGAGAAAGTCCATATTGTAAATGTACGGTCCTCATTGTGACGTCCGAAATCGTTTGTAAAATTCAAGGACGCGTCGGGCCGAGCGGCAGGGCCGGGACTCTACCAGGAAGCTCATCAAATGAACGTTGTCGGACATTCGGTTTCCGTTTGCCAAAAATAATAAGATTTATGTCATTTTTCCCATGTCCCGGAAATTCCCACAAGAGGGCATAAGCAATCATATGGCTATTGCTACAAAACATCACGATTCACGACGGGCCTTATCTCGAAAACTGAAAAATATTTAGAAGCCGAAACCTCGGTGAGCGTAGGGGCGGCATAATGGGCAGTTGGCCCCGAACAAGATGGCGTCTAGGCCTCAACGGTTTTTGAGTTATGGCCATTTATCTGGGATTAAAGGTCCAAAATGAAAATAGAGAAATTATTTTTCCACTTCACGCCAAAGTCAAGAGCCTCTCCGGTGTCAATAAAAAAGAACCAGCCATTTATCTATCGTCATTTAAGAGAAATCAAGTATAACGACACCTTGGTGATGTTCACGGATAGGTGTTTTTTTTTTTCAACGGTTACAGATCCAGTTGCAGGTTGTTCTTACGAATCTTTTAAAGTGTGCTGAGCTCTGCGAGATTTCTGTGATTTTCTATGATTTTCTGAAATAACACACACTCACTAAACCCTCCGTAAATAACTCAGTTCTTAACGTAAAGACTAAAACTCGGGATTCTGTAAAGGCATACCCCAATCATGATATGAGTTTATTTATAGCTTCCTGTGCCAACCGGAAGTGCCTTTAATGGTGTCACAGTGGCAGTTTCCATGGGTTAAAAAGGTCAGATCTTTTCAAAACTTCATGGTGTGACTAGGTAACCTCGTGAACTGTAAACTCTAGTCATTTCTCCCAGCAGATGTCAAAGAAAAGCTCTCACACGCACACACAGCAAGGATGGAGTGAAAAAGTGTGGTTCTTAAAGACACAGAGAGCAGGCAATGGCATAAACATAATGTCTAGGCCGTGCCGAGTTCAACGAGATATCCCGCTTGACCGTAGCTCGCTCGGTCTGAGCGCAGCGACCATTAGAAAAGTAGGCCCAAATGAAGCCTGCCCCACAAACGTCATTTGCTTTGGGTGACAGTGAGAGAACCGTTAGGGTGAGAAGCACAATTGACCTCAGGTATGTTCCTAAGGTCCTTCCGATCCGTAAAGCCTAACGCTTTCGACAGTGTGGCATTAACCCTTAATAGTTAAAGATGGTGTTTACTTCAAAAAGTTTGCATTGATTTTCCCATAGGAATACATTGCCTTTTACCCCTAAATTCAACCTGAAGTCTATATGGGGTTATGAATGCCGTATGAACCTGTCTTTGGTAACAGTCCATCAGGCCAGTATGAGGTCTACCTGTGTTGATTCTAAGCTCCTGGACCAACCGGAAGTGGGTTAAAATCAC